>NC_138559.1:9609907-10009717 GCF_964273705.1 Natrix helvetica | reverse complement strand
GCTCAAGGTTTGTACGTCTACGAAGAGTAGGCTCTTAGCCAGGCGGTCCAATCTCTCACCACCTGGCAAAGTGGTAAGAAGATGACGTTGCGTTACTAGCTTCTTCTCACCAAGCCTCATATATTGTTTACATTTTAAAATAATTAAAGCCAGCACAAGGCCTTCTATGCACTGCCTTCCCAAGAGGGCTTTTTAAAGAAAACGTTGGTAGCTAAGACTGTGCTGGACATTAGACCCAAAATCCAAATTATGCTTTCAGAGTAGATGTGGATTATGCCAGCCACAATTGTTGCCCTGTCCTTAGAGAAATGGTGTCCTTTCAACACACTTTGCCAGGTCAACAGTTAATCTCAGGAAAATACACCCTGGAGTTAAGAAGGCGCCAACAGCAGGCCATGTCTGTCTCGTAACAGTTGCTTGGACTCTGTGCTTAGGTCCCGCTTGACGCTTCCTTTTCTTTAGTCCGCCTGGGTTTTCTAAGGATGGCACAACTGCTCTTTGACCCCCCGCCCCCCCAAAAAAATATTCATTTCTTTAAAGAGATGCCACGTGAATTTGGCTTTTCAGAAATTACCAAGTATTACTTGAGAAGTATTACTACACCGGTGTTATTTTGAAAGCTGTTCCATTTTTTTTTCAGGACAAATGATGTTTCCCCCCATGAAAGTTATTTTGGGTGGCCAAATGGATCCTTTTCAATGACCAATATAAATTCTGTATTTATTTTTTTAAAATAGTTCATCTAAATTTGGATAGTCTTGGGTCTTCTTTTGATGTGAACAAAAGATGTTTAAGGGAAACCATCTTTGTATATGACACGGTGGCTCAGTGTCTAAGACGCTGAGCTTGTCTATCAGAAAGGTCGGGGGTTCGAATATCTAGCGCCGCGTAACGGAGTGAGCTCCGTTACTTGTCCCAGCTTCTGCCAACCTAGCAGTTCGAAAGCAGGTCAAAAATGCAAGTAGAAAACTAGGAACCACCTTTGGTGGGAAGGTAACAGCCTTCCATGCGTTTTTGGCGTCTAGTCATGCCGGCCACATGACCACGGAGATGTCTTCGGACAACACTGGCTCTTCAGCTTTGAAACGGAGATGAGCAGTGCCCCCTGCAGTCGGGAACGACTAGCACATATGTGCAAGGGGAACCTTTACCTTTATCAAGTGTTTCATTGTAAATCCTGCTGCTATTCAGCAACAAAAGGACGGGCTAGTATTTGTCATTCTGTTGACCCTGTGAAGTTTCTCGTATGTTTTCTGCTAAATTTAATTCTCCTGGGTAGAGGATGTTCAAAACTGATTTCTTGTATCTACATCTCTGTGGTGCTGGATGTGGAGGGGAGACATCCTCCCTCCCTTAATCCAATATAGCATGGGTCCCCAACCTGTGGGTCACGACCCTCTACCGGGACGTATCCTATTTGCAAACAGCCCACACTTGAGTGGCGTGCCAGGGGAAAGGTTGCGCTAACTCGGCAATATAATTAAACTCAGGAGCTCTCCTTAAGAGAGAATTTCTTCTGCAAGGACTAGAAAGATTTTCTCTTCTTTCTAATTCAGCGAAAATGAAGTATCTGAAGAAATGCAATGCTATGCCTGAAATTATTTTACATCTCAGTTTTTAGACAATCTACTATACAAGGGATTGTTCTTAAATGCACTTTGGAGGTCTCTGGGAATCTCTTTTCAGCAGGAAGTCTGAGAAGAGAGGACAGAAGGATTTTCCAACTACTTGTTCACAATTTAGCATTAATTTATATTCTGCAGAGCAAGATCCAGATCCCCAGCAAGAGAATATGTCTAGGATGTTGATGAAATCAGCTCCGAGTTAATTTATTTTTTTAAAATATCCTGTTAATTTGAGTTCCTTAAAAAATGTGTGTTTGTGTGTGTGTGTGTGTGTGTGTGTGTGTGTGTGTATTTGCTGCTAAAAGGTCAAAATGGGCTCAGAAAAAAGAAATGTACTAAAACTAAAAATTAAAACTAGTTTACTAAAACTAAAATGTTATCCAAAAAAAAAAAAATCTCTAGTAACCAAAGTTGTTTAACTGCAAGATTAATTGATTTTTGCAGTAAACGTGACAAGGGTTTTACTTACGGCAATTTTAAAAACAAGCTTATGAATATTTTAATTTGTGAATTGTTAATCCGGGCCATGAGAATGGGGTGATTTGGCCCATCGCACTCCGCGTATTTACGAACAATTGTTTGAGGTTGTAAATTGTGGAGCTCTGTTTTCGTTGTGCCTGTTAAGGGTGCTGTAGTCTCCGTTGCCTCGGTCTCACCCACCGTGCTAAAAAGGACAATTTCCACCCATACTTCTTCCTGGGGATAATTAAAAATGCAAGAGAATCATCTGAGGAGGGACGTGTGTGTCTCCCCCACCCCCCCGCTCCCATTTTCTTCTCCCTGATGAAATTCTCTGGAAGAAAAATGTTTATTATCCTCAAGGTATTGAGCAGATATGTTACTGATGACTCTAAATTTGAGGTTGGAAGCAATATGAGCGGTGCGATGGCCTAGAGGTGGAGCTCTCGCCTCACAAATCAGGAGCCTGTGAGTTCGATCCTAGGTAGAGGCAGGTCTTTCTCTCTTTGGGCCCAATGAGAATTTATCTGCTGAATAAAACTCCGCATTGGCAACAGGAAGGGCATCTAGCCAGTAAACACCCTGCTCCATTCAGTTGCCCAGACTCCACCCCACTAGGGATTATGGGGTCATTAAAAGGAGATTAAAAGGTTGCCATCTTTTCCTCTTGGCCTTCGTTGAGACAACTTGCTGGCAATCATCAAACTGCTGGCCTATGTAAGCATTCCATCAGATCCAGCTGTGCTACATTGGGCAGGTTCCTGGTGCTTTGTCCCCACTTCTAGGGACTTGATGGAAAGGCATTCATACAACACTTCCAAATAAGAGGACGAGAAGCAGACATAGATTGATCTCTAACTTACTTTTATGTGAAATCTCACTTGTTGGAATTATTTTTTTAGAATGGTCCTTTTTGTTCCATTAAAAATTATTTTTTTTAAAATAAAGCCCTCCCCGCCCCATAGATTTACTGATATGAGTAAACATACCTCCCCCCAACTTTTGGGTTTGAACTGTGCTTGCCAAAAAGAATAATAAATAAATCGGGACCTAGGTGACTTTCAAGTGTGAGACCGTGGCAACACGAAGAGCAGATTTTTTAAAAATCTCCTAAAAAGCTACAATTTGGGGCCTGCTTCCACTGAGCCTGCTAATCGGTCCACCAGGATTTAACCTTTTGGATTAAATTGGAATGGCAAGAAAAGTTCAGTTGACCTTGACTTCCCTGAGATCTTGCAACACCTTGATTTTTCCACCCCTTTTATCTGTGATATCAGCGCTCTCCTTGCCGTCTGTTGCGGGTCAGCGCATTCAGATCCCTCGTACAGGGTCCAAGGTGGCGCCAAAGTTGCGTAGAACACTGGCCTTTGTGCGCTACCCTCCTTTCAGTGTTGAATTCGCTGCTTTTGACATGCCACATTTGATTCTGGATAAAGACAAGGGACGCAGTGGCTCAGTGGCTAAGACGCTGAGCTTGTCGACCAGAAAGGTCGGCAGTTTGGCGGTTCAAATCCCTAGTGCCGCGTAACGGAATGAGCTCCCGTTACTTTTCCCAGCTTCTGCCAACCTACTTCGAAAGCATGTAAAAAAATGCAAGTAGAAAAATAGGAACCACCTTTGGTGGGAAGGTAACAGCGTTCCTTCAGCGTTTAGTCATGCCGGCCACATGACCACGGAGACGTTTTTTGGACAGTGCTGGCTCTTCGGCTTTGGAACAGAGATGAGCACCACCCCCTAGAGTCAGGAACGACTAGCATATATTACATTTACCTTTATTCGTCTTTGGTGGATTCAGTCCCCTCTGTCCCATGTCAATAAGCTGTTTTGGCTAGCTTATTGTGCTTGCCACGTGTCCTTGATCTCAGACAATATTTGAATGACAGTGTTAGCACAAGAAGAATTAGGTGGAGCAGTTTCTGCCCATAACTTTCTGTAGTCAACACTTTAATTCAAGAGGGGTAGGCGGGTGGAAGGGAAGCAGAAAAATTGCAAGGTTGGGTGACAGAGCCATCTTTCCATTCTCCCAAGAAATTGTCCCAGCTTCTTGGGTGGACAACTTTTCTGGGTGAGTCTCAATATCCAGATCACTCAGCTGTGACTTCAAACCCTGGCTTACTGTTTGGAGTGAAAATAACATTTTTAAAATCTGGATGAATTTGAATTTGCCTTATTCTCTGGTGTTTCCAGAGGCCTGTAAAAATGCAAGGGGGCCACGAGAATTTTTATTGAATAGTTACCCTTCAACGCAGGAGGTCCCTGCAGCATTAAAGAGAAGAGGGTAATTATAGACCCTGATCCAGTTTTAAAAATCTTAAGCCTCCTGCATGCATTTTGCATGGGTACGTGATGGAAGCCTTGATGACCAAGTCCATCTGATTAGATTTTTGTGGATTTGGAAGACCGGATCCCCTGTAAATCTTTGAGATGCGAGATATTTCTATCTGATGGATTGGGTGACACCCCAGGATGATAACAAGCCCAGATCTGCTTCCTTAGCAGCTGGGATCTGGATCTTGCCAAAGGTAGAATGCCATGTTTGGAAATATCTACTGGAAGGGAGTTGACAATTGTGGAACAAAATTAACGATGTAAATAGTTACCCTTCAAATTGAAGTTGGTTTCAAAGTTGTATCTGTTTTTGATATTTAAGGTGGCGGTATGTTTTTTGTTTCCGTTTTTTCTTCTATTTGAATGTTAAATTTATGTAGAAATGTTAACTTAAATATTTTAGATAGTGAGACTCATTGAAAAAAAATGAGAGTTTTTGTAAATTCTTGTTTAATTTACAGTTTTGCTTTTTGGTACTTGTTGGTGAAGCTATCTAAGGTTCCGTTTTGAAATAAATAAAGCCAACATTAAAAACCGCCTCACTGTTGCACAGTCTATTAAGATGCATTTTTTATGTTAAGCAAACAGAAGAAATGATCTTTTCTGGGTTTTGGTATTAACTTTTCTCTCTGGCTTTTTGTGTTCCCATCGTTGAAAAACCCGCAAGAGCCCTCCCTCAATGGGAAGGAAAAAGACAGTGGGAATCCAATCTTCGCTGGATTCAAATTTACCATACTACTTCCGGATTGTTTGTGTGTTTGTTTGGTTTTTTTTTTTAAAAAAAATGGGGTTAGTTTTACTCTCTCTATACTATCTTTGAAGTCTACCTTGTATCTACATGACTCGATCAAAAATTTCAGGATAGGAATGTATAAGCAAGTGAGCTTTATGCTTCAATCCTGAAGTCAACTCCAAATTTGGGACCTAGGGATTAGGCAGGGCACCCTTAACATGAACCCAGCAGGAAGTATGAAACCAACTATTCACCCTCTATAGTGATAGCACTTCGACTTATATACCACTTCACTGTGCTTTATACAGTCCTCTCTAAGCGGTTTACAGAGTCAGACTCTTGACCCCAATAATCTGGGTCCTAATTTCACCCACCTCGGATGGATGGAAGCCTGAGTCAACCTTGAGCCTGATGAGAATCGAACCCCTGGATGTAGGCAGAGTTAGCCTGCAATGCTGCATTCTAATCACGGAAGGAAGGAAGGAAGGAGGGAGGGAAGGAAGGAAGGAAGGAAGGCAATAGCAGACTTATATACCACTTCACAGTGCTTTATACAGTCCTCTCTAAGCGGTTTACAGAGTCAGACTCTTGCCCCCAATAATCTGGGTCCTAATTTCACCCACCTCGGATGGATGGAAGCCTGAGTCAACCTTGAGCCTGATGAGAATCGAACCCTGGATGTAGGCAGAGTTAGCCTGCAATGCTGCATTCTAATCACGGAGGAAGGAAGGAAGGAGAGAAGGAAGGAGGGAGGGAGGGGAGGAAGGAAGGCAATAGCACTTCGACTTATATACCACTTCACTGTGCTTTATACAGTCCTCTCTAAGCGGTTTACAGAGTCAGCCTCTTGACCCCAATAATCTGGGTCCTCATTTCACCCACCTCGGATGGATGGAAGCCTGAGTCAAACTTGAGCCTGGTGAGATTTGAACTGCCAAATTGCTGGCAGCCAGCAGAAGTAGCCTGCAGTACTGTACTCTAACCAGTAGTGGGATTCAAATAATTGAACAACCGGTTCTCTGCCCTAATGACCAGCTGCCTAGGCATGGCTCGATGGTCATGTGACCATGTGGGGGTGGCCAATTTAACATCACTCACGTTGATGGGCACTTTGCCTTAGCTGTTACTATGTAATAAGGGTTACAATAAGCAGGGCAATAAAGATTAGGCAACACCAGAATGTTTCCTTCCTGCCTTCCTTACGGGATTAGCCCTGTAAAGTGGGAAAAAAACAAAAGGAGATTTCTTCCAACAACCGGTTCGCTGAACTTCCTAGAAAGGTAACAACCGGTTCTCCCGAATATGTGCGAACTGGCTGAATCCCACCACTGACTAACCATTCACCACCGTGTAGAAGTTAGGCTACAATTTTCAGAATTTCCAATTGGCATTATTTGGTTTGGTTTGGTTTATTTGGATTTATATGCCGCCCTTCTCCAAAAGGACTCAGGGCGGCGTACAACATTAAAAAACACACATCCCAAAAGTTTAAAAAGATTAAATCCATATCCAAAAAAACAAACCGAATTTAAAAAAAGAAAAAAAACAATACATTTAAAATAAGTTAAAATTAAAATTAACAGGCTAGCCAACTTTTTAGGGCGCGTCAGAAGGACCGGAGGTCAGGGATTATGCGAAGCTCCGGGGGCAGCTCATTCCAGAGGGAAGGCGCTCCCACAGAGAAGGCTCTCCCCCTGGGGGTCACCAGCCGACACTGTCTGGCAGACGGCACCCTGAGGAAGCCAACTCTGTGGGATCGTACTGGACGGTGGGAGGCTACTGGTGACAGTAGGTGGTCTCGCAGGTACCCTGGGCCTAAGCCATGGAGCGCTTTAAAGGTCATAATTACGACACATGAGGGAGGACACACTCTGGACCTTGTTTTTGTCTCTGGCCAGTGGCTGAGTGATCTGGGAGGAGGGGACTTAACCATCACTCCCCTGTCATGGTCAGATCACTCACTCCTTCGTCTTGACTTCCCTGGTGCTACCTCCTGCTGCGGGGAGGCGGAACCGGAAAGTACCAGATGGTTCCGCCCCAGGCGCCTGATGGAACCTGATAGGTTCCAGATGGAGCTTGGGCCACCTCCTGTAACCTTGACCCGCCCCCGGGTAGAGGACCTGGTGGTCGCGTGGAATAATGCGACTACCGGGGCCTTGAACCGGGTGGCGCCTTTGCGGCCTCTCCGGCGGCAACGATCCACCCTGGCCCCTTGGTTTACCGAGGAACTAAGGGTGATGAAATGCCGCAAGAGACGTCTAGAGAGTCGTTGGAGATCCTCTCGCTCCGAATTTGATCGAACACAGGCACGAGCCCATTTAAGGACGTACCTTGTGGCATTGAGAGTGGCCAAACGCCAATATTGTGCCACTCTCATTGCATCCGCGGAGAACCGCCCTGCCGCCCTGTTTCGGGTGTCCCGCTCCCTCTTGTTTCAGAGGCCGCGGGAGGCCCCTCTACAGGGCAGGGCAGAGGAATTTGGTAAATATCTGCAGGATAAAATCGCTCAAATCCGGAGGGATTGGGTCCCTGTCAGTGGTCCAATGGAGACGTCCATGGCGAGTCTTGAGGAATCGATCTGGGAGGAGTTTGACTTGGTTGCCATCGAGGATTTGGACAGAATGCGTGGACGACTGCGACCCACCACATGTTTATTGGACCCGTGCCCCTCCTGGCTTGTACTGGCATCCTGGGAGGTTACACGAGACTGGCTCCTGGGCCTAGTGAATGCTTCGTTGAGCGAGGGGTCTCTCCTGGCCGCCTTAAAAGAGGCGGTGGTGAGACTCTTGCTCAAGAAGCCTTCCCTGGACCCTTTGGAGCTGGCCAATTATCGTCCTGTCTCCAACCTTCCCTTTTTGGCGAAGGTTGTAGAGAGTGTGGTGGCCTACCAGTTTCCACGTCATCTGGAGGAAAATGATTATCTAGACCCGTGCCAGTCCGGCTTCCGCCCCGGTCACAGCACGGAGACGGCCTTGGTCGCGTTGGTGGATGATCTCTGGAGGGCCAGAGATAGAGGTTGTTCCTCTATCCTGGTCCTATTAGACCTCTCGGCGGCTTTTGATACCATCGACCATGGTATCCTGCTGCGCCGGCTGGAGGGGTTGGGGGTCCGGGGCACCGTTTTGCGGTGGTTCGGCTCCTACCTTTCTGGCCGGATGCAGCGTGTGTTGACAGGAGAAGAGAGGTCGACCCTACGCCCCCTTACTTGTGGGGTGCCACAGGGGTCGGTCCTCTCGCCACTCCTGTTCAACACATACATGAAGCCGCTGGGTGAGATCATCCGTGGTTTCGGGGTGGGATACCACCTGTACGCTGATGATACTCAGCTGTACTTTTCCACCCCGAACCACCCCAACGAGGCCATCGAAGTGATGTCCCGGTGTGTGGAAGCCGTACGGATCTGGATGGATGACAACCGACTCAAGCTCAACCCCTCCAAGACTGAGTGGCTGTGGGTACCAGCTCCCCGGTTCAGCCAATTAACTCCATCATTGGCCATTGGGGGCATTCAACTTGCCCCCGTGGAGCGGGCGCGCAATTTGGGCGTCCTCCTGGATGCCCGGCTGTCCATGGATGACCATGTGACAGCCGTGGCAAGGGGGGCGTTCCACCAAGTTCGCCTGGTGCGCCAATTGCGCCCCCTACTGGACCAGGACGCCTTACGCACAGTCACTCATGCGCTGGTGACGTCTCGCTTGGACTTCTGTAACACTCTCTACATGGGGCTTCCCTTGAAATGCACCCGGAGGCTACAGTTGGTCCAGAACGCAGCCGCGCGGGTAATTATGGGGAGTACTAGGTACTCCCATGTGACACTGTTCCTGCGCGAGCTGCACTGGCTTCCTGTGGTCTATCGGGTGCGTTTCAAGGTTTTGATAACAATCTTTAAAGCGCTCCATGGCTCAGGACCTAGTTACTTGCGGGATCGTATTCTGCCCCATACATCCCTGCGACCAATCCGCTCGCACAGAGAGGGCCTCCTCCAGGTGCCGTCCACTAGACAGTGTCGGGGGGCGGCGCCTAGGAGTAGAGCCTTCTCTGTGGCGGGCCCAGCCCTGTGGAATGACCTCCCTCCGGATATTAGGAATACCTCTGACCTCCGCTCCTTTCGTATTAAGCTTAAGACCCACCTATTCCAAGTAGCTGGCCTGGCTCAACTTTGATCTAACCATATCGCTCCTGACGGGTTTTTAATTGGGTATTTTAATTATATTTAATTATTTAGGGGTTTTTTAATCACTGTATTCTAATTGTTTTTTATTCATCAGCCGACCTCCTCCTTGTGTATGTCTCGGTATATGTCTCTGTTATATGTTTGTTTTGTCCAAATATTTATTTCATATGTTTCATTGTACGCCGCCCCGAGTCCTTCGGGAGAGGGTGCGGCTAAGAAATAAATATTTATTATTTATTTATTATTATTATTAGTACCTTGAATCGCACCCGGAAAACAACCGGCAATCAGTGCAGGCCGCCTAAAAGGGGTGTAATATGGGAGCGCCTAGGTACCCACATGACAACCCGCGCGGCCGCATTCTGGACCAGCTGAAGCCTCCGGGTGCTCTTCAAGGGCAGCCCCATGTAGAGAGCATTGCAGTAGTCCAGGCGAGAAAGGACGAGGGCATGAGTGACTGTGCACAGAGCATCCTGATCCAGGAAGGGGCACAATTTCTTAAGTCACTGTTAATTAATTTACTTTTGCAATTCACTACAAGATGTGGTGCTGGCCCCCAGTTTGGATGGCTTAAAAAAAAAGTTGGATCAGTTCATGGGAGTCAATCAGTGGTGGGTTCCTACTGGTTTGGACCAGTTCGGGGAGTGGTTTGGCGGCCTGGGTCACTGGAACCGGCAGCAACCCAGGACTGCCAAGCCCCTGAACCGGTTTTCTGGGTGACGCCATAGGCGCCACCATCTTGTTTTTCGTTTCTGTCCATTTGCAGAACAATTTTTATTGCACTGTGCATGCGCGCGCATCACACCCACGAGCGAACCGGCAGTAGTGCCTGCCGGAACCCACCCCTGGAGTCAATGGCTATCAGCAAGCAGAACATTTGCCTGAAATCTAGTGGGGTTCCTTCTGCAGTTGGTCAGCCACAGTGAGAAGATTGCTGGGTTGAACCCACAGGGCCCTGCTTATGTTCCAAATGGTTAAATCAATTCGTAGACTTTGGAAGCGTGAAATCTTTTATTCATCCGCTTCCTCCCTTTTCAACATATTGACTGTCTTGAAAGAAGCCAGCTAAAAACAATCTTTTAATAACTAGCAACAGATATCCAATCTACGGCAGAGGGCACAGTGGCCTAGTGGTTAAGATGCTGGGCTTGTTGACCAGAAGGTGGGCAGTTTGGGACCCAAGTGCCGTGGGAAAGGGTGAACTCTCGTTCGTGGCCCAGCATCTGCCAACCTACCAGTTTGAAAGTGTTCTGACCTGGGCTTCCCAAGATCATGAAGCCAACTCCTCGTCCTGATAAAACCCCTTTTATTTAGGTTTAAAGTGAATCCTCTCCAGCAAAGTCTCGGCCAACAGTCTTTGAAGAGATTTCACAACTGCTGACCTTTCTCAGGCTTGGAGAGCTGCCAGGCCGATATCTTCCAAAAGCCACGTTGTAGCAGCAATTCCTTGGCAAGAGGTCAGGAACAGATCTTCACCCTAATAAATTGAACTAATTGTCTCCTGCAAACTCCCCTCCCCTTTCGCTCCCATTTATTCCCTATGGGAGGGATCATTCACCATCCACCGGTGGCTTTAGTACCAAGATGCCCTTTGTTCCTTAGCTGTTCCCTTCTCCTGGCAGCTCTGCGCATGCACACATCAGGAACAGGCTCCAGCTGTTCTTCTGCCCCACTGATATCTGATTCCGAAGGCAGCTGATAACTGTCAGACAACCCTGACCCCATCTCTGCCTCTGACACAGAGCCCTCATCAGAGCCTTCCCCAGACTCCAGGACTGGCCCAGGTTCCTCCCCAATCTCCTCACTGTCTGAGTCTGCCAGCACCTGCTGTTGGTCCACAACAGAAAGCATGCAAATGCAAGTAGATAAATAGGTACCACTACAGTGGGAAGGTCACAGCATTCCATGCACCTTGGCGCATAGTCATCTTTGGGCAATGCTGGCTCCTTGAGCAAGGAAATGGAGATGGCCATGGTGCCATTGAGTCAGACACGAGTGTTCAGAGAAACCTTTAGCTCAATCCATTCTACAGAGTGAAAGGAAATGTGGTATAGTCTGTTTGCAGCATTGTATCACTTCAGACTTCCTTCAGAAATTGATCTGGTTCTCACATTGTGATAAACCCTTATGTGGTTTTAATTGCTTAATTCTGATGCGGGATGTTGTATGAATCCAATCTTACCAATCAGAAAGCAGGCTTATCAAGGAAACTAGATCCTTTCTACCTCAATCAAAACTTGTTGCTGGGTTTCTACCCTCCTTGAGAAAAGGGACTTTAAAAAAAAAACCCTCTTGTGGTGCTTTCAGTTTATCGATTATTGTTTGCATCAAAAGAGGGCATTAGTTAGCCTTCATCAATTCATTTTGCCTTGGATCTAGCTGCTTGTTCACCATTAGAACCTTCTGCTCAGAACTCGAGCTTGTCAAATAGTGGGTTTATTTTTAAAAATTGGACCCGATGATTGGATAGATTAGATAGATAGATGATAGATAGATAGATAGATAGATAGATAGATAGATAGATAGATAGATAGATAGATAGATAGATAGATAGATAATGATAAATAGATAGATGATAGATAGATGATAGATAGATAGATAGATAGATAGATAGATAGATAGATAGATAGATAGAAATAGACAAAGATAGATAGATGATAGATGGAGAGAGAGAGAGAGAGAGAGAGAATAGATATAGTTTAATATAGATACATATATACATATAGAGATAGATAGAAATAGATAATGAGAGAGAGTATAGATACAGTTTGATATAGATATATATAGATACATATAGAGATGATAGATAGAAATAGATAATGATAGATGATAGAGATAGATAGATGATAGATAGATAGATAGATAGATAGATAGATAGATAGATAGATAGATAGATGATAGATGATAGAGAGGATAGATATAGTTTGATATAGATACATATAGAGAGATAGATAGAAATAGATAAGAGAGAGAGAGGGAGGATAGATATAGTTTGATATAGATACATGTAGAGATATAGATAGATAGATAGATAGATAGATAGATAGATAGATAGATAGATAGATAGATAATGATAAATAGATAGATGATAGATAGATAGATAGATAGATGATAGATAGATAGATAGATAGATAGATAGATAGATAGATAGATAGAAATAGACAAAGATAGATAGATGATAGATGGAGAGAGAGAGAGAGAGAGAGAGAATAGATATAGTTTAATATAGATACATATATACATATAGAGATAGATAGAAATAGATAATGAGAGAGAGTATAGATACAGTTTGATATAGATATATATATAGATACATATAGAGATGATAGATAGAAATAGATAATGATAGATGATAGAGATAGATAGATGATAGATAGATAGATAGATAGATAGATGATAGATGATAGAGAGGATAGATATAGTTTGATATAGATACATATAGAGAGATAGATAGAAATAGATAAGAGAGAGAGGGAGGATAGATATAGTTTGATATAGATACATGTAGAGATGATAGATAGATAGATAGATAGATAGATAGATAGATAGATAGATAGATAGATAGATGATAGAAAGAGAGAGGATAGATATAGTTTGATATAGATACATATAGAGATAGATAGATAGAAATAGATAAGAGAGAGGGGGGGAGGATAGTAGGGAAAATCAGGTTCGCTTAACGACCGTGTGATTCCCTTAACTGCAGTTGATAATCGTGACAAAAAAGTTGGCAAAATTGAGTGCGACTCACTTGAGAACCTCCTTTCTTAGCATTGAAAATTCTGGTCTCAACTCTGTTTGTAAGTCAAAGCACTATTTGTACCAGTTGGAGAAAGAACCTAGAACCTAGGATGAACGGTTACAGGAATTGACTATGGCTAGTCTAGTGAAGAGAAGGACCAGGGGAGACATGAGAGCAGTCTTCCAATATTTGAGGGGCTGCCACAAAGAGCAGAGGGAACAACCTATTTTCCAAAGCACCTGAAGGCCAGACAAGGAACAATGGATGGAAGCTGATCAAGAAGAGTGAGTCAACCTGGAAATAAGGAGACATTTTCTTACAGGGAGAACAATAAACCCATGGAACAGAAGTTGCCTTCAGAAGTTGTGGGAGCTTCATCACTGGAGGCTTTCAAGAAGAGACTGGACTGCCATCTGTCAAAAATGGTGTAGAGTCTGCGTGGGCCAGGGTGGAGTGACTTGATGACTTACACACAGGGGTGAAATTCAGCAGGTTCTGGAGAACCGGTAGTGGAAATTTTGAGTAGTTCAGAGAACCAGTAAATACCACTTCTGATTGGCCCCAGAGTGGTGAGGGAATGGATATTTTGCAGTATCCTTCCCCTGGAGTGGAGAGGGGATGGGGATTTTACAGCGTCCTTCCTCTGAGGTGGGGAGGAATGGAGATTTTTGCAGTATCCTTCCCCTGCCATGCCCCCCAAGCCATGCCCACAAAACCAGTAGTAAAAAAAAAATTGAATTTCACCACTGCTTACAGGGTCCCTTCCAGCTCTGTTAATCTGAGCAATCTGTACATTCTGTGTTCTAATCCAGCATACCCGAAGCTCTGGTAGGGCTGCACATTGTCAAACTTGCTTTTGTTAAGTGGAAATTGGTTAAATACAATTATTAGAAGGGGGATTTTTTGCGTGTGTGCCAATATCAGAGTTTATTCTTGAGTCGCAAGAGGGACCCCAAAGAAATTCAGATTCCAATGCAGGTGACTCATGCAGCCTCTTTGCAACTAGGGTTAACTTTCCGTAACTGCAAGGGCTGGAATTTGCAGCTAGGCTGGTAGAGCTGGTGGTGCAGTGACATATTGCAGGCGAACTCTGCCCAGAGTCTAGAGTTTGACCCTAATGGAATCAAACACATTGTGTTATCTTTTTTTCCCTCCTTCTTCTGAGGCAATAATTGGGGTACTCGAACATGCCTTCTGACTTCTGTTTTGGCAAATCTTTTGTAGGGAAAGCTCACACCATTAAGCTTTAGTTATTCGAAGCACAGTTAGAAGCCCCGGTGGCACAGTGGTTAGAGTGCAGTATTGCAGGCTAACTCTGCTCACTGCCAGGAATTTGATCCTGACTGTCTCAAGGTTGACTCAGCCTTTCATCCTTCCGAGGTCGGTAAAATGAGGAGCCAGATTGTTGGGGGCAAGAGGCTGATGTTGTAAAGTACTATGAGTGGTATGTAAGCCTAAATGCTTTTGCTACTATTCAGAACTACAACCCACTGCTCTGAATTGTCACCATTTCTTCTTCCTTTCCCCTTTCAAGTCACAGACTGTTGTGTCCCACAAGCAGCCAGCAGAGCTGGCAGCAGATTCAGACAGTGAGGAGGTTGGGGAGGAACAAGGGCCAGTCCTGGAGTCTGGGGAAGGCTCTGATGAGGGCTCTGTGTCGGAGGCAGAGAGGGGGTCAGGGCCATCTGACAGTTATCAGCTGCCTTCACAGTCAGACATCAGAGAGGCAGACAAACAGCTGGAGCCTGTTCCCACTACGTGCATGTGCAGAGTTGCCAAATGAAGGGAACAGGTAAAGAACAAGGGTCGACTTGGGAGTAAGGCCACAGGTGGACAATGAATGGCCCCTTCCAGGGGAAATAAAAGAGGAGCGAAAGGGGAGTGGAGTTTGCAGGAGACCATGAGTTCGCTTAATTGGTTCTCTCCAAGGCTCCTTGCCAGGTTTTGCAGATATGGGCCTGTCAGTCCTCCAAGCCAGATAAGGTCTGTGACAGTAAATCCTCCCTTGAAAGACTTTGTTGTGTGTGAATGAGCAGAATTCACAGGAAATTAATAAAAGGGTTTTTTGCTTCAGCCTAGGTCAGAACACAGACAAGTTCACAGCCATCTGTTTAAAATACCATTTATTACAACAGAACGTTCCACACTAAAATCCAAGATGTGTATTGGTTGGTTGTTTCATTTTCATTAAAACAGCACATTAACTGCTGGGGTGTGGATGGGTTTATACTCTTTCATACAAGTGCATCTTCAAGCATTATGGCCCAAATTGGGCAGTGCGTCTTTCTCTTCCTCCCGTTTTTCTCTTAATCTGCCAACGTTTTGTCAGTCTTGTAGATTGTGTTGCAAACTACTGACAAAATTAAGGGGAAAATGGGGGGGTAGAGGGGAGCAGCAGGTTTCCATATATTCTAGGGTCATTTCCACCCCAGCCCCCCTTTCGCCCTTGAAACCCATGGAGGACCTGTTCTTCTCTTGGCCAGGGTCTCCTTCCTAGGGCCGTCCACCATTTCAGGCAGCAGAGGGGCCCCAGCCGTTGGCTGGCAGGATACATGCCTTGCTCAAAGCAAAACATCTAGAGATGAATGCCTGGGTAGTTAAGTTAAGTGCAACCCAAATAAAGTGGCCCTTTGGGGAAGGAACCCCAGAAGGGGAAAGGAAAGTGCCCGGGACACGCAGCATCTGCAGCAGCTTGAAATGTGAAGGTGCAGAGAATGGTGGACGTGAGGTACGCAATACTTGTTCCTTTTTATAAGAAAACTTTTTTTTCTTGCGCAAAGGGGAAAAGATAATAATAATAATAATAATAATAATAATAATAATAATAATAATAATAATAATAATAATAATAATAATAATAATAATAATAATAATAATAATAATAATAATAATAATACAGAATGGCTCCATCTTTCTTGGAGTTGTTGTTTTTCCCCAATTTAAAAAGAAACAAAAACAAATTCCCTCTTCCAGCATTTTTTTTGCAAAAAGGGAGATCAGTCCCGCTGGATGAGTGGCGCCTCTTGGGAAGGAAACAGCACCGCCTTCTGTCCCACCAATGGTGGCCTTCATCTGCTGTGCTTCTAGACTAGCCAAGGCAGGGACGGAGACCACCCAGAGCTCTGGATGAGATGTTGGATATTTTGGCTCCTGAGTTGCTCTCCTTCAGCTTTCTCCTCCTCAGCCTCTCCGGGAGATTCATGCTGATTTTCTCCCCTGAGGGCCTCAGCCTGTGGCATCTCTCGCCACGCCTTTGGAATGCCAGGCACCAGTAGGCTCCTTCCGTCTTCTAAGAGCCATTGAAGCGTAGCCAGTGCAGCCCTCAAACCACAGCAGAGGAAGAGGACGAGGAAGAGGAGGAGGAGGAAGCTGTGGCTGCCGAGGAGGAAGGGGAAGAGGCATTCCAGAAGAGCCACCGTCTCTTCGGCTGCCGCTTCTGATGGAGGTAGTCTTCCTTCTCCCGCTCTTTCCTGGCCCTCTGGAAGTGATCTTCTTCCTTCAGGTACCAAACGGGGGGCCATCGATGCTTCTCAAAGTAATCCTGGTTTTCTGCAGAGAAAAATGAAGAGGAGTTAAGAACCTCAGCCCGGTGTTAAGAGTTCTTCTGTTTCTTGTTTCTGAAATACTCACACAAATTTATCTTTTTTTTTTTTTTACAACCGGTTGCAATATAAGTAGCAAAAGTACTTAGATTTATATACCGCTTCGCAGTGCCTTTACAGCCCCCTCTAAGCAGTTTATAGTCAGCCTCTTGCCCCCAACAATCTGGGTCCTCATTTGACCCACCAAGGATAGAGCTTCCTGACTCCATGCCAAAAAGGAAAGCAGCTCCATCATTCTACAAACTCACACCCACCTGCTGACATTGCTTTCATTTCCCGAGGAAACTTGCGACAGATATTGTTGTAGTTGGTGCAGATATGGTGGAGGCACCAATCGGCAAGCTGGTAGGCACCATGGAACTGGGGAAGAGAAAAGACAAGTTGGCATGAGTCACCAATATATTTGAATTTAGCCAGGAAAGCTATACGGGCAATCCTTTGATTTAAAAACATACATTTAATGATTCAGTGCTATAACAACATTGAAAAAAGTGACTACTTATGATAGTTTTTCACACTTAATGACACATCATCCTCATGGTCATATGTGTTCTGACCGAGGCTTCCCAAGAGCATGAAGCAAACTCCTTGTCCTGACAAAAACCCCTTTTATTAATTTACTGTGAATTCTGCTCATTCACATCTACAAAGTCTTTCAAGAGGGGGATTTATAGTCACAGACGTTATCTGGCTTGGAGAGCTGCCAGACCGATATCTGAAAAACTTGGAGGAGTCTCAGAGAGTCACGAACCAATTAAGCGAACTAATGGTTTCCTGCAAACTCCACTCCCCTTTCGCTCCTCTTTTATTTCCTCTGGGAGAGGCCATTCATTGTCCACCTGTGGCCTTACTCCAAAGTTGACCCCTGTTCTTTAGCTGTTCCCTTCGTCTGGCCACTCTGCGCATGCGCACATTGGGAACAGGCTCCAGTTGTTCCTCTGCCTCACTGATGTCTGACTCTGAAGGCAGCTGATAATTGTCAGATGGCCTTGGCCCCGTCTCTTCCTCTGACACAGAGCCCTCATCAGAGCCTTCCACAGACTCCAGGACTGGCCCATGTTCCTCCCCAACCTCCTCACTGTCTGAATCTGCTGCCAGCTCTGCTGGCCGCTGGCGGGCCACAACAATATGGACAAAATTTGGACTCTTAGCAACTGGCATGTATTTAGAATTTTCTGTAGACCTTTTGAGTCAACTCTTCCTTTGAAAAGGAAGAGAGAATCAGTTCGCTCTAATGCAAGGGTGGGCATCTATGGTGGCTTTATGAACTCTGAGCCATGCTGGCTCGGGAATTCTGGGAGATGAAGTCCAGAGATCAAAAGTTGCCATACTTGGCATTTTCCACCAAAGCAAGAATCTGTGAGTTCTAGTCCTGCCTTAGTCACGAAAACTAGCTGGTTGACTTTGGACCAAATTCCTCTTTCTCTCAGCCCAATTCACCTCTCAGGACTGTTGTTGTGGGGAGAAATGGAAGGAGGAAGGAGTGTTGGATACGCTCGCCGCCTTGCGCTATTTTAAAAAATAATAAAGGCGGGATATAAATACATATATGAAAATAAATAAATAAAAAGAAGTCTCTCATCCAAGTCAATGCAGAAGCATTGAGCTTCACAGAACATATCATCAGATGAGTATCAGATTATGGCCAGTAAGATTCCAAAACAAAGACAGTAAAATAATGCCAAAACAACTAGACACAGAGTGTGTTTTCCCCCTGTGTCATCACCCTGCTGAACGCCTAATTCCCACAGCATTGTCAAATACCTAAACACATTCACTCCTGTAGTTGGGCTATATTGCTATTGTCTTTCTCATCTTCTCTTCTTTCCTACTACCGTCTCCTATTGGTATCTTATGATTTATCACTTGTTGTTTGTATCTTATGATTTATTATTGTTATGATATATGATCTCATGACTTTGTTTGTCTGTATCGAGAGCTTATGCACCGGAGAGAAATTCCTTTTGTGTCCAATCACACTTGGCCAATAAAGAATATTCCTATATATTCCTAATTATCTACAGCAGGGGTGTCCAAACTTGGGAACTTTAAGACTTGTGGACTTCAACTCCCAGAATTCCCCAGCCAGCATGGCTGGCTGGGGAATTCTGGGAGTTGAAGTCCACAAGTCTTAAAGTTCCCAAGTTTGGACACCCCTGATCTACAGAGATTCCCAGTCATCAGAGGTTGTGGTTGTCCCAAAGGTGCTTTTTCAAGAAGCAACTGGACTTTTTAGTTCTTCTTTGAAGACATTTCACTTCTCATCCAAGAAGCTTCTTCAGCTCTAATGGAATATATTCTTATTCCTATACAACAATAATCCAAAACGAGGACAATTTTGGAATGACTCTAAGTAGGTTGTTTGTACCTGAGCCAGCTCCAGGAACAAAAGGACATCACCATCGATATCCACTAACATCTGCGTTGCTTCCATCAAACCAGACACAGTGAACTGTTCTGCAAGACAATAAAAATATAAAACACAATCAGTTGGTTCATTAGGTGGCCTGCAAATAAGACTTAAATCTCTGCCTTGACAATTACAAGCTAACTGAATTATTGGTGGTCTCAAAATAATAATCTGAGAAACGGTACTGTATTTTTTTTCCAAACAGTCCTATTCACTGAAAATAGTGACGTGGTGGCTCAATGGCTAAAACGCTGAGCTTGTCGATCGAAAGATCGGCAGTTCAGCAGTTTGAATCCCTAGCACTGTGGAATGGAGTGGGCTCCCGTTACTTGTCCCAGCTTCTACCAGTTCGAAAGCGCATAAAAATGCAAGTAGAAAAATAGGGACCGCCTTTGGTGGGAAGGTAACAACGTTCAGTGCGCCTTTGGCATTGAGTCATGCCGGCCACATGACTATGAGGACGTCTTCGGAGAGCGCTGGCTCTTCGGCTTTGAAATGAAGATGAGCACTGCCCCCTAGGGTCGGGAACGACTAGCACATATGTGCAATAGGAACCTTTACCATATTTACTGAAAACTGAGATGAATGTAAGGGCAAATAAAAACTTGACATGCACAAAAATGGCCGCTCAAAAATAAATACAGTGTTTATTTCCTATATTTGACGGTTATTTCTTACGTTGGGCATTTGGAATGACTCATCGTTTCATGGGTGGTAAAAGAGAAAGTGCAACACGGTTTTTAGAATTACCTGTGAGTGCGACCAGGTGGGGCAGACATAAGCGGTTGGCCAAGATGATGAGCTTCATGTAATCAAGGTCTGAAGAAGAATAAAACTGGCCAGTGTACAGGTACTCAAGCACTGCTCGCATGCAACTCTTACTGGTGTATGGTAGCACTACCTGCAATGATGAGGATACCAACGGGTTAAATCTGGACCATTTTCAGGTGCAAAATTAAAATAAATAAAATAAAATATAAAATCTCTCTATATATACAGTAAATGTGTGTGTGTGTGTGTGTTTGTGTGTATGTGTTTACTGTATGTTCCAGCATAACTCTGGAACTCCTTGAGCAATTTCAACCAAACTTGGCACACAAATGACTTACTCTCTGGAGAAAAATACTATGGGGGGTAAGACACCCCTAACAGCCCTCGGGATGTGTGTTCTGTTAAGATACAGCCTGTTGTGCCTTAAAATGGCTTCTACTGTATTGCAGTAAAATGGCTTCTACTGTACAGCGCAATGGAGTTGCCATGGTAACGGCTTCACAGTACTCCACAAGGGGACTCCCTCTGGTAAGGGGGAAAATCCAACATTAGAAGTTATGTTTGGTCTCGACATTTCCCCCCTATAAATAAATACCCAGGCAACGCCGGGTTATCGACTAGTAATAAAAAAAAACACCAGAAAATAAAAAAACAAAGCAAAACTATACAATACAATACAATATAATACAATCTCCACATTTTCTTCAAACATACAGAGTCCGTTTTACAGTATATCCTTCTCCACCTGCTGTGTTCTTTCAAAGCAGCATTCAAACATTTGGTGCATTTTGCACAGAGAACACTGGAGCCATGAAGGGGGAAGGACTGTGTTGTATGCAAACTGTTGTGAAGAACTAATGTTTCTTGAAAGAGGTGAATAGGGCTGTGTACAAAAAGCTTCTGTTCACTTAGGGACTTAGGAAAAAAAAGAGAGAGTCAATTTGGTTAAGGCACCAGGTGGCTAGAAACCAGGTGACTGGGAGTTCCAGTCTCGCATGGAAGTTAGCTGAATGACTTTGGGCCAACTACCACGGAGTTCTAGTCCTGCCTTAGGCATGAAAGCCGACGGGGCGATTTTGAGCCAATCACCAGGAGATGGTGAGTTCTAGTCCTGCTTTGGCCATGAAAGCTGCCTGGGCGACTTTGGGCCGGTGATTCTCAGCCCAACTCACCTCACAGGATTATTGTTGTGAGGTAAAAGGGGAGGAGGAGTATTATGTACTGTATGTTTGCCACCTTGAGTTATGTATAAACTAATAAAGGCGGGAAAATAAACACATAAATAATATAAATAAATGTATTTCTCAGTCCATGCTCAAGGTTGCCTCACCTCCTGAGTTGAGCTCTCAACAAAGGGACCTCCAAACATGGCGGCCATCCAGTCACAACTGGAAATCAGCAAGGGCTTATGGGCACTGATAGCACCATCATCCAGCATAAACGTGACATCTGTGAAGAAGGAGAACATGCTAAGCACATCGGTTAAATAAGAGTTACCCATCCCGTCACGCTGGGAACGGATGACTAGATTATTCCTGTTTCGAAAAAACCTGAGCCTGGTTTAAGAATGGCAAAGCCTAGCTTTATAATTATTCATGATTAAGCCTGGCTTAAGAATGGCAAAGAGGTTTTTGCCCATTCCAATATGGCTAACCGAAATTTCTGCAGGCTGTCATTTCCCAGCCCTGGAAGTTTAGGCCAGCAAACCAACAAACCATCAATACAAACCCATCTGGGGTGACAATGTTATACTCCAATTTAAGCTACAGTTCCAGATTGGTGTTCCTTCTATCAACACTTATGATTTTAGAATGTCATGCAGCCCAGTCAGAGTGCGGTACACTCACTTCATTGTTTTACACCAAGGCAGGAGACCTGGTCCTTAGACCAAAACTACCTTCAGGTGGTATCCGACTCATGGCCACAATGAGCCCAACATTTCCACTGCTAAGCAAGACAGTTGTTAAGTGAGCTTTGCCTCATTTTACAACCATAGAAGTCCTGAGGATCAATGGCTATTAGCCATCGATAGCTATGTGATTTTCTTGGAAAGCCATCTGGTGAGCAACCAGTGAACTTCCTTCTCCACTTGGGTGGCCACTGAGAGGACAGATTGTGGGGCCAGGAGAGCCAGGGGTTCTTCACTAATGTTTTTATGTTACAGTCTTATGTTCTTATCCCTAAGCAGGGATCAACAACCCATGGCTCTGGAGCCACATGTGGCTCTTTCATTCCTCTGCTGCAGCTCCCTGTCGCTAGTCGGCTCCACTATTGATAGGGCTTTCGGTTAGGACAGGAAGAGGAAAAAGGACACCGTGCTAGGAGGAGAGACTCTATGGTGGGGAAACCAGAGTTCTGGTTGGCTCCGGAATGGAACGGGGGGCTTCCGGTTAGGACCTTTGCGGCTCTTTGAGTGTTTAAGGTTGCCGACTCGTGCCCTAAAGCAGGGGTGTCCAAACTTGGCAACTTTAAGACTTGTGGACTTCAACTTTCAGAATTCCCCAGCCAGCTCTGCTGGCTGGAGAATTCTGGGAGTTGAAGTCCACAAGTCTTAAAGTTGCCAAGTTTGGACACCCCTGCCCTAAAGCATCCCAAAAGTGCTTTTATTTTAAAGGCCACTGAACTTTCTGAGGTTTTTCTCTCTCTTTTGCTTCTCATTCAAGAAGCTTCTTCAGTTCCAACCAACTGGCTACCATTTACCAACTAGGTGGTCAGAACCGAAGAAGCTCCTTGAATGAGAAGCGAAACATCTTAAAGAAAAATGAAGAAGCCCGGTTGCCTTTAAAATAAAGACATCTTTGGGACACCATGACCTGGATGAATGAGAGCCTCTCCAGATGCTTACCCTAAAGTAGTATTTCTTTTTCAGCCTTGCTAACGTTTAAGCTATGCAGGCTTCAACTTGCTAGCTGAGGAATTCTGGGAATTGAAGTTAACGTATCTTTAAGTTGCCAAAATTATCGTACAGGCATAACCTGAAGGCTACTGACACTCTGTTTTGGGATTGTTCCACCCACCATAGGACACAGGGACAATCATCGAAACGATCGTATTTGGCAACAGCTGGATACATAGGATAAAAATAGCATGCTGCAAAATAATTTTATCAACTCCAGGTGCCACTTTAATACTGCTGTTAAACCAGCGCCCGCCGAGATGCCTGGAGTACCCTGTTTCCCCCGAAAACAAGACCTCCCTGGATAATAAGCCCAATTGGGCTTTTGAGCGCATGTGCTAAAATAAACCCTCCCCTGAAAATAAGCCCTCCCCAAAAATATTGCAACACAGAAGCAGTCATGAGGTGACCACGCTCGCTGCCTCCTGCACCTCAAAAATAATAAGACCTCCCCAAAAATAAGGCCAAGCGCTTATTTCGGGAGGGGGGAGAAAATAAGACCCTGTCTTATTTTCGGGGAAACACGGTAGATATCAAAAATGAAATAACTAAGTTTGGAAGAATCACCACATATCTAGGTAAATCCAGATGAAAGAGAATGGGGTGGCAGAACTGGGGGTGAAATGAAAAGGGGGATCAGCCAAGAATCTCTACGTAGCCACAAGGGAATGAATTCTGACTCCTTTTGAGTGCCATTGACCAGTATCTAACTCTAAGCAGATGCCAGAGGTGGATTTCTACTGTTTCGCACCAGTTTGGGGGAACAGGTAGTGGTAATTTGGCCTGGATCACAGAACCGGCAGCGACCCAGGCTGGCCACGTCCCCGAACCAGTTCCCCGGTCTCCACTGTCATTGCCGACGTGTTTTTTTATTAGTTTTTCACGGTCCTCACACACGCGCAGAACAATTTACAGTGAACTGCGCACGCGGAGCGAACCGGTACCAACACCAGTAGGAACCCATCCCTGGTAGATGCCAACCCTTAGTTGAGAAGATTCCTGTGCATAGGCTTTTAGCAATAGATCAATTTAATTGAACCTTCCTGTATGGGCTTGGTCTTTTGTGCCTGACACCAGACTAGCAGAACAGAAGACTTTAAAGTAATTGTATTCCTAGCGAGTAAGATGTTTTAAATGCAGGCTACGTTTTCACCAAGGAACATGCAGAATGTTAGCACACAGAAAAGGCAGAATTGGCAGCAGTGGTTCCCCAGAAAACAGCCAAGTCCTTTTTTGTGGGGAAGAGCACCGATCACCAAGGCATGCACGTACAGTAAACAACAGAATCCGATATTTCAATTCACTTATTTGACCTCACTTGGACTGTAACTCAAGAGACAAGACACCTCGCGATACAACATTCACGTCCAGAATAAGGCAGGTTTCCCCTGAAATCGATGCGCAGTAGATTGTAGGATCCAATCAGAGTTGGTCACCAGGACCAAAGGTTTATTCTTCCATGTTTTTGGGCTCAAGCTGGAGCCCATCTTCAGGAAACTGAGAAGCTTAGGGCTTGGCAGCAAAAGGAAACAACTAATGACTTAATAGCCGTCCATCAACTTCCTAATTAACAGCTAAAAGCCACACACAACCAGACAACATATAATACAATGCTTAGAATGGCCCACTGCACACATTCTGGAGAGAGGGAGGGAGGGAGGGAGGGAGAGGAAGAGGGAGGGAGAGAGAGGGAAAGGAAGAGGAAGAGAGAGGGAGCGGGAGGGGAAGAGGCAGAGAGAATAAGGGAGGGAGAAAGAGAGGGAGGGAGGGGGAGAGAGAGGGAGAAAGAGAGAAGGGGAGGGAGGGGGAGAGAGAAGGAGGGAGGGAGGTGGGAGAGAGAAGGGAGAGAGAAGGAGGGAGGGAGAAATAGAGGGAGGGAGGGGGAGAGAGGGGGGGAAGAGGGATAAAGAGGGGGGAGAGAGAGGGAGAGAGAGAGGGAGGGGAAGAGGGTGAGAGAGAAAGGGGGAAAGGGGGAAAGAGAAGGAGGGAGGGAGGGAGAAAGAGAGGGAGAGAGAGGAAGAGGGAGAGAGAGAGAGAGAGATAGGGAGCGAGAGTGAGAGCGTGAGATAGATAGAGAGAAGTTCCCCAAGAATGGGCTCCAGCATGAGCCCCAAAACCTGGAAGAATAAAACTTTGGTCCTGACGACCAGCTCAGATTGGATCCTGCAACATTATCTTGGGACACATATATTTGCTTTTATTCGACAGTAGGGTGTCCTGCCAGGATCTCAAAACTACGTCTCTGTTGAATTGAGACTCCTGGTTATAGAGCACTGCAAATCCCGCCTTCCAACCTACCAGAGAAAGTCCCCTTGGCCAGACATTCTTTCACCCGGTTGGTTCTCCTGACGTGGAAGGCTTTGGTGATCTCCTGGTTCATGAACGCCTCGTTGTTGAGGATGTTCGCCACCATCATCCTGAGGTCGAAGACTTCGAGCAGTTCGGCAATGTGGGCGATGTGCATGAGATCCCTCTCGTTCTCGTCCAGCTCCCCCGTGTAGAGATATTTGAGCACGGCCCTGAAGGGTCCCAGCTGGATGGAGGGATCCATCTTCACCACCACCATCAGCCGGGGTTTGTAGGTCACGGGGTCCTCCGCCATCTCCTCCTGGATGCTGACAAAGGCACGGCTCCACGAGGAGAGGATTCTGCCCCGCTTTAGCCCTCCTTCCCCGTAGTTCTTGCCCCGCAAAATCCCATCGCTGGTGGAGGCTCTAAGGCACGGTTTTTGCTGGCCGGCGCCAGCTTCTTCGGTAGTCTCACAGATGTCGAAACTAGCAGCCCTCAAGAGGAATTCCCGCCCGTGGTGATGCCGCTCCTGAGGAGCTGCCCGCTCTGCCGCACCCATCCTGATGCTGCTTCCCGCCATCCCCTCGCGGCCCTCCTCGTCCAGGTCCATCAGGAACAGGTCGTAGAACTTGGAAGAGGCGGTGGAGAGGTAGATCTTGTGCGCGTAGATTTTGATTCTCTCTTGCAGCACCAGGATAACATCCGCACACAAAGGATCTTCCAGTAGATGGGCTGGGCGCTCTTCATTGTTGGAAGGAGGGTCGGGGACGACGATGATGGGGGGAGGAGGCTTGGGGGGCAAGAAGGGGGCCTGGAGCAAGGGCCTTTGGACGTTACGGAGGTGGGATTTCCAGAACTGGAGGTGCCGCCGGGAGATGAGGGCAGCTCGGATGGCATTGTCAAAGACATCCTTGATGCCAAATTGGGCTACTACGCTGGTCTCGTAGTAAGGGATGCCCAGCTCTTTGGCGAACTCTCGTCCCTTCTCCGGGGGCAGAATTTCATTTGGTTTGATTGGCCTGGAAGAAAAAGAAAACAGCCACAGGCCTGATGTTAGCCAAGCAACGAAAACTCAAAATTATCAGGTGGAAAAAAAGGATGATTATCTTACTGGAAAAATAGCAATTCATCCCAAAAACTATACAGCTGTCAGGGTGATCAGCCTAAGGATACAGTTCAGACTACCGTTACGTAGTCAGTAACACTTAGAATGAGATTTGCTACAGAAAGTCTGAAGAAGTACAGGTAGTCCTTGACTTAAGACCCCCAATGGCGCTCAAAATTTCCATCGCTAAGCGAGACAGGTATAAAGTGAGTTTCGTCCCATTTTATGACTTTTTTTGGCCACAATTGTTAAATGAACCACTGTAGTTGATTAAGCTGGTCAGACGGTCATTAAGTGAATCCGGCTTCCCCACTGACTTTGCTTGTCAGAAAGTCGCAAAAGGGGACCATGTGACTCCTGGATGTTGCACCCGTCATAAATAGGAATCCGTTGCTCAGTGTATCAGTTTTGATCACGTGACCATGGGGATATTACAACGAACAGTCCTAAAGTCCTGTTCTGTTCTTCTATTCCATTCCATTCCATTCATTCTATTCTATATTCTATATTCTATCCTGTTCTATTCTATATTCTATTTTCTATTATTTTCTATTTTCTATTATTTTCTATTTTCTATATTCTGTTCTGTCCTATTCTATTATTCTATTCTATTCTATTCTATTCTATTTTCTATCCTATGTTCTGTTCTGTTCTATTCTATTCTATTCTATTCTTCTATTCTATTCTCTTGTATTGTACTGTATTGTATTGTATTCTCTGTTCTATTCTATTCTATTCTATTCTATTCTACTCTACTCTACTCTACTCTACTCTACTCGTCCAACATGTGAACACATGACCATGGAGAGGAAGCGTGAGTGTTGTATCTTTGGAATCAGACCGTCGGTAAGTATGCTTTGGGCGGTCTGTCATAATGTCAAGCGGTTCTAAGTCAGGGACTACCCTGCGGGCTTCTCCCGCCCAAGGAAGCAAAACGAAACCCAAAGTCTTACCTGGCTAAAGGTCTCCTGGCTCGGTTCACTGCTTCTAGGTCAGCATAGCGAAGGTCGAGCTGGCAGCCTACCAAGATGACAGGTGCCCTGGGACAGAAGTGCTTAATCTCAGGGTACCACATGGTCTTCACATGGTGGAGGGAGTTCGGATTAGCAATGGAGAAACATAATACTACGACATCAGATCTGTGGGGAGGAAGGAAGGAAGCAGGAATCAGTGACCAAGGACCGTGTAAGAGTTTGCCCTGAAGGATGGCCTTCTGATGACCCTCTCACGATATATGTACGGTAGGAAGTGTGCACATTTAACCCACATCCTGGAACCAACCCAGATTGCTTTTTCGTAGATGGTCTCCTTACTTTCCTTGCCTTAACAACACTACTTGAATTACTATAGGTAAAGGTAAAAGAGAAATGGGGGGGGGGAGCTATTTGAAGTCAATAATTAATTTGATAAATTAAAGTTGACTGTCGCTTACAAGAACCTGTCAAGTTCTTTTTTAAATCGTAATTCAAAAAGATGCTACTGCATAAAAAGGTAAGGTAAAAGTTCCCCTTGCACATATGTGCTAGGCGTTCCTGACTCTAGGGGGTGGTGCTCATCTCTCTTTCAAAGCTGAAGAGCCAGCGCTGTCCGAAGACGTCTCGGTGGTTGTGTGGTCAGCATAACTAAACACCAAAGGCACGCGGAACGCTGTTCCCTTCCCACCAAAGGTGGTTCCTATTTTTCTACTTGTATTTTTTATGTCTTTTCGAACTGCTAGGTTGGCAGAAGCTGGGACAAGGAAAGGGAGCTCACTCTGTTACGTGGTGCTAGGGATTCAAACCACTGAACTGCCGACCTTTCTGATCGACAAGCTGAGTGTCTTGGCGACTGAACCACCGTGTCCCCAAATTAGTATAATAACCCGCAAAATGCCCTTTGAAATCTTGAGAGGTGTGCTTAGAGGGAGCATCGGTGAGCAGAGTAAGGCCATTTTCTCCACCTGTATCTTCCAGACACAGGGGCCTCCGACTTCCAAAAGGCCTTGCTACTGGCTACCACTATTACCTGCAACTCTGAATTTCGCAGCGGACCTCTCTGCACGACGAAAAAGTTACGTTTTGGGGTTCTAGTATCCGGTCTCAGGATGGCTTCTTTTTCTTTCTTAGATTTCTTCACTTCTCTTTCCCCTTCTCCACCCCCACTGCTTTTCTATTCACTTTGTATTTTATATTTTATAATACTTTATTATAACTCAGTAAAAAACGTTAGCGGGCGTTCCGTATCCGCTTTTCACGACCTACCTTCCATAAGCAAAGCGCCTGTCTTTGTGATGGTCTCCGAAAGTATCCCAAAGCCTTAAGGAGACGCTAACATCGTCTACAACATCTCGGGAACGTTCCAGTACCTGGGAGAAATTTTGTTAAAAGGTTATCTTCAGACCAAAGGGACGATGAGAGAGCTGAAGTAGGGGTGGGATTCGGCCAGTTATTTATTTTCCAAAAATCTGCACATCCCTCTTTTATTGTTTTACACACACACACACAAAATATAGTGCCTTCGTTTTGAACTACGCCTTCTACATTCCAAGCTGAGTTTAGGGCACAAGATAATCTGCCATAACGTCCTGCTTGTTAATGATTACTTTTACTTCAACTGCAACAACACGAGGGCTATCAATAGATACAAACTAAATGCAATCCGTTCGAATCTTGATTGCAGGAAAAACGATTTTAGCAATAGAGTAGTAAATGTGTGGAACACCTTATCCGACCCTGTTGTTAGTTCCTCTAACCCCCCCCCCCATATCTTTTCAGCTGTCTTTCGTGGACCTTACGTATTTCTTAAGAGGTCCCTAAGGGGGTGTGCATAAGCGCACCAGCGTGCCTACCATCCCTGTCCTACTGTTCCCATTTATATGTACTCTTTTTATGTGTTAATGGTTATGTTTTGTTTGTTTATATCAGGGGTGTCCAAACTTGGGAACTTTAAGACTTGTGGACTTCAACTCCCAGAATTCCCCAGCCAGCCATGCTGGCTGGGGAATTCTGGGAGTTGAAGTCCACAAGTCTTAAAGTTCCCAAGTTTGGACACCCCTGGTTTATATCCATTTATTTGTGCCAATTTTTTTTCATACTTGTTTCCTTGTACTTGTTGACAAATAAAAAAATAATTTTTTGTTAAGAGTTTGCCATGCTGGCTGGGGAATTCTGGGAGTTGAAGTCCACAAGTCTTAAAGTTCCCAAGTTTGGACACCCCTGGTTTATATCCATTTATTTGTGCCAATTTTTTTTCATACTTGTTTCCTTGTACTTGTTGACAAATAAAAAAATAATTTTTTGTTAAGAGTTTGCCGTGACAATGACGTTTTATGTAGAGATTAAGGGAGTTGTATAAGCCAAACTAAATTTAAAATGCAGGTTTACCCACTGCGCTTTTTAGAGTCTCCAAGCAAGCATTTCTCTTTACGCGATCCCTTCCCCCTTGATCTACCCATCAATGAAAATGCCACTCACCTCTTGGCAAACCCGGTACTGATCAATGGCCCAAACGGTGGGCACATGGGTAGCAAGGAGCTGATACTGAGTCAAGGTGGCATTGCATGCACGGGCACAAATGAGCCGAGTCTTGCCCACTGCGTTGTCCCCAACCACAACACACTTGATGGTTTCTACGTTTGGCCTTTCATAATCCATGTCAGAATCCATTAATTGGGACCTGCATCGAGAGAGAGAGAGAGAGAGGAAAGAAAACAGACAAGGGGCATCAGACAGGGTGTTCTTTCTTTTCAGTTGGAGCTAAAGAACGTCTTCCACAAGCCACACCACAATGGAAGCAATCAATATCAGTAGAATAGAATAGGATGAATGAGCTGGAAGGAACCTTGGAGGACTTCTAGTCCAGCCCCCTGCTCAAGCAGGAGAACCTATATTATTTCAGACAAGTAACCTCTTCTGATGAGGGCTCTGTGCTGGAGGCAGAGAGGGGGCCAGAGCCGTATGCCAGTTATCAGTTGCCTTCAGAGTCAGACGTCAGTGAGGCAGACAAACGCCTGGAGCCTCTTCCCAGTGTGCGCATGCACAGAGTTGCCAGATGAAGGGAACAGCTAAGGGGACTTAGGAGTAAGGCCACAGGTGGACAATGAATTGTCCCTCCAAGAGGAAATAAAAGAGGAGCAAAAGGGGAGTGGAGTTTGCAGGAGACAATTAGTTCGTTTAATTGGCTCGAGAGTCCTTGCCAAGTTTTGCAGATATCGGCCTGTCAGCTCTCCAAGCCAGAGAAGGACTGTAAATCCTCCCTTGAAAGACTTTTCTGGATGTGAATGAGCAGAATTCACAGGAAATTAATAAAAGAGTTTTTGTCTTCGTGCTCTTGGGAAATCCCAACCCCCAGCCCCATCTTCCTTTCTTCCTCTCTTCTCATATACGCACATCCAAATGCATCACACCAGCAGCCCCTGGGACTTAATAATTAAAGAAGAAGCAGCAATGCAGGCTTCAGGCTGCTTGTTTAGCAAAAAGGAACCACTGATACTTGGGATAATGGAATTTACAGGATTTGCTGCTGACTCGGAATAAAACAAAGGCCTGGCTCCCTGCTTGTGTTTTTTTTTTTTTTAATACCACACTTGTTTTCCTCGGTAGGAAAGTTTATAATAAGAGTGTTGCAACTGGCATCTGAATGGGAAGAACCATGCAGTTAGAAAGACGCTGCAGGAAGTAAGGGTGCATTCGATGTGGCTGAATATTTAGAATAGAATAACAGAATTGGAAGGGACCTTGGAGGTCTTCTAGTCCAACCCCCTGCTTAGGCAGGAAACCCTACACCACTTCAGACAAGCGGCTATCCAACATCTTCTTAAAAACTTCCAGTGTTGCAGCATTCACAACTTCTGGAGGGCAAGATGTTCCACTGATTAATTGTTCTAGCTGTCAGGAAATTTCTCCTTAGTTCTAGGTTGTTTCTCTCCTTGATTAGTTTCCACCCATTACTTCTTGTCCTACCCTTAGAAGCTCTGGAGAATAGCTTGACTCCCTCTTCTTTGTGGCAGCTCCTGAAATATTAGAACACTGCTATCATGTCTCCCTTAGTCCTTCTTTTCATTAAACTAGACATACCCAGTTCCTGCAACCGTTCTTCATATGTCCAGTCCCCTAATCATCTTTGTTGCTCTTCTCTGCACTCTTTCTAGAGTCTCAACATCAACATTTGCCCTCAAGTGAAATTGAAGGAAGTTTGTGCCCTCTTATCTTCTATGCTGGGATTTGGATCAGGTCATAACAAGCAACCCATCTTATCGTAGGAGTTTGGGAAGGAAGCTAACTCAAAGTCTTAAGGCAAAGATTGCTTCCACGTTCCCCACATTTCTCCGTACTTCTGTGTTCCATTTGAGCTTTACTTCATTCAAGGTGACAAATATAATAGAATACAATTCCTTCTTAAAAACCTCCAGTAATGGAGTGTGCGCAACTCCTGAAGATAAACTGTTTCACTGTTTCTAACTGTCAGGAAATTTGTCCTTAGTTCTAGGTTGCTTCTCTCCTTGATTAGTTTCCACCCATTGCTTCTTGTGCTGCCCTCAGAAGCTCTGGAGAATAGCTTGATTCTCTCTTTGATAATCTTCCATATATTACTTCTTGACCACTGATTGTATGCTTTGGCTTCCAGACCCTTTATCATCTCTGTTGCTCTTCTTTGCAGTCTTTCTATAATCCCTATCACAATCATTTCAGCAAGTGTTAGGAGATCTTATTGCTGCCTGCATGTAACATGCTACGCTTACTTCATTTTACATTGAGCAAAGGGCTTGTTGGTGGGACTCAACAAGTTTACAAACTCAACAGATTCAAAATTTGGGGTTTTTAATCATAAACGAAAAAGGGTCAATTCAATAACCCAGTTAACCATGTTATGCAAATCCACCCAGGTCACGCAGCTTATCAGCACGGAGATTAAACTACGCTCAGTCCGTGCTACTCACGGAAGTTGGTGATTGTATAACATAGAATGTACAAAGTAATCTAGACTTGAGTCCTGAGTCCTTTTTCATAGCAAAAGGGCAAATTTGGTGCAAAACGTTTAAATAAATGTGCAATGATGGATACAGGTGGCAAAGAAGCCCATTACGATGGTGGTCTAAAATAATAAACCTCCTTATCGTTAGAAAATGTATCCAGTGGATAAAAGAAAAGCAAAATAAAAGAATTACACAGGGGGGAAAAAAACCACCTTCAGTTTCTCAGTGCACGGGTTTTGAAAAGCTGAGTGTGATTCATTCATCCCAAAATAGGTCTAAAGTGTCAGGTATCCACTGATTTTATAAAAATGGTTTTTGTGATTAAAAATAAGACCACACGCCATTTGAGGGAGGAAGAAAGGTGTATTATTAGCTTTCTTCTTTATTGTTCCCAATACATGACACTAACATCCAGAAGAGTTTGATAAGAATAACAAGTTTCTTTTTTAAAAAAAATTAAAAGACTTTGAGAGTGCAATTCTATTTATGTTCTCTTTAAGAAGCAATCGTATATATATATATATATATATATATATATATATATATATATATATATATATATATATATATATATATATATATATATATATATATATATATATATCATGCATCTCACCTTAGCAGGTAGCATCGTCCCAAAGCAATTCAAACATATTTCTATAGGATTTCACATTGATTTGCACAACCACACGTCCCCAGGAGTGGGAGGATGAAGGAGTAAGTATAATGCCAATACTCAGTATAAAGTACAATATAATATGTAGAAGTAGAACTATTGAAAACCAAGTTTAAATTCCCACTGAGCCGCAAAAGGTTGCAAGGTAATTGTAGGCTACTGTACTATATGACATAATTCACACAGTACATACTACTGAAAATATAGTTTATGTGACCAATGTGTATTGAATAAAGCACAGCCTGGAAAGCATCATATATAACCCCACCATGGATGGGTTCACACAATATACTAAGCCAGAACTGAAAAAGCCAAGTTGTGTTAACTGAGACAATTCAACCGGCTCTACCTCTCAGATCTATTCTGAGGATAAAATAGGGGAAGTTAGAACGGCATGCTTGTAATACTGAGTAAATATACAGTATACAATAGAGAGACCATTAAGAACTATTTGCTTGCATTAAGCATTAATTCAGGGGCAGTAAACAAGCAATCACCAGTTTGGTGTAGTGGTTAAAGCATCAAGCTAGGAATCAGGGATGGTGAGTTCTAGTCCCACCCTCGGTACAAACCCAGCTGGATAACCTTTCGCCAGTCACTCTCTCTCTGCCCTGGGAAGGAGGCAACGGCAAACCCCTTACTAAACGCTTGCCAAGGAAACTGCAGGGACTTCTCCAGGTGGGCACCAAGGAATCAAGACAGATTCAAAGGCACAAAAGAGGAGGTAGGAAACCCACAAGTAATTCTTATCTAGGGGATGAATACAGTCTGAAATCTTTGTATAATGGGTTGGCACGGTGGAGGCTTGCAGCTGTCAGAATCCCTTGGTAGACTTTTGCTCCAAACTTTTCTTTTTAGCACCGAACTTAAAGGGAAGCTCCAAACCATTTGGTCAAAGTAACAGCACCGAGTTTGCACTTTCTGTTGCACGGGGTTGCAAGAGTTAAGGAGAACTCACTCCAAAGGTACAAGAGGCAGGGGCAACCGGGGATGGAAACAAGAGAGGGTCAAGCTATTCTCCAAAGCACCAGAAGGCAGGACAAGAAGCAACTGCTGGAAACTAATCAAGGAGAGAAGCAACCTGGCACTAAGGAGTAATTTCCTAACAGTGAGGACAATTAAACCAGCCGAACGGAAGTTTGTGGCTGCTCCAATCACTGGAGGCGTTTAAGTAGAAAACTGGACAGCCGTTTGACTGAAATGGTATGGGGTCTCCCGCATGGACAGGGGGGTTGGACTAGAGGACCTCCAAGATCCCTTCCAGCTCTGTTATTCTATTTATGCTGTTGGAAAGAAAACAAAAGGAAGAAAAGTTCCAGGTGGAATTCCACCAGCAGCAGCAAAAGAAGACTGGCTCAATTAGAGCCGCGTGCTATTTAAAAAAAAGAGACAATCAATTCAATGCACAGACCAAAGCTACCACCTCTGGGCCATCCCCTCCCTGCAAGGGTTCATCAGATATACTTTCTTCGCACATACTGTATCTGCAAAACCTCTCAGGATTGCCGAGAGAGGACAGATAATCAAAGCCATCCTTCTGCTCTTCCCTTTCAACCCTATTGAGTGTCTATTTTAGTAGCTCTTTTGTCCCAGGGCAGCAAATTCATTATCTGCCTTGTTCTCCAGAATCTGTCATCATGACACTCAGATGCTCCAGTTCCCCCACTCCCTCTGGCCTTGCCTTAGCCTTAACCCTTCTCCTTTTCAGACTCAGGTTTGCGGCTTGCTGCTCGTTTGCTCCTTCTCTGTAATTCCAGCATCTGTCCCTGCTTGTCACTCCCTGCTTCCCTCGGTGACGTCCTCAGCGCTCTGCTTACTAGAATTCTAGCCCTCCAATCTGCCTCTGCTATCTCTTAAAGAGAAAAGTCCCCGTGTTCCCGCAAGCTGCCCCAGTCTTCTGTTGCCAAGGAGACCGGAGAATCACCAGGGGAGCCTAACCGTTTCCTAGCAACGGGAAGAGCTAAAATAAAAATCCCCTCCCATCATTTTACAGGAATGTATTATTATTATTTTTTTAAAAAAGAAATATATATTCCCCCCGTACAACGATTTGTGTTAAGAACTAGTAAGAACAATGTTGAGTCCAAACAGGATTTGGATTTTTCTGCTAAGGGCATCATTGATGGGGAGAACATCTCATGTTCTGAATAGCCCACCCAGGTTGCAAGGAAGAAACCAGGGACAAAGAAATCTGCAAAATTTCTGGCCAAGGCTTGGCTTGATTATTATGATAACAACCACCACGCAGACTGGGGGGGGGGGGGGGAAGCAACCCGTTTTGCAAAACAAGCAGGAACGTGTATGTCTGTTTGCGCGTACACACACACACACACACACACACACACACACACACACGGCTCTCAAAGTGTCCTGCACATTTCTTCTTCCACTCCAAGCACCTCAAACTTGCATTCTGGAAGGAGGCACCTAATTCAGACAAGATCCCACCACCAACACACACACACACACACACTTCCAGGGCAAAGAAAGAACTGCCCGGGCGAAGCACAAGCTTCTTCTTTCTTTCTTTCTTTCTTTCTTTCTTTCTTTCTTTCTTTCTTTCTTTCTTTCTTTCTTTCTTTCTTTCTTCTTTTTCTTTCTTTCCTTCCTTTCTTTTTGCAATGATTATCCGGAGATGCGCCTCGGGGGAGGGGGATTCTCGCCTGGCTTTGTAAACAACTTTCACCACCCCGCGTCCCCTTCCACCCCACCCCCACCTCCCTATCCCCAGGGCGCCGATCTCTTTCCCTTGCGGGCATCTAAGTGCACACACATGCCAGTGTGCACGCCCGCTCTCGGCGGGTGCGGGCCAGCCACGGGAGCGCTCAAAGGGCAACGTCTCCCTTCCCTTCCCTTCCCTTCCCCCGAGAGGACCGTTCCACTCCAACAGTGCGGGGCGCCGGAGGGCAGGAAAAAACGGAGCTGGCAGCGAGTTGCGCCAGGACGCGCGCGGGGGGCGCGCGCAGAGTGACAGGGCTGGGCTCCAAAGGGAGCCTTCCCAGCCCCCCCCCCCCCTGTCCTTTTTCTGCTTGCTCTCTCTCTCTCCCTCTCCCTCTCCCCCACTCTCTCTCTCTCTCTGCCCCCTCCTCCATAGCCTGTCAATCAACCTTCGGTTCAAGTAGTCTGGCTAAGAAAAAGCCTTTACTTACACCGACACATCTGAAGGGGCAATTGGCGGCGGGAAGACGAGCCCAGCTCTTCCCTGGAGACATGATGCTGGTGGCGATCACGAGCGCTGGGCTCGGCCTCCTCTTCTCCTCCTTTTTCTCCTTCTTCTCCGATGTAAGGAGGCTCAGACTCCCCGGCTCAGATTCCGCGCCGGCTTGGGAGAGGTCGGAGGCGCCCTTTGCCAAGCTCCGCCGGGCAGCATCTTTCCCTGCCGGTGCCCCGCTGCTGCACGCGGGGATGCTGGGCTCCTCACTCCGCCTGGCTTCAACCCCCCTCACCCCAGCTTGGCTTCACACTCTCTCTTCTCCCCCCGCCTCCAAGCCTTCCTTTCCTGACCCAGCGAGGCGTCTCCTCTGCCTCCCTCCCTGACCTGGAGTTGCGGAGCAACTGAGCGGCGGGCGGGCGGGCGCGAGCTGCAGTCCTCGGCTGGGACGCGCCCAGTGCTTATTTTCATTCACAAAAAAAAAAGAAGAAGAAGAAGAGGAGGAGGAGGGAGGGATGGAGGAGGGGGGGGGAGGAGTACCCAAGAGCGCAGTGGTAAAAGCTCCGCCTTGCATCCCCCCGGCGGCTGCCGATTGGCTGAGAGCGAGCAAAGCCAAGGGAAAGTGGATGGGGGGGGGGGGGGGCGCAGAGCGAGCGAAGCCGGGTCTTCCTGTGCTAAGAGAGGCGGCGATGCTTCTCCGCGGAAGATTCCGATAAGCACCAACGCGGGCAGGTTGGAGGGATCTTTCTAAAGGATGGTTTTACCTGGAGGATGGGGGGGGGGGTATAATCTATGGGTGAGAGGAAGTGGGAGGGAAGGGGGGGGAAGTGGCTTTTTTAAAAGGACACTAAAAAGGTAAAGGTAAAAAAGCACGTGTGTGCTAGTGGTTCTCGACTCTAGGGGGCGGTGCTGATCTCCGTTTAGAAGCCTAACAGCCAGCGCTGTCCGAAGACGTCTCTGTGGTCATGTGGCCGGCATGATTCAACACCGAAGGCGCATGGAACGCTGTTACTTTCCCACCAAAGGTGGTCCCTATTTTTCTACTTGCATTTTTACATGCTTTCGAACTGCTAGGTTGGCAGAAGCTGGGACGCGGCGCTAGAGATTCGAACCGCTGAATTGCCAACCTTTCTCATCGACAAGCGCAGCTGAGCCACTCGTTCCCCCCCCCCCCTTTTTAAAGGATACTAAAGAGGCTGATTTTCCCTCTGTTTCCATCCAGGAAGCATTGGCAAAGAGTTGGCAAGGCTTTAAGCCGTCATTCTGTAAGGTGGGCTCAGCTACTACTACAGGTAATTCTCGGCTTACAACGGCGTGACCATTCAAAGTTACAACCCGGCTGCAACAAGGGACTTGTGACTGTTTTTCCACACTTAACGGTCGTTGCGGCCCCTCTGTGGCTGCTGGTTCAAAATCCAAACCCTTGGCCATTGATTCACATTTATGACAGTTGGGGTGTCCCGGGGTTGAGCAACTTTTGGAGAAGGCAAGTCAATGGGGAAGCCAGAGTCACTCAACCACCATGCTCCTCCCTTGACAGCTGCAGTGGCGACTCACTTAACGATGGCAAGAGAGGCGTAAAATGGGGGGAAAGCTCACTTAACCAAGGTTTCACTTAGCGACAGAAAGTTTGGGCTCAATTGTGATCATAAATCAAGGACTACCTGGTCTATCCAGCCCTTTGGTCTGAGGCAGGTCATTCTTCAAAGTTTATCCTAGGATTCCTGCCTTGTAGCTAAGGTACTTGAGATCAAAACGCTGGAGCTGGAGAGCTAAGCTTGGCCAACAGAAAGGAGTCCCAGAGGAATGGCTATTGCAGGGCTCAGCAACTCACGGCTCCGGAGCCGCATGTGGCTCTTCCATCCTTTCTGCTGCGGCTCCCTGGCACTGGTCAGCACAATTGATAGGGCTTTTGGTTAGCACAGGTAGAGGAAAAAGCACGCCGTGCTAGGAGGAGGCTCTATGGTGGGGGAACCGGACTTCCGGTCGGCTCCAGAATTGAATGGGGGGGCTTCCGGTTAGGACCTTGGTGGCTCTTTGAGTGTTTAAAGTTGCCGACCCCTGGGCTATTGGCTGCCCATGTTTTCGAATAGATGAAGAAACCCCCAGGATTGGCTAACCTTCTGCCCTAAATAAATAAATGAAATCCTGAAATCCCCAGTAACATCTTGGAACTGCGCTCGCTCCTCTCTGGCAGGAACAAAGGCTCCCAGTTAAAAACAACAACAACAACAAGAGCAATCAGGGTGTGCAGACAGTTACATAACCCGTGCCAGCCTTGCAGTATGACTCCCCTGGAGAAAAGCTGAGTACGTTTGGAGCAAGTTCCTTGTCCCGAGGATCTGATCGAGTTATCAAAACAAAACAAAAACGCCCTGTGGAATTCCTTTGGAAAAATGGCTCACCCGATCCCAAAGGAAGGAGCCAGACCTACCCCTTAGAACTATCTCCTGCACTAAACCACGAGGAGGCCAACCCTGCCACAAAACGAAGAAAAGAGCTGCAATTTAGCTCCAGGCCTCTTGTGCCAAAGCAGCTGTGGTCACTCTCGCTGGGAGCAATCCTTAGGGGGTCTCCACTGTCAGATCCTGTCCATCTGGAACCTCTTTCTAAAGCTGTGGATCCTCTCTGGGGTTCACTGGGCTTCTGTAGACCAGGGGTTTCCAATCTTAGCAACTTTAAGCCTGGCAGACTTCAATTCCCAGAATTCCCCAGCCAGCAAAGCTTTAAGCCGGGAGGACTTCAACTCCCAGAATTCCCCAGCCAGCAAAGCTTTAAGCCTGGCGGACTTGGACTCTCAGAATTCCCCAGCCAGCATAGCTTTAAGCCTGGCAGACTTCAATTCCCAGAATTCCCCAGCCAGCAAAGCTTTAAGCCTGGCGGACTTCGACTCTCAGAATTCCCCAGCCAGCATAACTGGCTAGAGAATTCTGGGAGTTGAAGTCCGCCAGGCTTACAGCTGCCAAGGTTGGAGACTCCTGTACTAAGGACACTTAGATCCCTCTCTGGCTGGGGAATTCTGGGAGTTGAAGTCCACATCTTTTAAAACTGCCAAGGTAGCAATAGCACTTAGCAACAGCACTTCGAGCAAAGCTGTCTGGGGAATTCTGGGAGTTGAAGCCCGCCAGGCTTAAAGTTGCCAAGGTTGAAGAATCCAGCTGTAGGACTACAAAGCCCCTTGCTTTTCTGCAACTGACCCATCACTCTTGCCTCAACTACTGTGCAGCCCTGCCAGTTGCTTTCTTCTGAGCCCATTCCACCCCCACCCCCACTAACCCATGCCATGGTTAACTTTGCTGTGTTCTCATCCCCACCCACATCGTCCCTCCTTTTTGCAATCTCAGTGCAGAAAATCCCAAAACTTTCAGCCATCCCTAAACCCCTTAAGGCAGTGGTGAAATTCAATTTTTTTTACTACCGGTTCTGTGGGCATGGCTTGGTGGGCGTGGCAGGGGAAGGATACTGCAAAATCCCCATGCCCTCCCCACTCCAGAGAAAGGATACTGCAAAATCCCCATGCCCTCCCCACTCCAGGGGAAGGATACTGCAAAATCCCCATGCCTCCCCACTCCAGGGGAAGGATACTGTAAAATCCCCATTCCCACTCCACTCCAGGGGAAGGATTCTGCAAAATCTCCTCCTGATCAGCTGGGACTCAGGAGGCAGAGAACAGATGGGGGCAAGGGCCAGCCAGAGGTGTTATTTGCCGGTTCTCCGAACTACTCAAAATCTCCACTACCGCTTCTCCAGAACCTGTCAGAACCTGCTGAATTTTTCACCCCTGCCTTGAGGTGAATCGAGACCCAAGCAGGCTCTTTGCCAGCCTGCCTCAGCTGCTGTGACCCAGCACATCCAGATCACATGACTCCCCTCTTGTCCTCACGGAGGCTTATTTGCAAAGCCCCCCCCCAATGCATAACCCAAAATAAGCTTGTTCCTGCTCTCTCTTCCCGTAAGGATCAGCAATCCCTCTGAGCCGCTCGGCGGGCCCAGCCGCTGATGCAATGCTGCGTCAGCCAGCGTCAGAGCAGCTGCATCTACCTCACCGCACACCTTTTGCAATCCAATCACAGAGGCCGACATGTCCACCCCCCTCTCTGGCATTCAGCAGCACCCCTTCCCCCCTCTCCCTCCCTCCCTCTCTTCCTTCCCTCCCCCCCTCCAATGGCTCCGCTCTCAAGCTGCATTCTGCAACACCCCCCTCCCATCTTCTCCCTCTCTCACCTAATTCGCAAGACAGGGATCTCTCTCTCCATAGCAGAAGGATTCTTGGATTACTCGACCGAGGAGAGGGGATCCTCCAGTTCGGAGGGGTCTTTTTTTTTGGGGGGGGGGTGTTAAAGTTTAGGCTTGGCTTTCTGAGGCCACCGGCTCCCTTGCCAAGCTGTCCAAAGAGCTTTTTGAGTCAGCCACCCAGGCAAGCTAACTGCTGTTGTTCTCCTCCTGCATTGAGCCGGAATGAAAGCTTGCAGGCACAGGCGGCTGAGTTATAGGCTTCTGAACTTCCTTGTGGGAAAGGGTCACCGAAGGGGGAGAAGGAGAAGAAGAGGGAAAAAAAAAAAACCTCTCACGTAAATCCGGCTTTGCCACTTGCATGATTTGGCTGATTTGCTCCTTGGAGCAGGTGCTTAGCTGTGGTATGAAAAGTTCCTTGGCGGCTTTTAACTTTTAGTCTGGAGTCTTGAATGGAGGCATAATTGTGACATAGGTCAAAACGATTCTTAAGTAACATGGACGGTGGCTGTTTTTCTCCAAGCCAAAGGCCTGTTTTTGTCAGGCATGGAGGCCTCAGAGAGAACAAGGCACAGGGAGAAACGAAGACAGGGTAATAAGCTAGGACGCTGCTACTACTATCCACCCATAGTCCTCTAACCTGATGCAATAAATCATTAAGGGGATTTTTGGTCTCTGAGCTTGGGTGGTTTTGCTCGTAGACATTTCATCACCCAACTAGGTAACATCATCAGTGTTGGAAAGGAGCCTAACAAAATCGTGGTTTTTGTTTTGTTCCTCTAATCAAGGAACCATCAAGAACATTCTCAACAACACTGGCAAATGCAGTCCATTGTATGAAAACAGAGAGCAAACCCCACTCCCTTCTAGCACTGATGACGTTACCAAGTTGGGTAATGAGACATCTGCAAGAAAACCACCAAGCTCAGAGAGCACCAAAGACACACACACACACACACACACACACACACACACCGTTCAGCCCTGAGCTACAAATATTCTCTTCGATCAATAAATCACTAGGTTTGACAGAGGGATAACCTGAACCTAGACTTAACAAAGAGTTATGCGTCAATCACAAAGTATAGAACGTGTAAAGACATCACACATTATCAAGAACCTACACATCTGTGAAACGGCTACCTGTTTCTTGCTTCATTTTAAAAGACAGTCAAGGGGGAAAACCTGTATAAATTCCTTGCACACCACCCGGAGTCTCTCTGTGAGCCAATGGGTGGTTTCTAACTCGGATAAGTAAATAAACACTTGGAATGTACTTGTGCAATTTAATTCTCTAAATATTTCTGCATAAGGTAAAGGTTCCCCTCGCATATATGTGCTAGTCTACGGGGCGGGGCTCATCTCCGTTCCAAAGCCCAAGAGCCAGCGCTGTCCAAAGACGTCTCCGTGGTCATGTGGCCGGCATGACTAAATGCCGAAGGTGCACAGAACTTTGTTACCTTCCAAAGGCGGTTCCTATTTTTCTGTTTGCATTTTTACGTGCTTTCGAACTGCTAGGTTGGCCAAAGCTGAGACAAGTAACGGGAGCTCACTCGGTTACGCATCTCTAGGGATTCGAACCACCAAACCGCTGACCTTCTGATCGACAAGCTCAGCATCTTAGCCAGAAACTCAACTAAATGCACTGATTGTATTCACATGACATTCTGAATTAGAAAATGGCCTGTGTTTGATTATCTTAGCATGTTATATGAACCTAGCTTAAGTGAGATGAATAACTGTGCAGCGCTGGGTCAATTAAATGAAAATTTTGCTAATTCTGGCTAAACGTTCTCCAAACTCAGTTTCTGAGCTCTAATAATATTCTGATCACATATTTTAGAGGTTTGGTATTCCTTCTGCACAGGCATACTAAATTCAATTAAAGGAAGAGTTGCTAATAGGGAAAGGGCTTTTTGAGTAAAACAAAATTATTTCTTGGGCCAGATAAGCCATGTATGCTGTGTAAATAAACCTTCTCTAATTCTCCAGCTTTGGAGCCAAATATTAATTTTCTATATGATACTTAAGTCATAATAGAGTTGCTTTGTTTTAACTTAGCCTAGTGTTAGAAAACTCACCATGGAGAAAATCTTTCTATTATGGTGATGAAGAGTTGACAGCAATTGATGGCACATATAATCAATTGTCAGAAGACAGCCTCAGTCAACCGGCAATTAATCAAACTATGGTTTGGGGTGGGCAACTTAAGCATGAAATGCTTTTTATAGCTACCACCTGGAGTCAAATTAGCTCACATTTTACTGTTAGATAACAGGAATCTGTCTAAAATAATCCTCAGATAACTCAAATAGGAGATTAGTGGTGTCTGTTATCATCTTGACTGGTGGTCCTTGATTTACGGCTACAATGGGGACTGGAATCTCAGTCGCTAAGCAATGCAGTCATTAAACAAGTCCTCATGAGACCAGACCCAATTTTATAACCATTTTTAACACCGCCATTAAGCAAATGACCGCGTCGTTAAGCCAATCTGATTTCTCCAATTGGGGAAAGGTCGCAAAACGTGATTCGGGCAAGTGCCTGAATGTGACTGGGGGCAGCAGTCATGGCTTTAAGGCACAGGTGTCAAACATGCAGTGTCATGTTGCTGTCACATGACATTTCATGACCCACCCACCCCATCGTGGAGTTGGGGTGGGCGTGGGCTGCAAGTGACTCCACCAGTTTGATGTCCCTGCTTTAAGGACAGCTCACAAAGCATGTTTTTCAAGGCTGTTCCAACTTCAAACGATAGTTAAACAGGACTGAGGACTACCTGTATTTATTTATGTATTCATTGCTTTGGATATGGTTTGTTTTTAAAGGGAAGCAAATTGTGATCAGCTGATCACAATTCGTGACATTCCCCAATTATAGAAAATCAGATTGGCTTAACGACATGGTCATTTGCTTAACGATGGCGTTTAAAAAATGATTGTGAAATTGGGTCTGGTCCCATGTGGACTTGTTTAATGACTGCATTGCTTAGCGACTGAAATCCCAGTCCCCATTGTAGTTTAGGACGGTTAAGGATTACCAATAAAGAGCAGGCATTGCCATCTCCTATTTGGGTTATCTGAGGATTACTTCAGAAAAGATTCCTGTTATCTAACAGTAAAATCACAACATTTGAAACAAAAGGAAGTCTGCTTTCCATGTCTTTCCATGAGTTATGTCTTATATAACTCAGAAATATTTCAGCTAGTACAGACAATAGTCGACGGAGGCTGCTAACAGAAATTAAAATACAGGAAGTCAGCAGCAAAAAGTCTACTGCTCTTTATGCCGCCCTCAAAACAGACCTGCTACAAATGGCAGAGAGATGGAAAGAGAGATAACTCAATAATAAATATTGTCCCTCAGGAATGGCAAAACTACCTCCCTGCTTACAATTGGTTTGCTGTGCAGCTGCCAGTCAAGAAGGATGAAAGGGTGGAACACTAATTTAATTAAAATACACTATCCCCTACCTTAAAGGAAAAACTGTAACCAACGTATCTAAATTCAACCTAGAAATGAGGAATTTTCTGACAGTGAGAACAATCGATCCATGGAACAGAAGTTGCCTACAGAAGTCATGGGAGCTTCATCAAATTCACCCTATTTTTTGAGGGGAAAAGGTGCGTCTTATACTCTGAAAAATACGATAATATGAGTCTCTCAATTATGAGATGTGTTGCCTACAGATTTAATAAATAAAAGAAGAAAGACCTGACTTATCTCTCAAGCATTGGGATAAGGAACTATACGATTTATTGCTTTTCACATTTAAATGTGCATAGTTTTGTAGCTTTTTAAATTCAATTTATCGCAATCGAAGACCAGCATGTGCTTAGTTTTATAGCTTTATTATGGTTTTTTTTTACTTTTGGTAAGGAGCCACCCAGAGTTGGTTATACGGTGAGTGGCTACATAAAGTTTTCAAATATGTAAATAACTAAAGAAGCCCTTCTCATTAATGCAGGGGTGTCCAAACTTGGCAACTTTAAGACTTGTGGACTTCAACTCCCAGAATTCCCCAGCCAGCAGAGCTTAAGACTCCACAAGTCTTAAAGTTGCCAAGTTTGGACACCCCTGCATTAAGGCATCCCTGGGAATAAGGTGTCACAGTGATGAGTGAGACTAGTCAGTGCCATCTTGCCATGCTCTGAAGCTGGGCGGGTAGATAACTGGGCTATGAAATGTTTCCTCTCCCAAATTCTGGCATACCCTATGCAGTAGCATAAGGGACTCAGTGGCTAAGACGCTGAGCTTGTCGATCAGAAGGTCGGCAGTTCAGCGGTTCAAATCCCTAGTGCCGCATAACAGAGTGAGCTTCTGTTACTTGTCCCAGCTTTTGCCAACCTAGCAGTTCAAAAGCACGTAAAAATGCAAGTGGAAAAAATAGGGACCACCTTTGGTGGGAAAGTAACAGCGTTCCGTGCCCCTTTGGCATTGAATCATGCTGGCCACATGACCACGGAGACGTTTTGACAGCACTGGCTCTTCCGCTTTGAAACAGAGATGTGCACTGCCCCCTAGAGTCGGGAATTTAGGCTCCCATTGAAGAAATGTATATTTTGTAGCAGTCAATGGAGAAGCACTTTTAACATATTGGTTTTTGGGGATCAGTTTTGAATCTATCATAATATACGGGTAGCCCTTGACATACAACAGTTCATTTAGTGACTGTTTGAACCTACAATGGCACTGAAAAGGTGGCTTTTGACCATTTCCCACATTTATGACGATTGCAGCATCTCCACAGTCATGCGCTCAAAATTCAGACATGTGACAACTGATTCATAGATACTGACTTTAGTCCTTCAGATCTATGATGGTTTCAATGTCTTGAGATCATGTGATCCCCTTATGCAACCTCCTAATAAGCCAGGTCAATGGGGAAGTCAAATTCATTTAGCAACCCTGTTAACTAACTTAACAGCTGCAGTGATTCTCTTAACAAGAAGGAGCAAGAAAAGTTGCAAAATGGAGGAAAAACTCACTTAACAAATGTTTCATTTAGTAACAGATGTTTTGGGATTAATTGTGGTCATAAATCGAAGACTACCTGTACTTTGTGGAATGAGACTACAAAGAGGAGGGATTAGGTTCTTTAACCTAATCCTTAATAGAATCAAGATCACGTGAAGGGTTAAGACCACTTTATAAGGCCTTGGTAAGGCCACACTTGGAATAGGGCATCCAGCTTTGGTCGCCACAATGTAAAAAAGATGTGGAGACTCTAGAAAGAGGGCAGAGAAGAGCAACCAAGAGGATTAGGGGACTGGAGGCTAGTTTAATGAAAAGAAGGACTAGGGGAGACATGATAGCAGTGTTCCAATTTCTCAGGGGTTGCCCCAAAGAAGAGGGAGTCAAACTATTCTCCAAGGCACCTGAGGGTAGAACAAGAAGCAATGGGTCGAAACTAATCAAGGAGAGAAGCAACTTAGAACTGAGGAGAAATTTCCTGACAGTCAGAACAATTAATCAGTGGAACAGAAGTTGCCTCCAGAAGTTGTGAATGCCCCAACACTGGAAGTCTTTAAGAAGATGTTGGATAACCATTTGTCTGAAGTGGTGTAGGGTTTCCTGCCTAAGCAGGGGGGTTGGACTAGAAGACCTCCAAGGTCCCTTCCAACTCTGTTATTCTATTCTAACCCAAACATGAGCCATCTTTTAGCAAGGCCAAGAGAAAAAAAGTATTGTGTATACTCACACTGAACGGTTCATCTTAGCTTTCCGTTTGTCAGCACTTTTGTTTCTGGCTGCCATATCTCTTCTTTGTCTCCTCAAGAATCTGAAAACAGAAAGACACATACAGATGACATGAATGCCCACTAATTTCTACCTTTTCAGCCTTTGGAAGGTTGCTTTTTCTTCCCCAGTACAACTGATGACCCTCTGATTTCGCCAGTGGGATGGAAGACTCTAAACCATTTGGGTTGTTTCCTGTCAGTCTCAGCTTCTGCCTTTCTCCAGGATCCGAGAGAAGTAAATAAATAAAGCGAACAAACTGTGTGTGTGGTATGCTCATAAATGAGACACCGGTGTGAGGGGTGATGGTAGGCTTGCTGTGTTTCCAAACACAGCATTTCTGCCCATTGCTTAATTTGCACTAACAAATCCTCGCTTACTCCTCCACTTGTTCCAAAATGCTAACTTCTCAGCAGTTCTGCATCCAGTGAACGGTGGATGGAAAAGCCTGTTATTAAAACAAATTGGTAATTGGCGCACACACAGAGAGAGAAGTCACTCAAGACTCTTTATAGTAAGGCTTGTAGTTGCTGTAAAACGACTGAGCTAGGTTACTTCATGGAAACATCTCTGCGGTTTTGGTTTACTATTACCGTATCTTCTTTCAGGGCGTATTTTGTTAACCTATCCTACCGTTCTGGTGTCTCCTATTGATTACTCATCCAGGCCCAACTTCCCTTAGCTTCTAAACTCAAACACGGCCCAAACAAAGCTCTATGAACTACAGTTTTGGCTCCGCTTAACTTGTCTTCCAATGCTGGTGCTGTTCAAAAGCATTCTGACAATAGTATTTCTCAGTATTCCTAACCAGGATGGGATTTATCTGTGATAAATATTTAACCATTGAGTTTATAAACAGTTTCAGAAAGGGCATAGACGTGCCCCCCCCCTCAAGGTGGCCACAATTGTGCAATTAAAAGTCTCTGTGATAGAATGTACTAAAGGACATGGGTTTCCAGGGGGAATAGGATGCATTCCACAGAGGTAAGAGGCAACTCACTCCTGACATTATATGTTTCAGTCCTAATATTATATGTGAAAGGAAGAGGGAATAATTCACACATGCAAATAGTAGAGTCCTCACTCTGGCAAGATTTTGCCTCTACCCTGTTTTCCCTGAAAATAAGATCGAAAATAAGTCATTTAAAGTGATAAAATAAGGCACAAAACTCACTTGACAAATTTCTCACTTAGCAACATAAATTCTGGGCTCAATTCTGGTCGTATGTCAAGGAGTTCCTGCTCCAGCCCTTTAACCACTACCTTATAATGGCTGCCTATCAAATCTGAAACCTTACAATAGGTTTGAAAATTAGGCCTGGTTTGTTGAGAAGCAGGATTAGGATTTAGAATTAAGGCTTACCCTGTTTCCCTGAAAATAAGACCTCCCCGGATAATAAGCCCAATTGGGCTTTTGAGTGCATGCGCTAAAATAAGCCCTCCCTTGAAAATAAACCCTCCCCCCAAAATATTGCAACACAGCAGCAGCCATGAGGTGACCACGCTCGCTGCCTCCTGCACCTCAAAAATATTAAGACCTCCCCTAAAATAAGGCCAAGTGCTTATTTTTTGGGGGGGGGGAGAAGACCCTGTCTTATTTTGGGGGGAACACGGTAGATGTAAAAAATGAAATAAATAAGTTTAGAAGAATCACCACATATCATTTTTGGTTCTGACATTTTAGCAGTATTTTACGTGCATTGTAAAAACATTAGAGCTTCAATCACGCCATTGGCTGCCATCTTGATTTTTTTTAAACTACCCTCTGTAGCCTTCTGAGAGGATTCCTGGTTTATCTTCTCTCCAGTAAGAAAATGTAAAGTCCACAAAACTCCACAAATACTTAACAGGCTGGTTTGTAAGTTCTGGGAACTACAATCCCAGCATCTTTGGAGTGCAACAGATGTGAGAAGGCTGAACTATGGATGTGTTATGAAGTCTGAACTAACTAAATATAGCTACGGTGATGCAGTGATTGTAGAAAGCATTTGGGGACTGGATTGGAAAAGCCAAACAAACAAGCAGCTCTAAACTCTGGGTTTGTCCCCATGTCCGCAAAGTGTAAAACACGGCTAGATCCCCGAAAGAGTGGCTTCATCTGATATCTCTGGCAGATGAGTCTGAACTATAGCTCTTTCCAATTGAAGCAAAGGAAGAGGAATAGATTTCAAAAGCAGACCAAAGCTTGCTTCCCAAGTGATCTGTCATAGGATAGCACAAGATTTTCTTCTTCACCTCTCCAGTTGTCCTGGCAACCGTTTCTAAGCTATCCAGCACTAGGGATGACTGTCAGATGAGTCCCCCACACCTGATACAGAGAAGCAGTGGTTGACATCATCCAAGGCTTCCATTTTGAAGATTGTTGGCTTTTTTTTTAATTAAAAGAATCCTTTTATCTGGCTAAGCTTTGAACAATTCCTGGAATAGAATTTTGAAGGGGGCTGCTGCTTAATTTTGATTAAGGAACTTTGATTTACGTGCCACAGCAAATGTACAGATAGGCTTTCTCCAACTTCAAACCTCTGCATAGCTTACCAAAGCTAAAATTCCAGGAGGCAGAAGTTAAGAGATTTGAGTCAATGAAGATTCTCAGTTATCCAGGTTAAAATTGTCTGAAGGTTGAGTCATGGCAACTGGATTTATTTTCTTGTTAGTTTTGAGATCTTTTGCTGCTCATCCAAGCAGGTTCATCAGTTGGAGCAAGTTAGTTAGGCAGAGAGTCATTGGAATAGACCAACTCTTCCCGCACCAACCTCAGTTGGAGACTTGAAAGTAACTTAAGCCTCTTATCCTTAAATCTTCCAACAAAGTTAGCGACTTGAGGATAACATCCACAATTCAAAAATCTCAGTTGGGGAAATCCTTGTAAGGATCAACCCCTCCAAATACGGAATGGGACAACTCACTACGGAACAATTCAACAATTCGATTTAATTATTTCAAGTAATGATTCTATTCTACCATTTCTTTGATATCAGTCTAACTCTTGTTCCACAGTGAGTTACACTATGGCGAGTTAGTGGAGGTGAGTTATCCCATGTGAATTGACCATGGCAAGTTGTCTGTGGCAGGTTGGCCAGTCAGTTGGCCATGCGAGTTGGCCATGTTGGGTTGGCTGCAGAGAGCTGTCCTAGACCCCTCCGAGCAGCCCAATGGAGATAGATTGCATTTCTTAGTCTTGTAAAGCTAAGTAACTGAAGGAGGAAAAGATTGATCCCATGTAAAGGAAATGATCTGAGAGTAACTTTGCCTCAGGCTACTTCCAGTCTGCAGCTTCTCTCTTTCTCTCTCTCCCCTCCCCCCTCTCTCTGCATTTGATGGACAGGTTGAGATTGCATGCCTTTCTACATCTGTTTGAAAAGGTTTTTCTTCCTTTTAAGTTGGAGATTTCGAAGCAATAGAGGATTGGTGCTTGAAATCCCAGTAGGTTGCTTGGTTGGCAGTTCCACAGTGTTTGCACAAAGCAATCAAAGAAAGTAAGGAGAATGTTGTATCAATTCATAAAACAGAACAATATCAGGACTGGGTCAGAGGTGGTATTCAGCCAGTTCTGACATGTTCTGGAGAACCGGTAGCGGAAATTTTTGAGTAGTTTGGAGAACTGGCAAATACCACCTCTGGCTGCCCCCCCCCCCTCATCTATTTGCTGCCTTCGAAGTCCCAGCTGATCGGCTGGGTCTTCTTTTGTTGCCCTGTATAAGAGAACAGAGCTGGAAAGCTGGTTAGTGGGGGTGGGAAGGGAATCGGGATTTTGCAGTATCCTTTCCCCTGCCACGCCCACCAAGCCACACCCACCAAGCCACACCAAGCCACACCCACAGAACTGGTAGTAAAAAAATGTGAATTCCATCACTTGACCTGGTGTCTTATCTAGATGGTAACCAATCTAGAAGATTTGGTTTAGACTGCCACTGTATAGGTTTAAGCACGTCTACCTTCTGAAGACTTCTGAGGGGGAAAAAAACTCAAAATAACTCCTTTCAGAGTGCTTTTGAGGAAAGAAAATGACACAGAGCAGGGAAAAGCAGCTCATTAACCCTGTTAATGTTCACATTCACTCCACAAATCTGAGGCTAAAGAAGATTATATCATGGGATTTATTTACATGTTTGCTTGGTTGATGTAATCTGTGGCTAAGAATATAAGAGGGACTGCAGCCAGCATTAGGAAAAGAAATAATGTGAGGGTCACCACTCAAGCCAGAGAGATGTTGATCATGACCCCTAGTTGTCAAGCACAAATACACCTTTAATTCCTTATAAGCATATCTCAAAATGCAGGGCACCTGAAATAACACTGATTACATAATCCAGAAATGCCACTGTATTTGTTCTTCTCAGTTTTCTGCATTGCCCTAGCTCAACACAGTTACATAATTTGGAGAGTGTTTTTTTTTAAGGAATCCTTGCTAGGATCCTACTTCAGTATTTAAATGGCTGATCAGCTTAATATTAGGAATAGTTTTCCTAACAGTTAGGAATAGCTATAGATTGCATTGGAGATGGAAGGAGAACCTCAATATACAATGTACTCCTCTAAGCATCAAATCTGAGGAATGCATTTAAAATATGAAGCAAGAAACAAAGCCCCTTAACAAAAGAGGAAAAATATGTTGTTATTATGTTAATCTTCTCCCAACTGAACCTGCCCCTCAGGGTTCCCAGCCAACATAAGCCATCAGATTTCACCCTTTCATAGACTCTCTGTCAGCACATCTGAACAGGAGATGATTCAATGGTCACGTCCAGCCGTGTTTTTCAACCTTGGTAATTTGAAGGCCTTGGGACTTCAATTCCCAGAGTTCCCCAGCCAGCAGGGGAATCAGGCTGGGAATTCTGGGAGCTGAAGTCCAGAAACCTTCAGGGTTGCTAATATTTGGAAACACTGATCTTCGAGGTTGATGGTCCCCCTCTTCACATTTTGCTTCTGAGTTATCAAAATGGAAAGATCTTGCAGGATTATATGCCAGATCTTAGATTCTAATGAATTCAGTGCCTGGTTTTATACCACAATGTAATCTGTGTTAACAAAACCCAACTGCTAACATGCACTTTCCAAAGAAATAAACCACAAGGTAGTTTCAGGTAATAGTCTATGTTCCTAGAACATACTCAGCCACTGGCAGGGACCAAAATACGATTTTTACCTAGTTTAGCATTTTATACCAACGCAGCCAATCGTTCCAGCAAAGACTTCTCCAGATTAGGAAGTTATTGGCCAGGAGGTTGTATTTGATCTGTGGCTGCATCTGGCAAGGCAGTCTTTGTGTACTTAGCTTGACTTTTTTATAAAATGGTCATAGTCCTTAAACATTTGTTATTACTGGATTATCACCTCTGAAACCTTATACAATAGTAGAGTTGGAAGGGACCTTGGAGGCCTTCTAGTCCAACCCCCTGCCTAGGCAGGAAACCCTATACCGTTTCAGACAGATGGCTATCCAACATCTTCTTAAAGACTGATCTTCCACTGATTAATTGTTCTAACTGTCAGGAAATTCCTCCTCAGTTCTAAGTTGCTTCTCTCCTTGATTAGTTTCGACCCATTGCTTCTTGTTCTACCCTCAGGTGCCTTGGAGAATAGTTTGACTCCCTCTTCTTTATGGCAACTCCTGAGATATTGGAACCCTGAGATATTGGAACATGATGGAATGATGCCTTCCCTAATCTCAGACCTTTGAGATGCCAACCACCAAACCAGACTGAGAAGATGGGAAAGGAACCAGGCTGGATAAGTCTTTGAATCATTGCTGGAGGAAGCTGCAGTTCTTCCTATTTCCTTATCCAACTTAGAAAGCTTAGAAAGAAGATGGCTGCCTGAGAAAAATTTCCTCAATGATTATACTAGAGCCTAGAAGAATAGAGTTGGAAGGAATTTGAAGACCTTCTAATCTTGTAGTTCAACCCCCTTTTCAAGCAGGAAACCTGTACCGTTCTGCACGAATGGCTGTCCAATCACTTCTTAAAAACCTTCAATGATGGAGTACCTACTACTTCTGAAGGCAATCCGTTCCACTGATCAATTGTACTCACTGTCAGGAAATTTCTCCTTTAGTTCCAGGGTGGATCTCTCTTTAATGATCTTCCACCCATTACTTCTCGTCCTGCCCTCAGGTGCTTTGGAGAATAGATGACCCCTCTCTTCTCTGTGAGAGCACCTCAAGTGCTGGATGACTGCTATCGTGTCCTTCTCTTCCTTAGACTAGACCTACCGAGTTCCCTCAATCATTCATCATATGGTTTAAAACGTAGGCCAGGGGTCAGCAACCTTAAACACTCAAAGAGCCATTTGGACCCATTTCCCACAGAAAAAAAACAAAACAACACCGGGAGCCACAAAATGCTTCCCGTCCCTGACTATTTCCTGAGCGCCCACAAAACTAGCATATTATGTAGTTGAATTAAAGGTTCTGCTTTCTTCTGAAACTTTTCTTTTCTTGGATTTATCCATGGATGGCCTACCAGGGGATTGAAAAACTCGTTAAATCACATGCTGGTGGATGTAGCACATTGGCGGTTGTGACACCTATTTTGAGCTACAGGGAGCTGTGGCAGAGGGAGGAAAGAGCCACATGTGGCTCCAGAGCCACAGGTTGCTGCCCCCTGCTCTAACCGTTCTGCACAGCTTTTCAGCCACCGTCCGTCCCTGATTTCGGAGCACCTATGAAAGCAAGCAGATGTGGAATGCTGGCTGATGGCTGTAGCGATTGGCATGAAACTGTTACAGGCCTGGCTTCCCGCTGTAGCAGAGCTTCATACAATATTCACAGCCTCATACAGTATTAAGAGTCGCTGGTGCTACACGGAAAAACAAAAAACAAAGTGGGGAAAAATATTCTGTATGGACACAGGGTAGCTTTTGATAGCACATCCTCATTGTTTCACACTGGCCTCCTGCTGTTTTTCTCTCTCTCTGCTCCTTTATTAGCAAGGAAAGTTGCATAAAAATAGGACCATATTACCACAATACTTCGCACTTTTCATCTTTCAAGTGGCTCGCCATGCATTCATTTTCACCATGCATTCATAAGGAAGTTAAGTGTTATCAATGGCCTCATTTCTTTTTTTCTCCCCCCCCCCACATTTTTCCAGTCGAGAATACTGCACTGCAGATAAGCTAAAAGCTTTTTTTTAAAAAAAATCACAGCTTGACTTTAAAAAATATCTATACCCCTGTGAGTTCTAAGACAGCCACTCTTCCTCCTGGTTCTTCATCTAATTCCAAAGAGAATCATAACAGGATTTCCTTTCTCCTTTTGCTCTTTAATGAGCTCTTTTAATATTTGTTGTTTATGGGAAGCATTTGGTATATAATGCTCTGCAAGATATCTTAGAGCAGGGAAGAATATTGGAAGCATATTTGATTTGGAACAGCAAAGAATTATGGCAGAGTTATGGGAATTTGCATGCTTTGAACAACCAGTCTTATACTCTGCTCTTATGTCTGGCTAGAACGGGTCTCTGAACAATGCCTAACTTTCCACAACCTGACCTTACGTGAAACAGGTAAGTAAAAGGGGAATTACCCAGGGGTGAAATTCAGCAGGTTCTGTCAGAACCAGACAGAGTAGTTTGAGTAGTTTGGAGAACTGGCAAATGCCACCTCTGGCTGGCCCCAGAGTGGGGTGGGAATGGAAATTTTGCAGTATCCTTCCCCTGCCACACCCACCAAGCCACGCCCACAGAACTGGTAGTAAAAAAAAATGAATGTCACCACTGGAATTACCTGATAGTACGTGATAAGGTAATTGGAGATCACTTTCTTTTTTAAAAAAGAATAGTTCAGTAAGCTTTAGAAAAAGGCCCTGATTTTTTTTCTTAGCCAAAAAGTGACGTTATCTTTGTCTCCTACAGATGTTTAAAATCTCAGTTGATGTTTTCCCTAAGTAGCCTGGGCAAGGGGTTCTTGGAGATGTAGCTCAGAAATTCTGAAGTAAATCACTTTCGCTTGACTTGGATATATGTCCTGATATGTAGGTAGGAATTATAGAATAGAGTTGGAAGGGACCTTGGAGGTCTTCTAGTTCAATCTCCTGCTTAGGCAGGAAAACCTACACCACTTCAGACAAATGGTTATCTAATTTCTTTTTAAAAACTTCCAGTGTTGGAGCGTTTACAACTTCTGGAGGCAAGTTGTTCCACTGATTAATTGTTTTAACTGTCAGGAAATTTCTCCTTAGTTCTAAATTGCTTCTCTCCTTGATTAGTTTCCACCCATTGCTTCTTGTCCTGCCCTCAGGTGCTTTGGAGAAGAGTTTGATTCCCTCTTCTTTGTGGCAGCCCCTACGTATTGGAACGTTGCTATGATGTCTCCCCTAGTTCTTCTTTTCATTAAACTAGACATACCCAGTTCCTGCAACCGTTCTTCATATGTTTTAGTCTCCAGTTCCCTAATCATCTTTGTTGTTCTTCTCTGCACTCTTTCTAGAGTCTCAACAACTTTTTTACATCGTGGCAACCAAAACTAGATGCAGTATTCCAAGTGTGGCCTTACCAAGGCCTTATAAAGTGGTATTAACACTTCAGGTGATCTTGATTCTATCCCTCTCTTGGTGCAGCCTAGAACTGTGTTGGCTTTTTTTGGCAGCTGCTGCACACTGCTGGCTCATATTTAAATGGTTGTCCACTAGGACTCCAAGATCCCCCTCACAGTTACTACAATTGAGCAAGGTACCACCTATACTGTACCTGTCCATTTCGTTTTTCTTGCCTAAATGTAGAAGCATACTTTTTTCACCATTGAACTTCATTTTGTTAGGCAAGGCCCAATGTTCAAGTCTGTTAAGATCCTTCTGTATCTTAAGCCTTGTTATTAACCCATGGTTGTGCCCTCTCTTGTCTCTGACACATACAGCTATGCTGTCTTTCAGCCTGTTCTAAACTTCCTTGGTGGCTGTTTTTATCTCAATCTTTCCTTGGAAAGTATCTCCATGAAGTGCTGGAGTAGAACTTCAGCCATCAACAGATACATAAAGATAAACACCATTTACACATCATTCAAAAGAGATAATAAAAAAGCTAAGAAAGAAACACCAACCAGAACAGATTTTCTACAGCAACCAATACCCAGAGAAGCATGGATTAACACCAGACAAACTATCATAGAAAATAATCAAGGCACTACCAAAAAGGAAGCAACACCCCACCAACACTGGCAGAGCAACTGTATAGAAATAAGGAACAAGCCCCACACTCACCAGTACTGAAGATGTGACCTATGCAGATAGAGAAACATCTGCAAACAAGCAACCAACCTGAGAGAATAACAAGGACAGCACAACTTCTCTAGACTGGATGTTCTACTCCAAAAGCTTGCAAAAGCATTGAATTAGAGACATCCAGTCTTCCTGATATGAATTTTCATCAGAAAGTTATTTCCAGGACAAATTGCTGAGCATCTTGGGACATATAAATAAACATTGCAACCAGTGGAAACTTTTTTCAGTCTCACAAGTAGACTTTGTTTTTCCATGCTGAAGGTTGAGTCAGGAAGCAAGACTTGACCAACTGAGTGGTAGTTCTAAGATGCCAGGGATGGTTTGGCAAGAGGAAAAGAGAGGCTAAAATTCCTGGAGACTACCTGATGTGGCAAGAGTTCGAGATGGGGAGGGCAAAAGAGAGAGCTCGAGACAACACCAGTTTCTACAAGATTACAAAACGAACATTGCTCTTCCCAACAGCTGCTTTGATGCTGTTGGAGGCGGTGCATTTCTACAGAATTATTTTCTCTACTCCGTGGTATTAGGAGAGAGCTCAGGTCTTATGACTTGGCATAATTTTTACGGAGCCAGAGTTTCAACGCCTGGGATATCAGCCCAGAGTTGCAAGCTTGAAGAACACTAATTACAGTTTTTATATCCAGTCCTTTCTGGCAACTGTAAACAGTTCAGCATGGGGAAGCATAAGGCCCTGGGGAAATAAAATTACTAGAAGTGCATTTTGTTGAGCAATCATTTCTCAGTCTTTGCATCATAGTTGTTTGTGCCTTCTTGTCTCTCGCTTCTACATCACTGCAATTGCCCTCCTGTTCATACCCAAAACAGCTGAGAAGTTTAGAGACACTGGAACACTTTGGAAAGAAGGAAGCAAACCATTTTAGTCTGAAAATGTAGCCATCTATGACAGTGGTCTTCAACCTTGGTGACTTTCCAACTTGTGGACTTCAACTCCCAGCATGCGCTGGCTGAGGAATTCTGGGAGTTGAAGTCCACAAGTTATAAAGTTGTCAAGGTTGGAGACCCCTGATTTAAGAGGTTCTGTGGCTGTTTCAGAAATGAACCCAAGGGACACTTATTTCTCCTATCGCAGGGAGGTCCAATCTTGGGCAACTTTAAGACTTGTGGACTTCAACCCCCAGAATTCTGGGAGTTGAAGTCCACCAATCTTGAAGTTGTGAGGGTTGGACAGCCCTGTCCTATGGGATATTGCTTCTATTAACATGGCTGCCTTCCTGATCATTACATAAGAACTTACATGATTTCATATTTTTGCAGTTTTCTCTACATATTTTGAAAAATGGCTGTAGTCAGCCACAGTCTGGACCTCCAGCTAGAAATTCTACAATATGGACACCATGGACCATGGTGGTGTTTAATGGAATTTGCTATAACCTGACATTCTGCAAATGAGTTGAGACCGTAATTGTCAAATTTGTTCTTTTCGGTGGCTAGTTGTGAGAATTGCAGCCTAAAACTTGTGGCTGTTTGGTCAAAGGGAAGCAGATCTAGTAGACCTTAGTGTCCCTGAGATAGCACTTTCCAAAGATGTAAGTCACCTAGAGTGCTGGGGACAATGATATTTCTACAGAGATCAGATTGGAAGATTGCTCAGAAATTAAATCTACCAATTCTCTCACTGATTGAGTCTTAGACTAAGGCCTTCTTCACGGAACAAATTTTAAACCACTATTTATTAAATTAGCACAATAGATTCAATCAGATGCCAAGAGTTTCATACAAAAGCCAATTATTGAGCCAAGTGGTTTTTATATATATTTTATATATATGCTGGTTTTGTTGTATTCGGGTCTTTTCCCATGTAAGGTTATCTACGAACACAAATATATATATATATATATATATATACCTGTACATTGTGTCTAACAGGTAAGTTATGCAACACTGTCAGATTCTATTTCATCTCTTTACAAATATTGACATCACGGCTGTTTTATGCGCAACAAAGAATTTTTCATCAAAAGCAATCAACAATAAAATGTTTTTAGGCAATAAGGTTTACATATAATACGAAACAGGGACAACCTGCAGCAGTTTTATATTCTGTGTAAGCTGACAAGAGTCAAGGATTGCAGAAAAATGGAAAATGAATGAATGAATAAATAAGAACAGAATAGAATTTTGACCCCATTGTCTAAATTAATGGCCTATTGCTTAAACAGGACAATAGGTTATTAATTTGACGTTAGGCACCTATATTGATACCTGGTTTATTAACCATACAGATAGTCCTAGACTTACAAAACATTTTTTTCAAAGTTTCAATGACACAGAAAGTGAGTTATAACCATCTTCGCACTTATGACCATCACTGCATTCCCATGGTCGCAAGATCAAAATTCAGGTGCTTTACACCTGCATGTATTTATAATGGTTACAGCATCCTGGGATCACATGGGAATCATTTGGGACCCTCCCAGCCAGCTTCCAATAAGGAAAGTCAAGGGGGGGACGGAGACTGGATTCACTTAATAACCACACGATTCCCTTAATGACTGCAGTGATCTGCTTAACAACTGCAGCAAAATAAGGTCATAAAATCAGGCGCAATGGATTGCTTTTCAAATGGAAATTCCAGCCCCAACTGTGGTCGTAAGTCGAGGACTATCTGTATGGAGGAATCATTCACTATCTCGTTCCCAGACAACTAGAGAACATAGTAAGGATAAACTGGAAGAGATGATAAAGTTTAGGAAGACAATAATAGACTGAATGACGGATCATTTAGTCCAGCTTCTAGCTCAGTGATAGCGAACCTGTGGCACGCGTGCCAGAGGTGGCACGCAGAGCCCTCTCTGTGGGCAGATGTGCCGTCGCCAGCTGTTCTTCTGGTTTTTGGGGCACAGTTGCACACCAGCCAGCTGGTCTTGTGGACACCGGAGCACCAGAAAACGGCCCCAAAAACAGGCCGGTTTTGGGTGTTTTCAGGCCGTTTTTTGGACTATTTTCAGGCTATTTTTCTCCTGAAAAATGGCACAAAACAGTTGGAAAATGGTCGGGAAAATGGTCTGAAAACCATCTGAAAACAGCCCCAGAACCAGCCAAAAATGACCAAAAAACCAGGCAGGTGTGTGCAGGCCAGCTGGTCTTCATGCTTTCAGGGCTCTGGGATACGCACATGCGTGCGTGTTCCAGTTTGCGCACTTGGTGCCAAAAACTTTCACCATCACTGTTCTAGCTGAAGCAGAAAACCGATTCCTGAAACTTTCCCAAAAAAACAGTCCCGGCGGGAGGTGGGAAGGAAATATGCAATTTTCTTTGTCAGGGTTAGCATCTATTGGGAAATATCCCATAAGCCAAAGTCTTCCAGACCCTCCAGACCACAGCTCCCATCGTCCCCATCAGCATGACAACGGCTCCCCTCCAACGGAGGAAGATATCACCACGCAGCTGTTCCCAACCCGTTTCCAGGCTCCTAGCCTGAGGTTGCTTCAAATTGTGCGCCTCAATGGTCCCCATGCACGCATGTGCAAAAAAAAAGAACGCCTGGGGTAGCTATAATTCCAGCAATTTCTGTTTTCTACCCGGGGAAACCCCGAGAGGTTTGCTGCGAAAGCCACAGGTGTTACCTTGCACTGCAGTGCTCGGAGGCACGGACACAGTGACTTGTTCCTCTCTTCTGGATCTGTCTCAGTGAATCGGAGGCCCAAGCTCCTGGAAGATCTTGGAAGTACTAACTGGTGTGAGCAGGTTAGCATAATTTATACGTACTCTACTCACCCATGTGATCTGAGCAGATGCCATCGGGCTGAGAATTTTTTTTTTTCCCAGGAGACGGGAAGGGGAAAAAAAACACGTCTGGGAACTAAAACCTGTTCAACCACAGTTGTGGCTTATGCTCAATAGAAAGGAATTTTCCACTAATAGGACTACACATGTATGCACAACCTGTCCGGCTGTCTGAACAGACGACAGCAGGCAGGATTCAAGGTTAGGCAGGAAAAAAAAGGAGGAACAATGTCCCACTTTGTTAGGTGCAATTTTTTTTTAAAAAAAAAAACAAGGTTTTTTTATTTTTTATTACAAATTTTAAAATCTTTTGTAAACGAAGCGTTGTCCCGGTTTTTCCCTTTAACATCCTCTCATATACGTAATTCATTTTACATCATAATTCTATTTCCAATTTCAGACATATTATTTTCTTTCCATATTTGTCATCTTCAACTTATTTTTTTCTTCCTACGTCAACAGTTATCATTGATTGCCCCTTCAAAGTTAAACCGAATTATCATTTCATATTCCATCGGTTAGTCTATTTTACTATAAGTCGCATGCATCCTCGAATTCAGGTTTCACATAATAAGCATTTAATTTAATTAATTAATTATCCACAATTGATACTGTTAATATAATTCCCTTATATCTTAGTTAACTACATACCATTAACAATATTAACCCATTTAACTTTAATCTACTAATATATCCCTTCCTTCCCTTCCTCCTTCTCTAACCATTTTCTTCTGGTCTCTCAAAATGTTTGTTAGGTGTAATGTTTGAATGCAGCTTCCTGAGCATTTCTGTTGCCATGAAAGCATTTATTTTTGGTGCTCGCCGACGGGCACACAAAGCTGAACAGACAACAATTGTCGAGGCGTTCTTGGTGTCAAATGAAAGATGCAAAAAATAATGCAATGCTCTCCATATTTTGCATTTGGCGAAGTCTTTATCTGGAAATGTTCTCCCGTATATCACTTGCACAGTTGTAATAGACAATTTTTCCTCCACTCGGTGTAGGATTTTTTTTTTTGCCCATCCTTAGCACAAGGTTTTCAGGTAGTCCTTGAATTATGGCCCTTGGTTTTGCAATGGTTCAAAGTTACAACAGCACTGGGAAAAGTGACTTACATCCAGTCCTCGCACTTACAACCATCACAGCGTCTCCCTAGTCGCACGATCAAAATTCGTGGACTTGATAATGGGCAATGAAGTTACAATGGCTGCAGCATCCTAGGACTCATTTGATTAGCATTTGTGACCTTCCAAGCTATGTCTGATAAGCAATCAAGGAAAGGAAGCCAGATTCACTTAATGACAATGTGTTTAACAAACTTTGGCGACTCACTTAACAACCCTGGTGAAAAAAAGGACCTAAAATGAATTGTGTGACTCACCTAACAACTGCCTTGCTTAGCGATGAAAATTCTGGTTCCAATTGTGGTTGTAAGGTGAGGACCACCTTTGGAATTCCACCCTTGGAATACCACATCCAGTTTTGGTCACCACGATGTTAAAATGATGTTGAGACTCTAGAAGAGTGTTGGCGAACCTTTTTTGCATCGAATGCCGAAACAGGAGCAAACGTGTGTGTGTGGAGCACCGGAAACAGGAAAAGCACCTCCCCAGCGCATATGCACAGGAGCACCAGAAACAGGAAGAGCAGTTCCCCACCACGCATGTGCGTGCTGGGAAGCTGAGCTTCCGGTTTCCGGCATGCATGAAGACTAACTGGCCGGCGTGGATGTGCATGCCGGAACTCGGAAGAGCAATGGGCAATGGCTGGCGTGCCTGGAGAGATGGCTCTGCATGCCACTTCCAGCACACGTACAATAGGTTCGCCATCATTACTCTAGAAAGAGTGCAGAGAAGAGCAACAAAGATGATTAGGGGACTGGAGACACAAATATATAAAGTTGGAATTGGTTATGTCTAGTTTAATGAAAAGAAGAACTAGGGGAGACATGATAGCAGTCTTCCAATATCTCAGGGGTTGCCCCAAAGAAGAGGGGGTCAAGCTATTCTTCAAGGCACCTGAGGGTAGAACAAGAAGCAATGGGTGGAAACTAATCAAGGAGAGAAGCAACTTAGAACTGAGGAGAAACTTCCTGACAGTTAAAACAATCAGTGGAACAACTTGCCTCCAGAAGTTGTGAATGCCCCAACACTGGAAGTCTTTAAGAAGATGTTGGACAACCATTTGTCTGAAATAGGATAGGATTTCCTGCCTGTACAGGGGTTTGGAGTAGAAGACTCCCAAGGTCCCTTCCATCTCCGTTATTCTGTTATTCATATGCCCTTAGTGACTCTTTAGCTGAGACATAGTCAGGGAATAGCAGAGGCGCAAGATAGTACTGTAGGTATGATTTAGTGTCACACTGTTGAATTATCAGAGGAGAATTTGTGTGCTGTGGGCTGTGGTGCAGAAAACAAGCCGTGCCTGAGAGCATCTTGAATTACTCTTGCAAATCAGTAACCAGGGGAACTGCCACACAAAACAGGGAAAGAGTAATTGGTTCTTTGTTTACTTATTCCATTTCTACAGCCGCCCATCTCCGTCAATGACTCTGGCTGCCTGATTTAGTCCTTGTTAGGTTAAGATACTGATAGTAATATAGTGGAAAGCTTCAGCAGATAAGCAATACAGGTAATACTGAGCTACATCTTACTGCAGGGGTGTCAAACTGGTGGCCAATGGGCTGGATGCATCATGTGCAAACCAGGTCCACGCCAGCTCTGTGAAGGGGGGAAATTGTTGCAAAACGTCACATAACGGCAACGTGACGTGGCAAGTTTGACACCCGTGTCTTAGTGCAATAGGTCCAATTTGCTCCATTGACCGACCATCTTTAGCATGCATTTGATTTTATATTTCCTTGGACTACCAAATGCAGAGTCTCAGGGCAACTCGCTGGGGCCCCCTCACTGTGGGGCAACTTAGCTCAAGATAAGTGCACTCTAGATCCTTTCCTCTCTTAATATTATTAGTAATATACTGTATATTAATAGCAATAGCATTTAGACTTCTATACCGTTTCACAGTGCTTTTACAGCCCTCTCTAAGTGGCTTACAGAGTCATCCTATTGCCCTCAACAATCTGGGTCCTCGTTTTACCCACCTCGGAAGGATGGAAGGCTGAGTCAACCTTGAGCCTGGTGAGATTTGAACTGCCAAATTGCAGGCAGCCTGCAGTTAGCAGAAGTAGCCTGCAGTACTGCACTCTAACCACTGCGCCACCAAGGCTCATAATATTATGATTTATAATATTATCCTGTAATTACTGCATGTTGAGTTGTCCCATGGAAGCTGGCTATGCGAATCGGCTTTGCTGCAGCGAGTTGGTGGCAGTGATTTACCCTTTGGTGAGTTGGCTGTGGGGAGTTCACCGCAGCGAGGTGTCCTACTCCGCCAAAGAAATATATAGTAGAAGTTACTAGCCTCAGAAATAAAGGCAGGCGGGAAATGAGTGTTCTTCTTCAACCCCTCCTTGCTTTGTAACATACTCACCTTTTACAACTAGCTTAATTGAAAGAGAAAGGCCAACGGAGGTGGCTGATCACCATATTTTTCGGAGTATAAGACGCACCAAAGTATAAGACGCACCAAGATTTTGAAGAGGTAAATTTTTTAAAAAAGTTTTTGCACTCTGCAGGCCTTACTCTGAAAAATAATTCTCTAGCAACTGGCATGTTCCTACCATTCCTTTATAAAATGAAAGAGTCATACGCTGGTGGGCTTGTGCAGTCTTTTTTTGCCTCATCTTATCTTGTTGTGTCTTGCCTTTTTTATCTCTTCGCCCCGCCCCCCCCCCCTGTTGAATACTCAAGTCACGGTCACCTCCACAATAAACCAGAGGGTTATAAATGCACACCCTGGCTGGGTCGAGTACTGATTGTTTTGTATTCAGGCACACAGGTGCTCAGGATGCAAAGGTTTGTAATTACGCCCTGGGAAAGATGGGGAAACAGCAAAGGAAAGGTGATCGTGACTCAGTGGGAACTAAAAGCTAACCATCCCTCTAAGTGACTAGGAGCATGGAAGAGCTGGTAGTGATTCAGTGGGAACCCAAAGAGCTAGCCAAAGGCCAGGTTATGGAAGGAGAGGGATGACTCACGCATCATGTTGAAAGCAAGCGCTCAGGAACGATCGGTATGCCGGCATGCAGTGGGAAACGATCCTTGAGACGGCTGGATTGAAAGCGATCAAGAGTGCCGTGCACAGCGAGAGGGCTCTTGTCATTGGCTCCCCTACATGCCTCTTGCCATTGGCTTTCTGCCAGAGCAGAGATTGGCTCATTTGCTCCTTTAAGCATTGCTGGCTCTGCAGCATCTTTGGTTGGTAAAATGAGGACCCAGATTTTGGGGGTAATATGCTGACTCTGTAAATGGCTTAGAGAGGGCTATAAAAGCACTGTGAAGTGGTATATAAGTCTAAGGACTATTCCTTCCTTCCTTCCTTCCTTGCTGTGGTGGCGCAGTGGTTAGAATGCAGTACTGCAGGCCAACTCTGCCCATTGTCTGGAGTTAGATCCTGACTAGCTCAAGGTTGACTCGGCCTTCCATCCTTCTGCGGTTGGTACAATGAGGACCCAGATTGCTGGGGGCAAGAGGCTGACTCTCTAAATAGTTTAGAGAGGGTTATAAAGCACTGTGAAGTGGCATATAAGTCTAAGGACTATTGCTATTGCCCTTCCTTCCTTCCTCCCTCCCTCCCTCCCTCCCTCCCTCCCTCCCCCCTCCCTCCTTCCTTCCTTCCTTCCTTCCTTCCTTCCTTCCTTCCTTCCTTCCTTCCTTGTGTGGTGGAGCAGTGGTTAGAATGCAGTACTGCAGGCCAACTCTGCCCATTGTCTGGAGTTCGATCCTGACTAGCTCAAGGTTGACTCGGCCTTCCATTCTTCTGAGGTCGGTAAAATGAGGACCCAGATTGTTGGGGGCAAGAGGCTGACTCTCTAAATGGCTTAGAGAGGGCTATAAAGCACTGTGAAGTGGCATATAAGTCTGCTAAGTGCTTATTGCTATCTGCAGCTCTCACTGAACTTTATTGACAAGTGACAAGAACACAGGTTGCCCTCGACATACGAGCCCAACGAGCCGAATTTATGTTGCTAAGTGAAACATTTGCTAAGGGAGTTTTGCCCCCCATTTACGACTTTTCTTGCCACATTCCTGAAACGAATCGCTGCTGTTGCTAAATGAGGAATTCAACGGTGGATAAGCGAACCTGGTTTCCCCATTGACTTGACTTGTCAGAAGGTCGCAAAAAAGGATCATGTGACCCCAGGAATGCTGCAAACATCATAAATGGGAGTCAGTTGTCAAGCATCCAAATATAAATCACGTGGCCACGGGGATATTGCAAGGGTCCCGAGTGTTTAAAAGTAACTCACCTTTTTCAGGGCCGTTGCAACTTCAAACGGTCACTAAGCGAACTGTTGCAAGTTGAGGACTACCTGCACCCAAGAGAATGCACATAGAGAGGACTGTTGGTTTGAAAGAGAGGCAAAAGAGGCCATCTGTGTAAAATTGAACAACAGAAGGGGAGGGATAGGACATCATATATCTCCTGTCTATAACGCAGTCCAGTGTTTGCAAACCTTTTCGGCACGAAGTGCATTAAGTACAGAAACGGGACCGCACCCGAAGACCAGGTGGCCAGTCTTCATGCATGCACCTAACGGAAGCCAGAAGAGCAGCTGCCTGGTGCGTGTATCCTGTTCTTCCGCTTTCCCGCACTCCCGCCTGCGTGAAGACTAGCTGGACGGTGCGCTGGAATCCGGAAGAATGGAATGGGTGATGGCTCATGTGTCCAGAGAGATGGCTCTTGCGTGCCACTTCCTCCTTTCCGACATAGTCCTTTTAGAAGTTCCAAAAGGTTGCATAAACAACTCACCTGGTTCAGGTCACCTTGAGGGCACAGATAACACCCCCCCCAAGTGGCCTCAATGGCTCTCAGAGAGAGCGCGAACGACCAGATGGCTGCAAAGAAATAGGATCCTTCCATTCCCGCCCTCCCCATCCTGTCAGAACCGATCCTTCCACCCAGGGGTGGGTTTCAACTTTTTTTACTACCAGTTCAGTGGGTGTGGCTAGATGGGGAGTCATGTGACTGAGTGGGCGTGGCCAACTTGACGTCACTCACACACGCACACTCAGTCACATGACCCCCCCCCTCACCCAGCCATGACCACCGAAACGATGGCGAAAAGTTTTGACAGGGGAGGGGCTCCATCCTCACCAGAGCTAAGGGAGCCCCTGCAAACTACCCAGTAAGGGGAAAAAAAGGTTTTTGTCATCCCTGGACCTCAGGGACAGTCTGGGGGAAGGCAAAAATGACCCCATTTTTCAGGGGGGGGGGGAAGGGTAGGAAACGAGCTGTTTTTCACACAAAAACAGAGGCATTTTTGCCTTCCGCCAGCCCTGCTGAAGCCTGCAAAGTGCTTCTGGAGGCTGAGGAAAGGCAAAAACGCCTCTGTTTTTGCAAAAAACAGCCCACCTCTCTGGGACTGGCATGCACACACCATTAAAAAGGGGGAAATTTTACATTTTTTCAATGAAGATTCTTCTGCGCATGTGCACAACAGAATATAAAATTGGCGGCGCCCGGGATAGAACCGGTACGGTAATGTGTCCAGTCAAGTTACTACCTATTCAGCCAAACCAGTAGAATCCCACCTCTGCTTCCACCCCCACCCACCCCCACCATCTTGCCAGAACCGATGAAGCTTCTCGGATGAGAATCGAAATGTCTCCGAGGGAAAAAAAGAAAGAAAGGAAGTCCAGTTTTTCCGTTTGAAAAAGCACCTTTGAGAGAGAACCGTGACCTGGAGGATCTCAGACTCTCCGTAAACAAGAGGAATGTTTATTTGCTGAGATCCAGATGGCAAGGTCACTCAGGGTTAGGTTTTGGGCTGCGTGCACAAATAGTCCATCAGAGGGAAGCAATTACTGTCCCCTGGCTGGAGATGTGAAAAATAGAAACGCAATTTTGTAACAGGCGTAGATTTATCCCTAACAATAGAGTGCAACTATGCCTCTTTCGTTGTTTTAATTTTCTGATGAAACCCCAGGTGGTTTTATTATTGATTGCTATACTTAATGATTTCAGTGGAAAGCTGTTTTTATTCTGCCTGCATTTATGTGGTTCCAAGTTTGGTTGGAATATATTTAAAGATTGAATTGTTGTTCGTTGCGAAACCGTGTCTCACCCATTGCAACTCCATGGATAATGTTCCTCCAGGCCTTCCTGTCCTCTACCATCCTCTGGAGTCCATAGAAGCTCACTCCGACTGCTTCGGTGACTCCATCCATCCACCTCATTCTCTGACGTCCCCTTCTCCTTTTGTCCTCCATCGTTCCCAGCATGAGCCTCTTCTCCAGTGATTCCTTCCTTCTCATTAGGTGGCCAAAGTATTTGAGTTTCCTCTTCAGGATCTGGCCTTCTAAAGAGCAGTCAGGGTTGATCTCCTCTAGGACTGACCGGTTGGATCGCCTTGCAGTCTAAGGGACTCGCAGGAGTCTTCTCCAGCACCAGAGTTCAAAGGCCTCCATTCTTTGGCGCTCAGTCTTCCTTATGGTCCAACTTTCATAGCCATACATTGCAATTGGGAAAACCATCGCCTTGACTCTACGCACTTTTGTTACATATTTCTCTGGGCATGGCTTGGTGAGGGGGTCATGTGACTGAGTGTGTGTGAGTGACATCAGGTTGGCCACTCCCACTCAGTCACATGCCCCACCCCATTTAGCCATGCCCACCGAACCAGTAGTAAAAAAAAGTTGAAACTCACCCGTGTCCTTGTTAATCCCAAAGCTGCATTTTCAAGAGGCAACTGGACTTTCTTGCTGTTGTTGTTGTTTTCTTGTTTTTTCTTGGGGTTTTTTTTGGGGGGGGGGACCTGGAATGACTGAAAATCTCTACAGACATTCCTTGTTTATGAATCTCTTGACATAATTTTATCCTATTTTTCTTCCATGAAATTCAGCATGGAAATCCGTGTTTCCTAGACCTTCCTCTGCTAATCTTTTTTTTAAAAATCCCTGTGACAACCCCAGTGTGTTTGGCTGGATTAAAGGGACCAGCCCAACTACAAGGAGGAGGGGGATTGAAAACTGGATTTTCAAACCCTTTGCAGAAGCTCTCATCTCTACAATAGAACACATTGGGGATGGTAAACAATTTCTGCTGTGACTTAGCCTGAATCCACACATCCCATTGAGCTGTGTGTAAACATGATTTTTTTTGAATAAAACTCTGTTCAAGTAGCCCATGACTTACAATCATTCATTTAGTAACCATTCAAAGTTACAACGGCACTGAAAAAGTGGCTTATGACCATTTTTTCACACTTAGGACCTGTAGGAAATTAGCACCCACCCCTCTCCTAGAAAAATGAAATATCCTGGGAAATATTGAATATTGTATTTCCCTGGATGAGAAATGGGGAAACATGTTTTTAGGCAGGAACAGACTCACTCTTAATAGCTCCCACCTTTGTTAATGGGCCATTTTAAAAAGCCTGGTCGGTCTATTCTACATAACAAAGATCCCTCCCCTTCAGCTCCAGGCTGATGGGATTAAGGCATGACAGTACTAGCCCTTTACCCAACTCACCACATGGCATCTGGGAACTCAACCAAACTTGGACTCAAAGCACAGCCTAGAGAGTTGCCCCTGCATGGCCCCATGGGAGTCTGACAACCAATCAGAATACATTTGTTATACAGGAACAGGAAACAGAGAGGAGGGGCCAAACAGAGTATAAAAAACCCAGCAAGTCCCCTCTCTTTTCTTCTTCACCCAACATCTGGAAGTATGTGATTCCCCCTTTTCTGTTCAGGAGCTCAAGCCATGGGATCCTGTCCACCATTAAACCATCTTTCCAAGCAGCCTCCAAGTTTCCAGTGTCTTTTTCCCCCCACTTGGAACTGAACCCAGATTGACATTTCTTCCACCAGATCATTGCGGCATCCTCATGGTCACATGATCGAAATGCAGACTTTGGGCAACTGACTCGTACTTATGACGGTTGCAGGGCTCCCGGAGGTCGTGTGCTCCCATTTTGCGACCTTCTGACAAGCAAAGTGAAGGGGGAAGCCAGTTTCACTTAACAGCCATGTTACTAACTTAACAACTGCAATGATTCACCTACGAATTGTGGCTTGAAGGGTCATCAAATGAAGGCAAAATGGATTTTAACAGCTGTCACGCTTAGCAGAAGAAATTTGGGGCTCAGTTGTGGTCATAAGTCGAGGACTACCTGCTCCTGGAGTTACACATCTCAGGGGTTGCTTCATTGTGTTGCATTAAATAAGCGAAAATGGTTGGGTTGCCACAAAGTGCTTAACTCAGCATCGTAGACCAACAGAGTCATCATCTGCTTTGCACATCATCCCACACTACCGTTTGTTTAACTACTAGGGGTTTTGAATAAGCCACAATGGTTGACTTCCCGTTGTGGGTCAAGGCGTAAATGATATATTTAAAAAAACCACAGTGGCTGAGTCAAAACCAAACTGACTCTACTGTAGCTTTGTGCAAACTCTGCACCCCAAGTGCTCCGTCTCCACCCTCACGCAAACATTATCCAAAGACTGGACCTCAACTGATTTCCAGTCATTTCATGGGCCCTCAGCCCTAAACAAAATGCCACCAGTGGTTATGCAGTCTTTTTGCGTTCTTTAGAATTATTTATCAGTAATTTAGTAGAAAAAGGGAGGGAGGGAGGGAAGAAGGGAGAGGTAATGGGAAAGGGGGAGGGGGAAGGGAGGAAAAGAGGGAAAGGAGGAAAGGGGGAGAGAGAGAGAGAGAGAGAGAGAGAGAAGAGAGAGAGAGAGAGATGTTATAGAAGATAGTTAAATAGACAGACAGACATATACTGTAGAAGACAGACAGACAGACAGACAGACAGACAGACAGACACTATAGAATCATGATGGCAAGCCTATGGCACACGTGCCACAGGTAGTACATGGAGCCATATTTGGTGGCACACCAGCTGTCAACTCCAACGCGCATGCACACGCTGGCCAGCTGATTTTTCACCCTTCCAGAGGGCCAGGGGAGGCCGTTTTCACCCTCCCCAGGCTTCAGGAAAGCCTCCGGAGCCTAGGGAGGGGTCTGGGGGGAGGACACGTACGCATGCGCAGGTGGTCGGGAAGATTGATTGGGCATGCATGCGTGCACAATTTTGGCATGCCATAAGAAAAAGGTTCGCTATCATAGGTATAGGGTTTCCTGCCTAGGCAGGGGTTGGACTAGAAGACCTCCAAGGTCCTTTCCAACTCTGCTATTGTATTTGTATCACTGCTGTAGAAGATAGTTAAATAGACTGACTGATACTGTAGGTAGGTAGGTAGGTAGATAGATAGATGATAGGTAGGTAGGTAAGTAGGTAGGTAGGTAGATAGATAGATAGATGATAGGTAGGTAGGTAGGTAGGTAGGTAGGTAGGTAGGTAGATAGATAGATAGATGATAGGTAGGTAGGTAAGTAGGTAGGTAGGTAGATAGATAGATAGATGATAGGTAGGTAGGTAGGTAGGTAGGTAGGTAGGTAGGTAGGTAGATAGATAGGTAGGTAGGTAGGTAGGTAGGTAGGTAGGTAGGTAGGTAGGTAGGCAGGCAGGCAGGCAGGCAGGCAGGCAGGCAGAGTAAATGATAGCTAGCTAGCTATCATTTATGGAGATGGATGGATGGATGTTAGCTAGATGCTGTTGTGGGGAAAATAGGAAGAGGAAGATGTATTGGATATGCTCACCACGTTGACTTATTTGTAAAAAAATAATAAAGGCAGGATGCAAACAAACAAGTAAACCCAAAGTCTAAAAATGAGGCCACGTGGCTCTCTGATGTCCTTCAAAACAATATTGTAAACTGAATATAGCCAAGTAGGACTGCATGGATTAGACTACGCTTAGCATCGTAGGACAATGACAAGTGGAAAAGTTTGAATGACATAAATCTTGATTAGTGCCTGGCTCAATATGTTGTATGAATGTGGCCAATTATTATGGTTTTTAATATATATGTTGTGAACCTATCCCATTCAGTTAATTCAGTAAAACGTGATTACATAGATCAGGGCTGTCCAAACTTGGGAACTTTAAGATTTGTGGACTTCAACTCCCAGAATTCCCCAGCCAGCATGCTGGCTGGGGAATTCTGGGAGTTGAAGTCCACAAGTCTTAAAGTTCCCAAGTTTGGACACCCCTGACATAGATTGTTGGATGTTACAGTGCAGAAGATTCAAGCAATGGCTAATCCTTTTTTTAAAAAAGAACTAGCCATAGGGACTCCTTGATTTAAAATCACAATTGGGACAAGGATTTCTGTTGCTAAGCAAGACGGTTGTTGAGTGAGTCACACCCAAATTTTATGACCTTTTTTTGGCCACTGTTGTTAAGCAAATCGCTCTGATTGTTCAGCTACTCATGTGGTCGTTAATCAAATCTGTTCCCCCGTTGCCTTTGTTTGTCCAAAGCCAGTTTGGGAAGGTAGCAGTTTGTAACTACATGACCCCAGGATGCCCCAACCGTTGTACATACATGCCTGTTTCCAAGCACCTGAATTTTGATCATGTGACCATGAGGACATTACGACGGTCATAATTGCAAGAAGGTTGTAAGTTGCCTTTTTTCAGTGCCATTGTAGCTTCGAGCAGTCAAATGATTGTAAGTCCCAAAGGTGCATTTTTCTAGAGGCAACTGGACTTTCTTTGAAGACATTTCACTTCTCATCCAAGAAGCTTGTTCACCATCCAGTCAGAGCTGAAGAAGCTTCCTGGATGAGAAGCGAAACGTCTTCAAAGAAAAACCAGAAAGTCCAGTTGCCTCTTGAAAAAAAAAAAAAGCACCTTCGGGACAACCATAGATAAATGGTTGTAAATCAAATACTACTTGCATAACAACTTGTTTTAGGTGAAATGTGTTAGGTTCCTCTATTTTGGGCTTTTCAGGACTGTGATGAGTGCAAATAACATACGCCACAAAGATGAGTAAGACAATTGGTTGCTGTAATGCCCTGGGAACTACAATTATGGGTGTCCTTTGAAGAAATACGGAGAGGTGCATGTCATGTCCATGCTATGGCTGAGCTGTTGGGTTGATGCTGTAAGAGCCTTGTTTCATAATAGTTACGTGGGAGTAGAAAGACCAGTTTATTATGTGTGGGTATGATGTGTTTTGACAGTCTTCCAAAGTGCCTTCTTTCGTTCAAACCTCTCTTAATTTAACATTTCCTGGCACTCCAAGAACTCATGCAGCACGTCGATATCCAAAGAATAAACCAGGACAGGACAGAAGATACGAAGGGTAAAAAATACTTTTGAACCCAGAGAAATAGAATAGAATAACAGAGTTGGAAGGGACCTTGGAGGTCTTCTAATACAACCCCCTCCTTAGGCAGGAAACCCTGCACCACTTCAGACAAATGGTTATCCAAAATCTTCTGAAAAACTTCCAGTTTTGGAGCATTCACAAATTCTGGAGGCAAGTTGTTCCACTGATTAATTGTTCTAACTGCTAGGAAATTTCTCCTTAGTTCTACCATGTTTCCCTGAAAATAAGACAGGGTCTTATTTTCTTTTGAACCTCAAAATAAGCGCTTGGTCTTATTTTCGGGGAGGTCTTATTATTTTTGAGGTGCAGGAGGCAGCGAGCGTGGTCACCTCATGGCTGCTGCTGTGTTGCAATATTTTCGTGGAGGGCTTATTTTTGGGGGAGGGCTTATTTTACCACATGCACTCAAAAGCCCGATTGGGCTTATTATCCGGGGAGGTCTTATTTTCAGGGAAACAGAGTAAGTCTTAATTCTAAATTCTAATCCTGCTTTTCAACAAACTGGGCCTAATTTTCAAACCTATTCTAAGGGTTTGGATTTGATAGATAGCCATTATAAGGTAGTGGTTAAAGGGCTGGAGCAGGAAGTCCTCAACATAGGACCACAATTGAGCCCAGAATTTATGTTGATAAGTGAGAAATTTGTCAAGTGAGTTTTGTGCCCCATTTTATGACTTTTCTTGTCACAATTGTTAAGTGAATCACTGCTGTTGCCAAATTAGTGACACAGTTGTGAAGTAAATCTGGCTCCCATATTGACTTTGCTCGTCCGAAGGTTGCAAAAAATGACCCCAGAACACTGCAACCGTCCTAAATGTGAGACAGTGGCCAAGCATCTGAATGAAAAATAACGTCAGCATGATTTACCGTCGTGCGACATGCTGCAACAGTGATAATGGTCATAAGCCATTTTTTACAGTGCCGTTGTGACTCTCAATGGTCATTAAAGAAACAGTTGTGTCAAGCACACCTCCTTCAGCAACCAAGAAAGAAACCACTCAACTCCATTTGTAGAATTAAGAGTAATTTTACTGGTTATGAAAAGATAGCAGCGAAGTAAAGCAAGGTCTGAGGCAGAAACGCGCAAAAGCATACACATCAAACATTTGCCCAACACCCTTCCCCCAACAACCCCCACCCCATTGCCCAATCTGCAAATCCCTTTGGTGTCAGGTGGGTGCATCTCCAAGAAGCATCATCAGTTTGGAATGCAGGACGGTTGGCCTTGACCAACTCCAAACATCGGCCATCAGCATGCGCAGAAGATGGTGAGAACAAACACTCCCTTTTTAACTAACCTCCTGTACCAATTATTCCCCATCCCAAATACCATGCCCCCCTCCCCGTTTCTATGGCAGCCAAAAGCAAGTAGCGAAGCAGAGGCTGACATTGTTGTAAGTTGAGGACTACCTGTAGAGACTTGTCCTTCCCAGGTGAGAAAGCCTCATGGGTAACTTTGTACCAGTAACTGTATTTTTCAGAGTATAAGATGCGCCAACATTTGGAAGAGGCAAATTAAAAAAAAAGGTTTTTGCACTCTGCAGACCCCCCCCCCCAAAATGGCCCATTTTTCACAAAAACGGGCCCGGTTTTTGCCAAAAAAGGGCATGAATAGCCTTTAGGAGGCTTATAGAGTGCTCCTGGGGGCTGGGTGGGCAAAAATGAGCAAAAATGGCCTGGTTTTCATTCATTTTTGCTTTCCCCAGCCTCCAGGAGCACTCTGGAAGCCTCCTAAAGGCAGGGACGTGCGGTCAGGGGAGGCAAGGGAGGCAGAGCCTCACCTCTCTTCATGAAATAATAGTATATAATATTATATACTATATATATATATATATATATATATATATATATATATATATATATATATATATATATATATATATATATATATATAATATTATACATCCGTCCGTGCGCGCCCGGGAGCTGCGGAGGGCAGAGGCAGAAATGTTGTCAGCGCTCCAGGATGACGAAGGCACGAAAGCAACAGTCGACAGTCGCTTTTGTGCCTTCGTCATCCGGAAACACCGACATTTCTGCCTCCGCCCTCTGCAGCTCCCGGGCGCGCATGGACAGAGGTAGGCAGAATGGCGCCAAGCCAGTCCGGCGGGCGAGCGACCGAGGATCAGGCTGCCTCGCTCGCTCTTTCGTCTGCCCGGATCGCCTCGGTGTCGCTGTGGCTACCTCCGTCCGTGCGCGCCCGGGAGCTGCGGAGGGCGGAGGCAGAAATGTCGGCATTTCCAGATGACGTCATCCAGGAGCGCTGACAACATTTCTGCCTCTGCCCTCCGCAGCTCCCGTGTGCGCACGGACCGAGGTAGCCACAGCGACACCGAGGCGATCCAGGTGGATGAAAGAGCGAGCGAGGCAGCCTGATCCTCGGTTGCTCGCCCGCCGGACTGGCTCAGCGCCATTCTGCCTACCTCTGTCCATGCGCGCCCGGGAGCTGCGGAGGGCGGAGGCAGAAATGTGTGCCTCCAGCACACGTGGTCCCATTCCCCGCCTTCCTGATGACGTCACCAGCCTCACCAGCCATTAACCTCACCGCACGTCACTGCCTAAAGGCTATCCACGGCCATTTTTGCAAAGAGTGCAAAGTTTTGGGAGGGCAAAAATGTTGTATTCAGTGTATAAGTTGGACCCAGATTTTCACCCTCTTCTTTGAGGGAAAAAGGTGTGTCTGATACTCTGAAAAATAGGGTAGTTCTTCTTCACCATCAAAAAAAAAAAAAAAAAGACTGCAGAGAAGAGCAACAAAGATGATTAGGGAACTGGAGCCTAAAACATATGAAGAACGGTTACAGGAACTGACTATGGCTAGTCTAGAAGGACCAGGGGAGACAGGATAGCAGTCTTCCAATACTTGAGGGGCCGCCACAGAGAGGAAGAGGTCAAGCTATTCTCCAAAGCACCCAAAGGCCAGACAAGGAATAATGGATGGAAACTGATCAAGGAGAGATTCAACCTAGAAACAAGGAGGAACTTTCTGACAGTGAGAACAATCAACCCATGGAACAGAAGCTGCCTTCAAAAGTTGTGGGAGCTTCATCACTAGAAGCTTTCAAGAAGAGACTGGACTGCCATTTGTCAGAAATGGTGTAGGGTCCCCTACTTGGGCGGTGGGGGGGTTGGACTAGATGACCTACTTGGTCCCTTCCAATTCTGTTAATGTGCATCTGAAAAGCATCAGGCTCTGTGATAAGCTAGCTGGTAAGCAAAACGTCTTGTGTTATGCATGAATAACTTTGCTGCAACAACTAGGCAGCCCTGATGGCAAAATAGCAGAACTTTCAACGCTGCAGCTAACCTCAGAAAAGCTACAGCAACTTCAAATCTGCTTGACAGATTTTTTTAAAAAATGGTCACAAATTAGCAAATCTCTTTCAGGGTCCAGACATTTCTCACCCCACCCTAGTGTTATTTTGACTAAGTTTACTGTAATTGATTAAACTGCGATTTTCAAGCTTTAGCAGCCTACGCTTGAAAGACTGACCGATTTCTGTTATAAGCTTTATAGAGATTATATAGACCTTCCTTTGGTCATTCAGGCCCAGACATGGGATGGAATCAACACTGAACTTGTTTTTAAGATGTGAAGTTGATCTGATAGGAGCAGAATGGGGGTCATCCATCCATCCTAGTTTTAAGGTTGGGGAGGGAAATGGGCCAGTCCTGGAGTCTGGGGAAGGCTCTGATGAGGGCTCTGTGTCGGAGGCAGAGATGGGGCCAGAGCCGTGTGCCAGTTATCAGCTGCCTTTGGAGTCAGATATCAGTGGGGAAGAAGAACAGCTGGAGCCTGTTCCCAGTGTGCGCATGAACAGAGTTGTCAGATGAAGGGAACAGTTAAAGAACAGGGGTCGACGTGGGAGTAAAGGCTCAGGTGGACGATGAATGGCCCCCCTCAGAGGAAATAAAAGAGGAGCAAAAGGGGAGTGGAGTTTGCAGGAGACCATTAGTTCGCTTAATTGGTTCGTGACTCTCTGAGACTCCTTGCCAAGTTTTGCAGATCTTGGCCCGGCAGCTCTCCAAGCCAGATAAGGTCAGTGACTGTAAATCCTCTCTTGAAAGACTTTGCTGGATGCGAATGACCAGAATTCACGATGAATTAAATAAAAGGGTTTTTTCTCGGGACAAGCAGTTTGTTTCATGCTCTTGGGAAGCCTAGGTCAGAAAAAGCATCCACCATGATATTCTCCTGGATCAGTTCCAAGGATTCAGAGTGAGCAAGACAAGATTGTGTTAGCTCCTTTTCCTTCTGATACTGTAGAAGAAGGAAGGACAGATTCGGGGGTGGAGTCAAGAGAGGAATCAACCTGGGGTCATTATGTTCCAACAAATGGTCTACGTTCAACCCTTCTTGAATTCCTTTGACTTATCTAGGGCTAATTTAGTGTTGACCATTAGTTGACCACATTCTTGTTTACAGGTGTGAGCAATGAATCAGCTTAACTTCAGCTTAATGTGTGGTCCTGATTCTTCATAGATACACTATATTGCCAAAAGTATTCGCTCATCCATCCAAATAATCAGAATCAGGTGTTCCAATCACTTCCATGGCCAAAGGGGTATAAAATCAAGTACCTAGGCATGCAGACTGTTTTGACAAACATTTGTGAAAGGATGGGTCTCTCTCAGGAGCTCAGTGAATTCCAGCATGGAACTGTGATAGGATGCCACCTGTGCAACAAATCCAGTCGTGAAATTTCCTCGCTCCTAAATATTCCACAGTCAACTGTCAGCTGTATTATAAGAACGTGGAAGTGTTTGGGAATGACAGCAACTCAGCCACGAAGTGGTAGGCCACGTAAACTCGTCCAACATCAGTATGTGACCTCACAAATGGGCTTCTGGAAGAATGGTCAAAAATTCCCATCAACACACTCCTAAACCTTGGGGACAGCCTTCCCAGAAGAGTTGAAGCTAAGGGTGCAAAGGGTGGACCGACATCATATTGAACCCTATGGATTAGGAATGGGATGTCACTTACAGTAAGTTCATATGCGAGTAAAGGCAGATGAGCGAATACTTTTGGCAATATAGTGTACCAATCAGGGTTGATCAGGAGTGGGAGATTCCACCTTCATCCCTAATTACGTGGCGTTGTTTCACCTCAGAATTTGGTACTCTCTCCACTCCTGTTTATCATCTGTTTATCAAAGATGTTGAGGCTCTAGAAAGAGTGCAGAGAAGAGCGACCAAGATGATGAGTGGACTGGAGGCTAAAACATACGAAGAACGGTTGCAGGAACTGGTCATGGCTGGTCTAGTGAAGAGAAGGACCAGGGGAGTCAGGATAGCAGTCTTCCTATGTTTGAAGGGCTGCCACAGAGAGAAATGGATCAAGTTATTTTCCAAAGCACCTGAAGGCCAGACAAGGAATAATGGATGGAAACTGATCCAAGAGAGATTCAACCTAGAAACAAGGAGGAACTTTCTGGCAGTGAGAACCATCAACCCATGGAACAGAAGTTGCCTTAAAAGTTGTTGGAGCTTCATCACTGGAAGCTTTCAAGAAGAGAGTGGACTGCCATTTGTCAGAAATGGTGTAAGGCCTCCTGCTTGGGCGGGGGGTGGGTTGGACTAGATGACCTACAAGGTCCCTTCCAACTCTTAATCTGTGTGCTCATTTATATGAAACCACTGTTTCATATAGAGAGAGACCCTCTGTCACGATAGAGTGAAGTATCATCAGTGTGCTGATAATATTCAGTGATACATCTCTGCCCTGGAAACCTAAGTGATGTGGTGGATAAAAATTTTGGGTTCAACTGTGCTCATACCTCATGGTCTACCTGTGTTATATGCAGTAATCCCCTCTTTTGCAAACTCAATTTATTTTGTTTTTAACCCTGCTTATTAACTAGTTTTATTGCATATTTTAATCTCTGGTTTTACTGGACGTTACCCAGAGTCACTTTGTCTGAGACGGGCAGCCACATAAATTTAACAAAGCGATAACTTGGGTGGCAATGAGGAATCTGGTACGTAAGGTAAAGGTTCCCCTCGCACATATGTGCTAGTCGTTCCTGACTCTAGGTGGCGGTGCTCATCTCCGTTTCAAAGTCGAAGAGCCAGCGCTGTCTGAAGACGTCTCCGTGGTCATGTGGCCGGCATGACTAAACACCGAAGGTGCACGGAACGCTGTTACCTTCCCACCAAAGGTGGCTCCTGTTTTTCTACTTGTATTTTCACATGCTTTCGAGCTGCTAGGTTGGCTGAAGCTGGGGCAAGTAACGGGAGCTCATTCCGTTACGCAGCATTAGGGAACTGCCAACCTTTCTGATCGACAAGCTCAGTGTCTTAGCCACTGAGACACCGCATCCCTTATCTCCACAAATCATTTCCAGGAGAACAAGCTGCTTCCTCTGACGTACAGACAGAACAAAGCTGCAGAAAATGAGCTGCTATTCCGACCGGCAGGGATAACAAACAACAGATGAAAAAAAAATTCAAAGTTGTTCAGAAAGACCAACAGGTTCTCCATTGAAGTCGTTCACCAAGGACTATTAAAGTTGTGTCAGTTCTCTAGGGCCGCCCATTCCCATGGACATTCTTGAGTCCGTGGGAGGGATAAGAGTGAGAAAGCACAGTAACTCCACCTTCATTTTTGCTAGGTACAAGTTGAGCAGGAGATTTCTTTAGATAATCTCTCGCGATCAGATTACATATCTAAGAAAGACTGTTCTAGAAATCTACTTCACAGCCTTATTGGGCTTGGTGCAATAATAGTAACCTGGTTCTCAGTGCTAATAAAACAAAGGAGATATTGTAGATATTAGAAAGAGCCAGCATTGTCACACTCCACTCAGTACCAAGGATGCAGCTGCAAAGGTGGCCAACAGTATTAAGTATCTGGGGGTGCAGATAACTAACAATCTGAACTGGTGTCTCCACACATCGTCCTTAGTGAAGTGTGCAAACCAGTGTCTGCACTTCCTGTGTCGGATTAGGAGAGCACATCTTTGTCCTTATATCCTGGCTACTTACAGAGGCACAATTGAGAGCGTTTTAACACACTGCATCCCTGTTTGGTTTGGTGGCGGCAGCGCCTCAGATAGAAAGTCCCTACAGAGAATGGTGATGACAGTGGAGAAGATTATAGGAAGTTCGCTTCCCATTATTCAGGATACTGCTTATAAGCGCTATGTGCTTAGAGCTTGAGGCATTGTTAGAGACCCCACACACCCACTTTACTGTCTGTTTCTGTTGCTGACCTCTGGGAGGAGGTTTCAAAACATTCTAGCAGGACTAACAGATTCTGTAACAGCTTCAGACACATGGAATGCTGTTACCTTCCCACCAAAGGTGGTTTCTATTTTTCTGATTGCATTTTTACATGCTTTCAAACTGCTAGGTTGGCAGAAGCTGGAACAAGTAACGGGAGCTCATTCTGTTACGCGGTGCTAGGGATTCGAACCGCCGAACTGCCGACCTTTCTGATAAACAAGCTCAGCATCTTAGCCACTGAGCCATCACATCCCTTTCTATCTGTACCTAGCTGTACTTTAATGTTAATGATATTAAATGTAATTCCTCCTGAATTCTAACAGTGTTCTTTCAAAGTTACACAATGGAATACCTGCATTTGTTATTAAATAAACATCATTTGTCTCAAACTCAACTTGCGAACCATGAATCAGGAATAAAAGTCATGCGGTGTGATCTCATAGGAGGGAAAATAATTGGTGCTTCCCTATCTGGCTTACGGGCTTTCCCATGGCTTAAGCAGAATATTACCTCATCCACAAGCAGTCTGTTATTATCATATTAATAATTGTATTGCTGCAGCCAGATTCCTTAGTGCAGTGGTTCCCAGGGACAAAAAAATTCTCATAGAAACATGTGGGTCGATCATCCCCAATATTCTGGCAGGCGATCAGGTGGCAAACGAAATGTACCTATTGCCACAATAATACGCCCCATGTTGGGATAAAAACAGGCTAAAGCTAGGGAGTTCTCCACAGTAATTGAAACTCTACAGTCCAAACTAAATTACAGGTAGTTCTTCACTTACAACCATTTATTTCATGGTTGTACACATTCTTCAGAGAGAGAGAGAGGGAGAGAGGAGAAGAGAAGAGGGAGGGAGGGAGGGAGGAGAGAAGAGAAGAGAGAGGGGGAGGGAGGGAGGGAGGAAGAGAAGAAAGGAGAAGAGAAGAATGAGGGAGGGAGAGGAGAAGAGAAGAGAGAGTTAGGGAGGGAGGGAGAGAAGAGAAGAAGAAAAGAGAAGAGATAGTGAGGAAGGGAGAAGAGCAGAGGAGAAAAGAGAAAAAGAGAGAAGAAAAGAGAAGAGAAGAGAGAGGGAGGGAGAGAGGGAGGAGAGGAGAGGAGACAGTCAGTCAGTCAGTCAGTCAGTCAGTCAGTCAGTTTGGTCTAGTGGTTAAGGCACCTGGCTAGAAAGTGGAAGACCATGAGTTCAAGTCCTACCTTAGTCATGAAAGCCAGCTGGACCAGTCGTTCTCTCTTAGCCTCACTGACCTCACAGGTCTGTCGTTGTGAGGCAAATAGAAGGAGGAAGGTGTATTTGATAGACTCGCCACCTTGAGATGGGCTCCAGCATGACTCCAAAACCTTGAAAGACAACATTTCTGGTTCCGGTGACTGACCCAGATCGGACCCTGCATTCATGTAGTAACCATTCGAAGTTTCCATGGCCCTGAAAAAAAGCTCGTTTTTAGGATCGTTTTTCACACTTATGATTGTTGCCGCATCCCCCATGGCCACACGATTTACATTCAGATGCGTGACAATTGGTTCACATTCATGATGGTTTGCAGTGTTCCAAGGTCATGTGATCTGCTCTTGGAAACTTTTTGAAAAGAATAAAGAAGCTTTAAAGTACCGTATTTTTTGGAGTATAAGACACACCTTTTTCCCTCAAAAAAGAGGGTTAAAACCTGGTGGGTATTATACACTGTATACAGCATTTTTGGCCTACTGAAACCCCACCCACTTTGCAAAAATGGCCGTGCATAGCCTTCAGGAGGCTTGTAGAGTGCTCCTGGGAGCTGGGGAGGGCAGAAATGAGCGAAAAATGGGTTTTTGCTTGTTTTTGCTCCCCCCCCCCCAGCCGCCAGGAGCACTCTAAAAGCCTCCTGAAGGCTATGCATGCCCCTTTTTTTGACAAAAACCGTGCCTGTTTTTGAGAAAAATGGCCCGTTTTGGGGAGGTCTGCAGAGTGCAAAAACTTTTTTAAAAAATCTTGGTGCGTCTTATACTCTGTAAAATACGGTAGATTGTGCAGCGCTTCCAATTTGACTCCAACCAGAGGAGGACAATTATAGCAAAGATCTGCAATGAAAGAGTTTTTAAAACATCCATGTCCGGCTTTGGATGTGCTTTAAACCCTCAAGATTCTGAAAAGATGCAGCAATTTTAAACAGCCAAATCCCTGCAGATTTTCTGAAGCACATTTTCAGTCCAATTGAAAGTAGTGTACTGCTTCTATAGTCATTTAAAACCAGTCCTATTCATCTGATTTAATAGCTAGGTTCACAGAGACACGTGACGTTGGTTAATTAAAACCACATACTCAATTCAAACATGATCTATTAAGTCCAGCTTTGTATTTTTGCATGGTTCACTGAACTATAAATTTATTCATTTATTCATTTATATTCAAATGCATATGGCCATCCGTGTCACACAGAGTGACTCTGGGCTGCGAACAACCATTAAAATGAAACAATAAATATATGAGAGCAATATTAAAGAACAACAATTATTAAAAAGGAAAGAAAGAAACCCTAACGGGATGCATTTAACAGTCTGGGATGAAATATGATTGGTTAGCTGAGAATCTAATGTATTTTGAGAACACACAATTCCAGATTGGGCAAATATAAGTCTTGCAGAATCTATTTCTGTGGCTGTTGTTGTTGTTGTTGTTGTTGTTAAAGCGACACAGTCATTCTCATTGAAATAAGGTCCAGGAATGTATTTTGAATTTCAGAAGAACCTCACAGCCTTTTCCACACAAACACATACCAACAAAATAATAAAATAAATATTTAAGAAATAGCACTTTATTATTTTGTTTGCATGTGTTTGTGTAGAAAAGGCGGTGAGGTTCTGAAATTTTAAAAAAAACAATTACTATTTTTTCCCAATTTCTGCTATGTCAGATTATTATAACTTTTACGATCACAGCAGTAAATTGATTGATTGATTGATTCATTCCTGCCTTTAGAAAAACCTCTTTATGCTCTCTGCATTTCAGCTATAACACAGTAGATAAAGGAGAATCTGAAATTGCACAAATGCCCAGAAATTTCATCCCCAAGTGGTGGGATTCAATTTTTTTTACTACTGGTTCTGTTGGCATGGCTTGGTGGGCGTGGCGTCGGTTAGTGGGTGTGGCGTGGCTTAGTGGCCATGGCAGGGTAAGGATACTGCAAAATCCCCATTGCCTCCCAATCAGCTGGGACTCGAGAGGCAGAGAATAGATGGGGATGGGGCCAGCCAGAGGTGGTCTTTACCGGTTCTCCGAACTACTCAAAATTTCCATTACCGCTTCTCCAGAACTGGTCAGAACCTGCTGAATACCACTTCTGCTTAGATCCCAGGGTCTCTTCTGGCCATGCCTGATCCAGGATGTCTTCTCACTGTTCTGCTTTTAAAACTTTCAATAAACTTTCTAACTTCCTCTTAAACGTGTGTGCCGCCACTCTTTAGCATAATTTGGGAATGATGAGTGTTCAGTCACATCTGATCGAGAGAGTATACTGATCTGGGTGAGCATTGACCCTGGTCTCATGTGCCACTGCATCACCTAGCTGATTCATACTCACTGTATTGACTGTGCAGTGGGTGTGCCTATTGCACAAAGAAAAGGCAACAGCTGTTTCCAGAAGCGTTGAAAAAAAATAATTCCCACTTTGCACAATACGTTGAATAGAAAGAAAATAGATTTGCAAACTCTGGAATCCTCCAGATGTGACGGACTTCGATTGCCAGCTCCTACGACCTGTAAACAATTGACTGGAAGTTGAATTAGGTTAGCTGAAACTCTTTTTTTAACAACGTTTATTTCTTAATAAACTAGGTGATAGGTATTTATTTATAGAGGGAAAATGTCCGGACTAAACATAATTTCTAATGTTGGATTTTTCCCCTTACCAGAGGAGCCCCCTTGTGGAGTACTCTGAAGCCATTACCATGGTAACCCCACTGCACTGTACAGTAAAAGGCATTTTAAGGCACAACAGGCTGTATCTTAACAGAACACCCCTCCCAAAGGGTGTTAGGGGTGTCTTACCCCCACAGTGTTTGTTTCCAGAGAGTAACTCATCTGTGTACCAAGTTTGGTTGAAATTGCTCGGGACGTTCCAGAGTTATGCTGGAACATGAGTACACCAGAAGACAAGGTGGTCTCCTCTGCTAAAATTATTCTCTCCTTCTGTCACCCCTTCCTCAAGTTTCCTTGAAACATCATTTCCTAAAGAAGCATGATTGTTGATTGGTTCATTCTTGGAGCATCATAGAGACAACGATATCAAAGGCAACATTTTAAGAAAATAGAACATTAGGGTTTGAAGTGACTTGGGAGGTCTTCTAGTCCAACCCATTGTTCAAGCAGGAAACCTGCTCAGACAGATACAATACAATACAATACAATAGTAGAGTTGGAAGGGAGCTTGGAGGTCTTCTAGTCCAACCCCCTGCCTAGGCAGGAAACCCTATACCATTTCAGACAAATGGCTATCCAACATCTTCTTAAAGACTTCCAGTGTTGGGGCATTCACAACTTCTGGAGGCAAATTCTGTTCCACTGATTAATGGTTCTAACTGTCAGGAAAGTTCTCCTTGGTTCTAGGCTGGTTCTCTCTGTGATTAGTTGCCATCTGTTCCTTCTTGTCCTGCCCCTTGGCAGTTTGGAGAATAAGTCAGCCTGTTCTGTGACAGCCCCTCAAGTACTGGAAGACCACTATAGTGCATTTTAATAAAATGTGGAGTGTATTTGGGGATAGGTAAAATTTTCAATGATCATATGAGCACCTTGAAATATACTGATTGGCCACATCTATATAATAAAATCCACAAAAGTACAATCAGAAGCATACATCAATAAATCTGAAAAATGTGGAGATAAACAGGGTTGGAAAGGACCTTGTAGGTCATCTAGCCCAACCCCCTGTTCATGCAATAGACCCTACACCATTTCTGACAAATGGCAATCCAGTCTCTTCTTGAAGCTCCCACAACTTCTGAAGGCAACTTCTGTTCCATTGGTGGATTGTTCTCACTGTCCGAAAATTTCTCCTTATTTCCAGGTTGAATCTCTCCTTGTTCAGTTTCCATCCATTATTCTTTGTCTGGCCTTCAGGTGCTTTGGAAAATACCTTGACCCCTTCCATTCTGTGGCAACCCCTCAAATATTGGAATACTGCTCGCATGTCTCCCCTGGTCCTTCTCTTACCTAGGCTAGCCCTGCCCAGTTCCTGCAACAATTCTTCATACTCCAAAATGAGCAAGCCTGCTAAGACCCTGCAGAGGGATGGCAACAAAATCATTTGCGAACTAGTAGGGAAAGTAAGTCAATACCACTCCTGAACATATTCATTAAACACTTTTAAATCCTTTGGGAAAAGTCACCTCATTGTGAATGTCATCTTAGCAGGAAATTAAGCAGAAGGGATTATTTTCCTGGTTCAAACTGATTTCTCTCCCAGATCAAATGGGCAAGTGATTTCTCTCAATGAATTTTCGGCCAAGTCAAATTTTACCTACCTGTTGAACTTCTGAAGGCCTGTCTCATGTTCATATTCCGCTCCCATCGGAAGGGACGCTGGGAGATGCTGAACCAGAATTTTTCAACGATGCTGTGTTGTTTATAGGAACTCTACTTAGGAGGCCTAGTTTTTGGAGAGAAGGTGGTGAAATCATGACTTTTAGAAATGTTTTCTGCGTTGACTTTATCTGCCATGAGCTATAAGGTAAAGGTTCCCCTCGCATATATGTGCTAGTTGTTCCTGACTCTAGAGGGCGGTGCTCATCTCTGTTTCTAAGCAGAAGAGCCAGCGCTATCCAAAGACGTCTCCGTGGTCATGTGGCCAGCATGACTAAATGCTGAAGGCGCACGGAACGCTGTTACCTTCCCACCGAAGGTGGTCCCTATTTTTCTACTTGCATTTTTTACGTGCTTTCAAACTGCTAGGTTGGCAGAAGCTGGGACAAGTAACGGGAGCTCTCTCCATTACGCGGCGCTAGGGATTTGAACCGCCGAACTGCTGACCTTTCTGATCGACAAGCCACTGAGCCAATGTGTCCCCTAGTCATGAGCTATAGTTGAAAGCTATTTTAGTGCAATGCTCTTCGGTTTTGCTTTATGTTGCCTTCAGCAAAGGATCACAGCTCAAGGCCACGCAAGATTTAGATGTTGACATTCCGAGAACCAGTTTCCAGCATGTTGAAGTAAAAAAACAAATAAATCAGAAATAGATTATGAAAATATCTCTCCTCTCTTTGAAACCTTGAAGAAGGGTTAGTCAACTAGACAATACTGGAGCTGATGGACCATTATCTTAACCTGCTATGAGTGTTTCATGTAATCTATTTTCTGTCTTTGTGACGTTGCTCTCTCTATTGTTATCTTTAATTCGTTTCATCAGCCACTTGGGCTTACATATCATTCAGGCTCTCAAATAAATGATATCAAGTTCAGCAAATATAATTCTGATCCCACTACCTGTCACTTACAAGGTCAATGTAGAGAATATGTCATTTCCCTAAAAAAACGATGGTAAATAAATTAGGACATACTCAAGAATATTAAACTTTGTGTGGCTGGAATTCTAAGCAGGATAATAACTATCAATAACAATAACCAATAACTATCAAATTCCATTATAGGTGGTCCTCACTTAACAACCAATCATTTAGCAGCCATTGATGTTACAACAGTGCTGCTAAAAGTGATTTATGCCCTGTCCTTGCACTTACAATTTCCCACAGTTGCGTGGTTGCCATTTGCCACTTCCCACACCAACTTCTGAAAGACAAAGTCAATGGAGAAGTCAGCAGTAAAATTCCAAATTGTGATCCTAAGAACTTCCCAAAAGTGCTTTTTCAAAAGGCAACGGGACTTTCTTTGTTTTTCTCCCTTGAAGACATTTCTCTGTTCATCCAAGAAGCTTTTTCAGTTCTCCCGAAGAAGCTTCTTGAAGAACTGGCGAAGCTTCTTGGATGAGAAGGGAAACATCTTCAAGAAAAAAAACACGAGAAAGTCCAGTTGCCTTTTGAAAAAGCACCTTTGGGATAACCATCGCCTGGATGACTGAGAATCCCCATAAACATTGATCCAGTGAAGTTTTGCTTAATGGCCATGAGTGATTCACTTAATGATTGTGGGGAAAAGGCTGTAAAATTGAATGTCATCACGTGATGTTTCATTTAATGACCGCACTGTGTAATGATGAATTTTCTGGTCCTGTTGAAGTTGTAAGTCAACGACTACCTATATATATATTGTATATCGGACATTAACACGATTGAGCGAGTCCAGAGGTATTTCATGAGAAGAGTCCTCCACTCCTCTGCTCAACAATAGAATCCCTTATGGTACCAGGCTCGAAATTTTGGGCCTGGACAACCTGGAACTATGCTGCCTATGGTCTGACCTAAGCATAGTACACAAAATTATCTGCTACAACATCCTACCTGTCAACGACTACTTCAGCTTCAACCTCAATAAACACGGGAAAACAATAGATACAAACTCAAGGTAAACCACTCCAAACTCAATTGCAGAAAATACGACTTCAGCAACAGAGTGGTCAACACCTGGAATGCTCTACCTGACTCCGTTGCTACATCCCCAAACCCCCACAGCTTCAACCTTAAACTGTCTACCGTGGACCTCATTCCTAAGAGGTCTGTAAAGGGGGTGTGCATAAGCGCACCAGTGTGCCTATCAGGGGTGGGTGGCTGCCGGTGTTACTGCCAGTTCACAACCCGTGCGCATGCATGCACTATTCACTGTAAATTGTTCTGCATGCATGCGCAGAACAATTTACAGTGAACTGCACACGTGCAGTCACTAAAATCCAAAATGGTGGCAGCTAAGCGGCAGCGAGGGAATCAGTTCGGGGGCGTGACAAGCCTGAGTCGCTGCCAGTTCTGTGACCTAGGCCTGAATTCCACTACTGGTTCGGCCGAACCGGGCCGAACCACTAGCAACCCACCTCTGGTGCCTACCGTCCCTGTCCTACTGTCCCCATTTATTTCTATTCATTTCCTTTGTTCATGTCCATGTTTATACTTATACCTGTTATGATGCACCTTTTTCTCCCCCAAAAAAGAGGGTGAAAATCTGGGTGCGTCTTATAGACTGAATACAGCATTTTTGGCCTACGGAAACCCTGCCCACTTTGCAAAAATGGACGGGCAGAGGGTTTGGGAGGCTCCTGGGGGCTGGGGAGGGCAAAAACGAGCAAAAAACAGACAATTTTTGCTCGTTTTGGGTGGGGCAGCCCCCAGGAGCACTCTACAAGCCTCCCAAAGCTCTGCCTGCCCCTTTTTTTGTTGCAAAAAACAAGGCACGTAGAGAGTTTGGAAGGCCTGCAGAGTGCAACAACATTTGTAAAAAAATTACCTCTTCAAAATCACGGTGCGTCTTATATACTCCAGTGCATCTTATAGTCCAAAAAATACGGTAGCCTCTGAGATTCTCCAGGGTAAACGTTCTTAACCGGAAAACAGTTGGGGGGGAAATGACATTTCTCACTGAGTTCTAGATACAGCACTCAGCACTGAGAGTGTACACTGACTGTACTTTATGTATAGGTCAAATGCAAACATTATTCCCAGAATAGCATCCATCCTTCTTATGAAAGATTTGCAGCTGCAGAAATGTAGCCTAGGCAGGAGCCATTACAAGATGCTGCTGCTGGGTGAGAATTGCCAAAGGTCTTATGCAATCTCTTTCTCTCTCTCTAGAGAAATATCGGAAGCTTAGAAATGGCGCTGTGGGTGTTGCTGGGTGCTGCTATGACTCCGACTCCTAGCTAGTTAAGATTCCAAGGTCACCTCCCACAAAGCCTTGGCTTGGGAATTGTTTTAGAGAACTTGATCGTGCATACCAAAGTCAGGTGATCATAATAAAGAGAGACTCCCAGCATGTGATAGCTAGATGATTTGAGTTTGCAGAGTTGTTTCTTTCCTCCTTCTCCTTCTCTTTTTCCTTCTTCTGCTTCTGCCTCCTCTTCTTCTCCTTCTCTTCCCCTCCTCCTCCTGCTTCTGCCTCTGCCACTGCTTCTCCTCCTCCTCCTTTCTCCTTCTCCTCCTCCTTCTCCTCCCGCTTCTTCTGCTTCTGCTTCTCTCTTTGCCTCTGCTTCTCCTCCTTCTCTTTCTCCTCTTCCTCCTCCTCCTGCTTCTTCTTCTTCTTCTGCCTCTGCTTCTCTCTCTGCTTCTGCTTCTCCTCCTCCTCTTTCTCCTCTTCCTCCTCCTCCTGCTTCTTCTGCTTCTTCTTCTTCTGCCTCTGCTTCTCTCTCTGCTTCTGCTTCTCCTCCTACTCCTTCTTCTGCTTCAGCCTCTTCCTCTTCTTCTCCTCCTCCTCTTCTTCCTCCTCCACCCGCTTCTTCTGCTTCTTCTGTTTCTGCTTCTCTCTCTGCTTCTGCTTCTTCTTCTCCTCTTCCTCTTTCTCCTCCTCCTCCTCCTCCTCCTCCTCCTGCTTCTTCTGCTTCTGCTTCTCTCTCTGCTTCTGCTTCTGCTTCTCCTCCTCCTCTTTCTCCTCCTCGTCTTCCTGCTTCTTCTGCTTCTTCTGCTTCTGCCTCTGCTTCTCTCTCTGCTTCTGCTTCTCCTCCTCCTCCTCCTGCTGCCTCTGCCTCTGCTTCTCCTCCTCCTCTTTCTCTTTCTCTTTCTCCTCCTCCTCTTCTTCCTCCTCCTCCTCCTTCTGCTTCTGCCTCTGCTTCTCTCTCTGCTTCTGCTTCTCCTCCTCTCCCTCCTCCTCCTTCGGCTTCTCCTCCTCCTCCTCCTCCTCGCTGAAGTGACCGAGTACAACAGGGCTGCTGAACAAGATAAATTTCAGACTCTGGACTGACATGTGAATGAATGTGGACCACTGTATAGAATCAACAAAGGTCCCAAAACGCTTCGTTTTTGAGTCTGTTCATTTGATCAGATGTGTTTGATTTAGTCATTGTCTGGGCTGCGAAATGTTGAGACTGGGCAGATTGTACAAAGTCAGCTTCTTATGGTTCTGCAACCCAACAAGACAGACATGGACTTCAGAGGATAATCAGAACTGCAGAAAAAAACAATTACTGCCAACCTGCCTGTCACGATGTTAAAAAGTTTGCTAGGCCTGAACTGAATGAATTGACACTCAAGAGTTAAACTAAGAAAGAGTTATTGCGCAGGTCATAAAAGTTCTTATCTGAAAGTGATTTATTGCGCATGCGTTACACATTCCAAAATTCCTTTCTTCTTTTGTCCGGCTGCCAAGCAGAGCTGGCAGACGGAGCTTTCATTATCAAAATGTAACAATTAGTTTATTTTACTTTTATTTACTTTTATTAAAGTTTGTTTGTTAATTAGAATACTTGTCAAAGACTTTTATTTATTTTCTTAATATCTCAAAAGATATGCGGAAGGGAATCATCCCGATCCATTGATCTCAGATATCAGGCGTTTTTTTTCCCCTGACAACTTGGTAGCAGAGGATGGTTGACAACTTGGCAGCTGAGATGGCTACAATTTATGGCTGTATTTTCCCTTCATGCTATCTAAAGATAACCGACTAAGCCTAATTAGCAATGTCGGAGAAAAAGAAAAAAGAAGAAAAATGGAAAGAGCTTCTTCTGACAAGGAGGCTCCCTCGGACACAGAGAAGCAAGATCAAAACGTGCTTCAGGAACAACAAATTCCTTCAGGTGCCGAGCCAGATGTGGGGGAAGGAGCTACAGGACGCGACATCTACGAAACGAGGTCAGTGGTTCCTCCTTCTAAAATATCTCCAGGAGATTATGAATTTTTGGGGGCCAAGCCAAAACTTCCCACTCTGCCAGAGCCACTCCATTCCCAGACCCTCGCAGATTATCAAACGATTGATGAATGGCAACTGCCGGCAGAAAAAAAATCCTCCCACGCAGAAAGCAGATTTTATGAATTCCCCCCAGATGATGATGAAGAAATGCAAAGCTATCTTGATCAAATAGAACGTTTTGAAAAATATGCTAGGGACGCGAGAATGTGCTTTGAGGAGATAAAGCGAAGTAGGAGGAGCTCCCCCACTCCCAAAATGTCTGAGGACGCCATCTTGTCTTCAAAACAACAGCCTAAGACACACCCCACAGAGTTCATTGGTCAATTAGAACAAAGAGACATGTACACGTCACCGAGGTCACGTGGTCCCTTTGAGTCAACTGAACTTCCGCATACGTATAGATGACTGCAGCCAAAAAGTGAGGCTGCACTGCCATCTGCTGGCGGAGAAAAATTATTACAGCAAAAGATGATGCAGCTTCGTGACAGTTTTAAAGAATTGGCTATGAGTCCTTTAGAAGCCAAAACTTTGCCTCCAAAGGTTAAGTCTTCAACACCCCCTGGTGGTGTCGAATCCTCCCTAGATGGAAAAAGGCAAAGCCAAAGGCGAATTCGAGGAAGCCAATTTGATGTTGCCACGCAAAGGCCAATGATGCAACCCCAGCATCCCCTGGTTCAACAACCAGCTTTGCAACCAGAACAACAAATTGTTCCGATGCACATTCCTCAGCAGGTATTCACAGTCACCCCCTTGACTGGTGAGTCCAAATTAAAGGAGTCAGGAGAGAATTATAAAGCCTGGGTCAGTGAAATTGCGCTCTTGCTTCGAAGAGAAGGCACACATTCCATGGTTTTTAATCCTCCTCCTCAACCCTGGACACCTGCAATGAGAGACCTCGAAAACAGAGCAATCACGACTTTGCTCATGTCAATGGAAATTGAGATCCAAGGTATCTTTCCACCTGATGCAACTGCCCAAGAAATTTGGGCTATTTTGGAAGATTGCTACAGGCCCGTTTCAATTGAATCTTCATGTTTGCTCATGTCTGAGTTCCATGGTTCGAAGTTGAAACCTGGTGAACGAATTGGTGGACATTTGACCAAACTGAAAAGAATGAGAAGTGAATTGAGACAAAATGGCCATGTAATCGATGATATCCAAATGATTAGCATCATCATTAACTCATTGAATTATGAATGGAAAGATGCTGTTGCAAAGATTAACTACGTGCCTATTGCTCAACGCACAGTTAACCACGTTTGCAGACTTTTAGTGGAAGACGAAGCTATCAGGTTAGCTACACCACATCTGCAACGACCTCCAGCATCAAAGGCTCCAGCCAGACGTCCCTTCCGAGGAAGAGGCTACGCTCCAAGGATGCCAAAATGCTACACCTGCAACCGTGTGGGACATGACACCCGGGATTGTCCCCAACGAGTTCCAGCTCCCGCCACGTACCAGCCCAGAGGAACAGATTCCAGAGGCAGAGGTAGAGGCGGAAGACAAGGCCGTCGTGGTCCAAGGCGTGATTCACAAGCTCCACTTGTGACACTGGCCATAACCAACGTTCCACAACCAGATCCAAAGTTCGACAGACGTCTTTTGTGGACTTTAGATAGTGGAGCAGCTGTGCACGTTACCCACAGAAGGGAACTTTTCACAGAGATGGGCGAACCAGAGCCCGAGTATCGAGAACTGTATTCCTTCACCAACCACACTTGCAAGGTCATGGGAAAAGGAACTGTTTACATTGAAGAGCTCGATACACACATCCCTGATGTTTATTACATACCTTCAGCAACCAGTAATTTGCTTAGTCAAAGTCACTTGTCTAGAGATTTAAAGTTCCAGGTTCACCACCTCGAAAAAACAAGTTACTTAGTTAAAGATGGAGATATTGTTGCTGAAACCATGCTGATTGGTGGTGTTTATTACTTAAAGCCAAAGCCTAAAGGGCAAGCACAGGCAAGTATGCAAACTCCAAAAAGGCACAACGCAGACCCAGAGAGAGTTGTCCCAGAGAGAGAAAACGTTACTGTGCCAAAGGCTCCTAAAGCCAACAAACAAAGAAAACAGAAACAGGTTGCTCAAAGCAAGCCTGAGGGTCCTCATGAAACTGTAAATGTTGAGAATTCACTAACTGGTAAACTTTTGCATTCCAGGTGTATTCACAAGTGGCACAGAAGATTGGGGCATGCCAGTTTCCGTGTTCTTAGAAAGATGCCGGAGTTCGCAAAAGGTTTGGATCTAAAGGGGTGTAAGGTGTTTTTGGATTGTGTGGTTTGCAAAAAGGCTAAATCCAAGGCGGCTGCAATTCCCAAACATGCTACACGCCTGTCAACACGCATTTTTGATTTGGTACACACTGACATAGTGGGTCCTTTCCCACCAACACTTGGTGGCAGAAAGTATTTTTTAACAATTGTAGATAATCATTCTAGATATGGATTTGTATATCCTATGAGAGAGAAATCTGAGACCTTTCAGATTTTTAAAGACTTTGCAGCGTTTGTTTCTACACAATACCAAGTTCGCATCGCCAGAATCCAGAGTGACCGTGGTGCAGAATTCATGTCTCAGCGTTTCCAGGACTGGATGCGTAAGAATGGAATTCTTCATCAGACATCTGCTCCATATACACCGGCTCATAACGGAGTCGTAGAAAGAAGACAAGGGGTTCTACAAACCATGATGCGTTGTCTTCTAGAAGATGCCAATCTCAGTAACGCATACTGGGGTGAAGCAATCAAATATGCAAATTACATTGTCAACCGTACTTGGAGCAGTGTAATCAATCAAACTCCTTTCTACATGCTGTATGGCTACAAGCCCGATCTCAAGAACCTCCATATTTTTGGTTCATATGCTATGGTGAACACTCCCTTAAGTCAAAGAAGAAAGGGAGGTATAGTAGCAAAGAGACTAAGATTTATGGGTATTGATGATAATTCAAAATGGTACAAATTCATTGATACTAAACATGTGATTGTCATTTCACAATCTGCTAATTTTGAGGAAGATATTGACTGGTCCAGGATTCATTCCAATGATCCTGAAGTTTATTTTCCTAGAGATGGTGTTCCAGATGCCACGCAGCCTGATGATAATTCACAGGCAAATATTCCTTCTACCAGTTCTTCACAACCTGATGTTCCGTCTTCGCAAGCCGCGGATGCTGATGCTAGCGACGAACGTGAGGACGAGGATGATGATGATGATGATGAAGAAGAAGAAGACTGGACTGATGTTCCTAGACGCTCCAAGAGGGCCACAAAAGGAATCCCTCCACAACGTTATTCATGGCAACTGACAAAAACACCAGTACCTTTGATTTGCAACGTTACTCTTCCTCCAGAGACATTCACACAAATCAAACAGCTTCCTGATTCAGAACAAGACAAGTGGTATGATGCAATGCAGGATGAAATGGACAGTTTAAAGAAACTTAATGTATTCACACCTGCAAAACCTCCAGCAAACAAGAAAGTCATTGGCACCCGATGGGTCTACAGAATCAAGAAGAAACCAAATGGTGAGTCTTTATACAAAGCCAGACTTGTAGCTCAGGGTTTCGCTCAACGTTCTCCTGAGGACTACACAAACACTTACTCACCAACAGTCAGAACTGAAAGTGTAAAAATTGCCTTAACCACTGCAACTATTCTTGGTTTAGAAGTTTTTCAATTTGATGTGGACACATGCAGACCTAGATGAAGAGATCTACGTGAGAAGCCCTCCAGGATTCCGAAAGCAAGAAGGGGATACCTGGTTCCTGAACAAAAGTCTTTATGGTCTGAAACAGTCAGGTTTAATGTGGTATTTATGTCTTACTGACAAACTAAATTCAATGGGCTTTATTAAGTCCGAAACTGATGAATGCGTGTTCACAAAAAGATCTAACAATGCATATGAGATAATTCTTGTTTATGTTGATGATATTGTTTATATTGGTCCAAATAAGAAAATGAGTGAGATTTTTGCTAAAAGTTTGCAGAGATACTTCACACTAAAATCTTTAGGACACATTAGCACTTATTTAGGTGTTCAAATTGAAAAGACACAGAAGGGGTTTAGTCTTTCACAAGAAGAGAAAATTGACCACATTCTACATCATTGCAACATGAAAGATGCTAGCACAACAAAGACACCCATGCAAACAGATTTTCACAACTTAACACATGAACCAAGTCCTGAGTTCGAGGATCAAACACTTTATCGTTCAGTCATTGGTTCACTATTATACATTAGTAGTTGGACCAGACCTGACATCGCACTTAGTGTTAATCTTTTATCACGACACGTAGGTAAGGCAACACAATTTCATTGGTCATGCATTAAGAAGTTGTTGAAATACCTGAAACACACTAAACACATGAAGTTATTGCTAGAACCAACACACACTGATCAACCAAAGTTGATTTGTTTTGCTGATGCCGACTGGGCGAGCGACAAGAAGTCATGCAAAAGCACTTCTGGTTACATGATGTTCCTAAATGGTTGTCCTGTTTACTGGCAAGTGAGAAAACAGAGTTTTGTTTCATGTTCATCTACTGAAGCTGAATATGCTTGTGTTTCAGATGCTTGTAATTCTCTAACGTGGTTTGATGCTTTGATCACAGATATCTGGACACGTCCGATTCGACCAATCACCGTGATGGAAGATAATGTATCTGTGGTTTATATTTCTGAGTCACATTTTACAGGTTCTGGGTCCAGACACATTGACATTCGTTATCAAAACACAAAGCAATTAGTTAAGCAAGGTTTTGTTAAATTGCAATATGTTTCTACACATGATCAGATCGCAGACATGCTTAACAAACCACTTGCCGCAAATCAACACGAGTATCTGCGAAAGAAGATGTGCCTTAATTGATGATTTGATGACGTCAGCCCAGACTAGCAAAAGAAGGGGTGTCACGATGTTAAAAAGTTTGCTAGGCCTGAACTGAATGAATTGACACTCAAGAGTTAAACTAAGAAAGAGTTATTGTGCAGGTCATAAAAGTTCTTATCTGAAAGTGATTTATTGCGCATGCGTTACACATTCCAAAATTCCTTTCTTCTTTTGTCCGGCTGCCAAGCAGAGCTGGCAGACGGAGCTTTCATTATCAAAATGTAACAATTAGTTTATTTTACTTTTATTTACTTTTATTAAAGTTTGTTTGTTAATTAGAATACTTGTCAAAGACTTTTATTTATTTTCTTAATATCTCAAAAGATATGCGGAAGGGAATCAGCCCGATCCATTGATCTCAGATATCAGGCGTTTTTTTCCCCTGACACTGCCTTCCATTGAGGACCTGTATACTGCATGAGTCAAGAGAGGGCTATGAAAATATCTACAGACCCCTCACATCCTGGACATAAATTGTTTCAACTCCTACCCTCAAAACGAGGCTATAGGGCACTGCACATCAAGACAGCTAGATACAAGGACAGTTTTTTCCTGAATGCCACCACTCTGCTAAACAAATAATTCCCTCACCACTGTCAAACCATTCACTAAGGCTACATTATTTTTACTATTAATCTTCTCATCATTCCTATCATCCATCTCCTCCCATTTATGACTGCAGGACTGTAATTTAGTGGCTTGTATCCTTACGATTTATACTGATATTGTTTCCTGATTGCTTATTTGTACTCTACAACTATCATTAAGTGTTGTACCTTATGATTCTCGACGAATGTATTTTGTCTTTTTATGTACACTGAGAGCATCTGCACCAAAGACAAATTCCTTGTGTGGCCAATAAAGAATTCTATTCTATTCTATTTTATTCTATTCTCTCTATATTCTATTCTATTCTATTCTATTCTATTCTTGTTTCTGTTCCTGTTCCTGTTCCTATTCCATCTAAATATAATCCTATGTCTATTATTGCATTTCCAAATTCTTCTCATGCTACATATTTAATTATGGTATTTTCTAAAACATGTGGTGATCATTAGTTTGGATAACTGAAAATAAGCATTAAAAGGAAACAAATGATCACTTTCAAAATAATTTTTAAAAGAATTTTTGAATACAATAAAAAAATAATTTAAACAAAGGAAAACTTACAAAAGGGAAAGATAGAAAAGCGGACCAAAAATGTGCAAGAAAAAAAACATGGAATTAAGACTTCCATCTTTCTTTTTACCTAGTAATTCTCATTTTATACATTCCTTTCACTCTTTAGGTCTTTCTGAAATCCCAAATCCATAAATCTTTTATTCAGTCGTTTGTTTTGTTAACAAAAAAGCTTCCAGTCATTTTTTTTCCCCTGATGAAACTCTCCATTTCCACAAACTCTGTAAATTTTAAAATTCAATCTTCTCCTTGTGGGTATTTTATTCCTCTTCCATCTTTGTGCATTCGGGGTTAGAATCTGGTCACAATTACCTCATGAATGGCATATGGTCAGCATAGGAAGATTTAATAACACAAGATAAGGGAGAAATTAAGATGAAGGCAAGAGAGCAATTAGCTACCGAAGGACATCCCTGTCAATAGCTTTTTTAGAATGAGATGAAAGGCAGTTTTAACTGAGGTAAAAAAGACAATTGGAATCGGATGAAGAAAAGTTTGTTTGAAGTAGAGCTAGGTACAAAGGACAATCATATAAGCTAAAATGTATAAACAAGTACCTGTGTTTCCCCCAAAATAAGACCGAGTCTTATTTTCTTTTGGCCCCCAAAATAAGAACTAGAGCTTATTTTTTTAGGTTATTATTTTTTCATGTACAGGAGGCCACTTCTTCTGTTTCTCTCAGTGGGACAGGAGGTCGTGTGGTGCACCAGTGCCATAGCCGTGAGGCAGAAGGGGTGGAGCTGCCCCGTGCGCCCTGCACTGGCTTACCTCGCAGCCAGGCTACCTATGCCCCGTCACCTGCCTCGCGTCATGGCCGCGGCATCAGCAGCACACCGCTTGGCCTCCTGCTCCATTCTGGCCACAAGCAAGCAGAAGTGGGCCAGCGGCCACATGGGCTCCTGCTGAACATGGCTGCTGGTGCTGGTGCTGCCACTGTGAGGCAGGTGTCGGAGCATGGATGGCCTGGCTGTGGGGGCCCTGAGGTAAGCCGATGCAGGGTGTGTCGGCAGTTCTACCGCCTCTCCTTGTGGCTGCAGCACTGCAAGCAACCAGACGGAATGGCCGGCTGTGCAGACTCTTAAGTAGAGCTTATTTTGGGACCGGGGGGGGGGGGGTAGGATTTATATTAGGTGCACACCAGTGGTGGGATTCAAAAATTTTTACTATCGGTTCTGTGGGTGTGGCTTGGTGGACGACAGGTAGGTAGGTAGGTAAGTAGGTAGGTAGGTAGGTAGGTAGGTAGATAGATAGATAGATAGATAGATAGATAGATAGATAGATAGATAGATAGATAGATCAGTAGGTAGGTAGGCAGGTAGGCAGGTAGGCAGGGAGGCAGGCAGGCAGGCAGGCAGGCAGGCAGGTAGGCAGGTAGGCAGGGAGGCAGGGAGGCAGGGAGGCAGGGAGGCAGGGAGGCAGGGAGGCAGGGAGGCAGAATGAATGAATGGATGGATGGATGGATGGATGGATGGATGGATGGATGGATGAATGAATGATTATGATACCGATCGATGTTAGATAATAGGTAGGTAGGTAGGTAGGTAGGTAGGTAGGTAGGTAGGTAGGTAGATAGATTGATAGGTAGGCAGGCAGGCAGGCAGGCAGGCAGATAGACAGACAGACAGACAGACAGGCAATGATGATGATAGCGCTAGATGTTAGATAATGGATAGGTAGGTAGGTAGGCAGGTAGACAGATAGACAGGCAGGCAGGCAGGCAGGCAATGATAGATGATAGAAAAAGATAATGATAGATAGATAGATGGATAGATAGATGATAGATAGATAGATAGATAGATAGATAGATAGATAGATAGATGGATAGATAGATTATAGATAGATAGATAGATAGATAGATAGATAGATAGATAGATAGATAGATAGATAGATGATGGATGGCAATAGGAGAAAGAGACAGAGAGAGAGATGATAAATAGAAATAGCCATGAGAGATAGATAATAAATATTCCCCCTTTTCAGTTCCTACTTTCTTGAGGAGACAGGTTCGTGTTTTGTTGTTGACTTTGTTCAAAGTATGAACTCCTTGTGGAATGCTAATACTGAATCATCGATACCTTTTCGGTTAAAAGAGGTCAGTTGGAAGCTGTCACATTTCACAGCATAGTAATAAACATTGGCTCTTCAGAAACAACCTTGCATTTCATAACAAGAGAAGCCTCCCAGACTCAACATGACTAGATAAGTTATTTATTGTAGATCAGAAAGAAATAATTTATGCACATGAGATTTGCTAACTGCAGAGCTCAAGAATTAAGCCCGATATTCATAACATCAGCTCCGGAGTTTAAATCCTAACTTCCCACTTAAAGACAACAAACCTGGGGCCATTTTCTCCCCACTGGCCATCAGAGTAAAACAAACAAACAAACAAACTGTTCCCTGCTTATATATCAATCTTGAGGCTGCACGAGTCAAAAAGAGGGCTGTGAAAATATCTAGACCTCTCACATCCTGGACATAAATTGTTTCAACTTCTACCCTCAAAATGATTTTTCCCGAATGCCATCACTCTGCTAAACAGCTAGCCCCCACAACACTGTCAAATTATCTACTAAGATTGTGTTACTATTATTCTTCTCTTCCTTCCTAGTACCTCTCTTTCCACTTATGACTATAACCATGTTGCTTGGATCTTTAAAATGTATATTGTTTCATTTGTTTCCTAGTATAATTTGATTGCTTATTAGTAACCTATGACTATCACTAAGTATTGTATCTTATGATTCTTGATGAATGTATTCTATTTTATTTTTCTTTACATCCACTGAGAGCTTATGCACCAAAGAAAAATTCCTTGTGTGTCCAATCACACTTGGCCAATAAAGAATTCTATTCTGCTCTATTCTGTTCTATTCTGTTCTATTCTATTCTATTCTATTGAATGTATCTTGTCATGTTGTGTACACTGAGAGCATATGCACCAAAGACAAGTTCCTTGTGTGTCCAATCACACTTGGCCAATAAAGAATTCTATTCTATTCTATTCCATTCTATTCTATTCCATTCTATTCTATTCCATTCCATTCCATTCCAAACCATACCAATATTATTCTATTCTATTCTATTCTATTCTATTCTATTCTATTCTATTCTATAGAAGCCCATCATCAAAACAAGGGAGGATTGAGGGAACCGTTGTGGGAGAAGAAATCAGATTAAGCTTCACCCTCTTAGATTTCTTTGCAACCAACAGTAAGTGCAACAAATGTGATTTCTCAAAAACCTATCAAGTTGTTTACACCCTTACTATTTGCCTTAATGAACTGAAGGTGGTGTGCAAATTTTGCTCTATAACAGGAGTGTCAAACTCAAGGCCTGGGGGCCAGATCCCGGCCCGTGGGGTGCTTAGATCTGGCCCGCAGGACTGCCCTGGAAACAATGAAGGACAGGGCCACAGTGCTTCTGCCAGCAAAAACGGAGCTTGAAGTGGCCTCAATGGCCTCCTGCAACTCTCCATGCATGTTTTCCCTCCCAGGCTCCATTTTCACTGGCAGAGGGCTGCAGGAGGCCGTTGCAGCAGAAAACGGAGCCTTGGAGGGCTGTCGTGGCCGAAAACGGAGGCCGGGAGGGACATCGTGGTCGATAATAGAGCCTTGATGAGTGACATTGAGCTGGCCACGTCCCGCTCCCCCTCCCAGGTCAAACACAACCCTGATGTGACCCTCAATGAAACCTAGTTTAACACCCCTGTTCTATAATATTCATTTCATTGTATCAAGATATATTTTCTGGTATGCTTCCTTAGGTAGGGGAGGCAGAACTGATGGTGATCACACAGCAGGCAGGTAGCACTGTAGAATAGACTAGAGCTGGGAGGGACCTTGGAGGTCTTCTAGTCTAGCCCCCTGCTGAAGCAAGAGAACCCATACCATCTCAGACAAGTGACTGTCCAGTCTCTTCTTAAAAGCCTCCCGTGATGAAGCAGCACCCACAATTTCTGAAAGCAACTTCTGTTCCACTGGTTAATTGTCCTCACTGTTAGGAAGTTTCTCCTTAATTCCAGGTTGCTTCTCTCCTTGATTAGTTTCCATCCTTTGTTTCTTATCCTGCCCTCTGGTGCTTTGGAGAATAATTTGATCCCCTCTTTTGCATGCGGGTGTATGGAACTCGGCTGGTATAGATACTTGGTTACAGACTTAGTTTTTCAATTAAGAGATGTTATTTATTTCTTTATTATCTCATCTTTATTGTTTTTATACATAACTCAAGGTGCCAAACATACTCCTTCCTTCTTTTATTTTCCCCACACAGCAGCCATCCTGTGAGGTGGGTTGGGCACACACACACACACACACACACACACACAGAGGGAGACTGGCCTAAAGTAAGTCAGCCCAGCTGACTTTCCTGCCTAAATTGGGATTGGAACTCACAGAGTTTCCTGGTGGTTGGCCAAAGGAAGGTTGCCTAAAGGTAGAACTTGAATTCAGTTTGCTGGTTTCTACCCTGGTGCCTTAATCACTAGACAGAACTCTATATAGTTCACGTCCTCCCTCCCTCCCTCCCTCTCTCTCTCTCTCTCTCTCTCTCTCTCTCTCTCTCTCTCTCTCTCTCTCTCTCTCATCTATCTATCTATATCACTGGTGTCAAACCCAATCTCATTGCAGGCTGTATTGTGACACATTGGGATTGAGTTGGGCATGGCCTGCGCAGGCTGTACCCATCCCATGGGCCACTAGTTTCACAGGCATGATCTATGTCTATCTATCTCCATCTTTCTCTATATCTGTCTGCAGTGACGTGCGGTGAGGTTAATGGCTGGTGAGGCTGGTGACGTCATCAGGAAGGTGGGGAATGGGACCACGTGTGCTGGAGGCTCAGGCTGTCTCAGCCTCCAGCACACGTGATCCCATTCCCCGCCTTCCTGAGCGTGCTCCGCCGGCTCGCGCTCCGCAGTCCTCGAAAGCGACTGGGGAACGACGAGAACCTTCCTGCCTCTGCTGGACTTTGCGCGCTCCTGCCGACTGCATATTGCAGTCGCGAGGAGCGCGCGAAATCTAGCAGAGGCAGGAAGGTTCTCGGCGTTCCCCAGTCGCTTTCGTGCCTTCGTCATCCGGAAACGCCGACAACATTTCTGCCTCCGCCCTCCGCAGCTCCCGGGCACGCCCGGACGGAGGTAGGCAGAATGGCGCTGTGGCAGTCCGGCAGGCGAGCGACTGAGGATCAGGCTGCCTCGCTCGCTCTTTCGTCCGCCCGGATCGCCTCGGTGTCGCTGTGGCTACCTCCGTCCGGGCGCGCCCGGGAGCTGCGGAGGGCGGAGGCAGAAATGTTGTCGGCGCTCCCGGATGACGAAGGCACGAAAGCGACTGTCGACTGCATGTATGTATGTATGTATGTATTGTGTCACACTTCCTGGTATGCCCAGATATGGGAGGGAGCATACTGCTTCCCTTTTCTGTCTTTCGGCTCACCCTAGGAGCCATCCAGGCAGAAAGCCATTTTTTTATGTTGCCTTTCTTACATTTGTGTTGCATTTGTGCTGTCCTTTATTTATTTATCAGCACAAATGCAACATATATCATCTCAGACCACTAGAACTGAATTGTGGAAGGGATCATTCAGACCATCAAATCTAAACAATTGCTCCGTTTAGCAATCCAAATTTAAGCAGCCCCGGGCAGTCCCTGTTCAACCATAGTTTGAATATAACTATGGAATTTATCTAGTCAAGATCTCTCTTAACAATTAGAGCCACTGTGAAACTCCTGCTAAATAGTTGTTCCTAACATTCAGGTGGCATCTGCCAACTGATCGTTTAAGAGTATTATTCTGTGCCTGTACTCTGAGCCACAAAAGGAAACAGGGCTAGAGAATGGTAGAGACTCTTTAATCTTGTGTGTCAGTTCATCCTTCGGGAAGCATTAAAGGACAATACTTCCTAGCTTCATGTTCTGCTAGCACCAAAGTGGAGTAAAAAGCAGGTCAATGGCTCCCTCTTATGGTATCGTGGGATACTAGTTGTGCTCGTAACAAACACACCTCAGCCACAAACCAGCCAAGCACATTGTAACCTTAAATGGCAAATGAATAGGACTGCCTTGTGGTTTAGCACGCCGTACGATCCAAGTGAATTGAAGTTGAAGTCCACGCCTCTTAAAGTAGTTACGGTTGGGAAACACGGCTCTAGAACTTTTATTATCCTTTCTTCATGCTGTGTCACCGCCGTGCCATGCCTTATGCAAACATTGGTTCATCGTTTCAGATCCAGCGCCCGATAGACGTGCATACACAAAACGCCTCTGTTTGAAATGTGCATGCCTCAGGCATCGCGTTCTATTTTTGTTTTTCCAGTTTAAAGAGACAAACAGGAAAGAACTAGAAGAAAACATGTCATGCCTATTCATTCCGATATTGATGGCATGGATTTGCATTCAGTGGGATGAATAGATTTCCCCCTGGTGTCTCACCGGGGGTACTGCAGGCTCATTGGCTTAAACAGTGTTGGGAGAAATACCCATATAGCTCAGTTCCAAATCGGGAGAAAAACACTGGAGACAAAATGGAGGCTGGAGGCTGATTGGGGAGAGGGTCCATTTATTGATGGAGTAGCACCGCATGTTTGTAGTTGTGGTGCAGCTGACCACATGGGGTTGAAAAGAAGGGTATTTATATCTTCCCCTGGACTTGAGCTTCCTGTTCCTGTGTAAGAACATGTATTCTTTTTTAAAAAAAGATTTTTATTCTCTTACATACAGTTACAGGTATACATTCACATAGTTATTATTCTTATTTATCTTTATCACTTTTACATATTTGTTTTTTTCCATTTAAAAGGTTAAAATATACATTCTGGGTTGCTTTGCTTACTATCCATATCTATTGCATACTATCCCTACATCTATTTTATGTTGTCACCACCTTATTTTTCCCTTCTTTTTGCCCACCCTCCCTTCTCTACTTCCTTCCTTCCTCCTCTCCTTTCCCTTTCCTTTCCCTTTCTTTCTTCCCTTGCCTCTCCCCTGATCCTCTCTTCCTCTTCCCTCATCTATCCTCTCTCGTTCTCTTTCTCTCCCTCCCCTCCTTCCTCTCCTTTCCTCTTTCTTCCTTCCCTCCCCTTCCCTCTCCTCCTCTCTTCCATTCCTTTTCTGTTGTTGTGGTTATCTCTTTTCAACTCTCAATGGATGTATTTTTGGGATGGTAGTCCCGCAAACCCAATTACGATTTTATGCTTATTTTTCCTATTCCCTTTTCTTCGCTATCGTGTCCTAACTATTTTTCTCGATATCCCATTCTTGAACATATACTTGTATATTAATGCTTTCTTTTCTATTTTCCCCCTCTTCCCCCTTTTTTTCATTTAATAGTGTGTCATCTGGGTTCTATATCTCTCTCTTGCTTTCTTTTCTAAATTTCTTTCTCTAACCATTCATAGAATCTTCCCCATGCCTTGAAGTACACCAGTTCCTCTTTATCCTTTATTCTCAAAGTTAACTTGTTCATCTCTGCACAATCTAATTTTTTTATTATTATCTCTGCAAGAACGTGTATTCTATTGGCTGTTGTCAGACTCCCATGGTGCCATGTACAAATTCTAAGAGTTTATCTGGGCTAAGTTTGGTTGAAGTTTGGAGAGTGATGCAGCTGAGATGATGCAATGAAGGGGCCGTGGGCAACTTCTATTGTGGCTGAGGGCTAATCCTACCTTTGTTGGCTCTTGGGCAAGGATACTTGCTTATGAATAGAGATGGCTATCTCTTTATCTCTTAAGTGCTGACATCTCCTGTGGGCTATTAAGGAAGGTAGGGGCTGCTCTCCAAGAGTATGTTTCTCCATTTCTCATCCAGGGAAATATTATATTCTGCCTTTTTAATACTTCCTAAAATATTTCATTCTTCTAGGAGAGGGGTGGGAGCTACCTTTCTACAACAGGTTCATATAATTTAATATATAGGAAATAATGCCCTCCCTGGTGGGTTAATCAGTATTGACTCTACGCACAAAATGGCAATATAATGGAATGTAAACAACTTGCAATTCCTGAATAACCCACTTGGGGCAGTATTTTCTACACATTCCCTTATTTTCATGTATTTATTTATTTCTAGCCCACCTTTATTATTTTTACAAATAGCTATATTGCATTATGTTCCCCGTAGAGCCTGTAAATACTCTTGGCCAATATTTCCTATATTGTATACTCCATTCAGAGGTGTGCATCATATACTGTAACTATCGGTTCGCTCAGAACTGAAAATGTGAGCGTGCTCGCGGCATTGAAAAAATGGCGATTATATAGGATGGGGTAGCTCCAGGATGGGTTGGGGGACCCCAGGCATTGGTCAGAAGTACCAGTTCCCCTGATATTTTCTTATTTAACTTATAGAGCTGCAACAACTCATTGAGCCAATAGGGGGCATATATTTCCTATACATTCCATTATATTGCCTTGTTTAATTCAGAGTCTGGAATCCCCACAGAAAGCCACCAGGGGGCAGTATGTCCCATACTTTAAATTACATTGCCTTTTTTAAAAAAAAAATCCATAGAGCCTGTAGTAGCACCTCATTGAGGCAATATTGTCTATAGATTCCACTACATTGTCTTATTTTTCCCTATTGACTCTGCAATAGGGAATGCATTTTGATCACGGTGACCATGGAGATGCTGTAATGGTGATAAGAGCAAGGACCAGGAGATCATTTTTTCGGTGCTCTTGTAAAACAGTCACTAAATGGTTGTAACTGCAGGATCAATCTTTCCTGGTTGACTTGTGCAGGGCAGGCTGGATTTAAACAGCAGTTTTAGCATGCAATGTATCGTTGTGGGTGCCATTTTGACGTTTTTAAAAACCATATCCTTTTTTAAAAAAAAAACTTTTTTACTTTGTTTATGCAAACTTCATATCTTTGCAACACATTACACCTCTTTTACATATCTCTTGTGATTCTTTTGCCTTGTACATATCAGTCTTGTATAGCTATAACTTTATATATATGTGCATTTAGATTATTTCATACATCTTTTTTCTTCATTCTACATGTAACATTGTATATATATTAGAGGTATAAAAACCTTTATTACATTTGAGTCATTTTGCATCCATTTCCTATTATTTATTTGCTAGTCTATTTTGTATTTCTACCTTTTAATCGTTTTCTGGTTTTGTAGTTGTTTTTTAATTTGTTGCTCTTTCTTCCTTTCTTTTTTGCTTTCCTGCTTCCCCCCCCCCCCCTTCTTCCCTCTAGCCAATTATACCATAAATCCCAAATGGAGTAATATTCAGATTCTTCTTTCTCTTTTAATTCTTTCGTGAGCCTATCCATCTCTGCACATTCTGGGTCCTCATTTTATCCACCTTGGAAGGATGGAAGGATGAGTCAACCTTGAGCTGGTCAGGATTGAACTGCTGGCAATGGGCAGAAGGAAGGAAGCATAGCAATAGCACTTAGACTTATATACAACTTCTCAGTGCTTTGCAGCCCTCTCTAAGTGGTTTACAGAGTCAGCCTCTTGCCTCCAACAATCTGGGTCCTCATTTTACCCACCTCGGAAGGATGGAAGGATGAGTCAACCTTGAGCTGGTCAGGATTGAACTGCTGGCAATGGGCAGAAGGAAGGAAGCATAGCAATAGCACTTAGACTTATATACAACTTCTCAGTGCTTTGCAGCCCTCTCTAAGTGGTTTACAGAGTCAGCCTCTTGCCTCCAACAATCTGGGTCCTCGTTTTACCCACCTCGGAAGGATGGAAGGCTGAGTCAACCTTGAGCCTGGTGAGATTCGAACTGCCAAATTGCAGATGGCCAGCAATCAGATGTAATCTGCAGTACTGCATTCTAACCGCTGCACCACCACGGCTCTTTAGGGATGGTCTGAAGAGAAGATTTTGTAGGACCTTTTGTAAATAAGATATTTTTCAATCCTGCTTCATTTGGGCCAAAGGAATTAAATGACAAACAAGTCTAGCGGACTTCATTTTCTAAGAGCGTTATTCCATTCCTCGTATGTGAAAGACAAGGAGAAACAGAATGGAAACTTACCAAAGACAAACCCTGTTAGATCGGGTAATGGATAGGCACACCCAGGCTGAACGGTAACAACCGCTCTTTATTTAAGTACAACAAGTGAGAACAATCCAGCGAAGGTTGAGTCTGACAGCAGCCCTTTTATAGGGAGCTGTCAGACCCTTCGACCAATGAGATTAAACCTCTGTTCCCGCCGGAACAGAGGACCTTGGTGGAAACCTCTGTAGTTAGAACAAGTATCTAACAAACCCAATCTAGAATTAAAGAGAAATTTCCTGACAGTGAGAACAATTAACCAGTGGAACAACTTGCCTCCAGAAGTTGAAGGTATTCCATCACTGGAGGTTTTTAAGAAGAGACTGGGCAGCCATTTGTCTGAAGTAGGTCTCCTGCTTGAGCAGAGGGTTGGACTAGAGGACCTCCAAGGTTCTTTCCAACTGCTTTTATTATTGTTATTCCGTTAAATGTGTGCGTGGATCAATTTACATATACTATACATTCAGGAAAAAGAACTATCTGTAAACTACAGATTTTTCCTAAGCTGCTTCTTATCAACAGCAGTTGAAGATCCCAACACCTGTTGGGTCAAAAGGTCCAATTTAATTGATTTCGTCTGGCATTACTGTCAGGATGACGTCTTCATTTCCTCGTCTCACGATTACTGCCAGGATACGGTTGTTTCGAACAGCCTCTGTCACATCACGGGTTGAGGTGACTTGTTTTCCGTTTATTGCTGTGATGACATCTCCATCTTGCAGGCCAGCTCTGGAAGCAACCCATACCAGAAAGTGAGTGCATATTTTAAACAAAAGGAATGAAACCGATAAAATCCATCCTTGAGGCAAGTGACAGGTAGCCTCATCTCAGCGGTGACATTCAATTTTTTTTACTACCGGTTCTGTGGGCGTGGTGTGGCTTTGTGAGCATGGCAGGAGAAGGATACTGCAAAACCTCCATTCCCACCCTACTCTGGGGCCAGCCAGAGGTGGCATTTGCCAGTTCTCTGAACTACTCAAAATTTCTGCTACCGGTTCTCCAGAACCTGTCAGAACCTGCTGGATTTCACCTCTGTCCCATCTTACCTGACATTATAGGGCCATTTCAGGTTAGGTTCTGGATCAAGAAGTTCATATGCTTCATAGAGAAGCTAGTGGTTTGGAAGGAAAATTTTAGGAACTGTCGTGCTGATGGAAACCTCACACTTCTTCTACCTGGAGGGAAGTATGCAATGGAGTACCCCAAGGCTCTGTTTTAGGCCCAGTACTCTTCAACATCTTCATCAATGATTTGGACGAGGGGATAAATGGGGAACTCGTCAAATTTGCAGAAGACACCCAGCTGGCAGGAATAGCCAACACTCCAGAACAGAGGTTCCCAATCTTTTTCGGTTTGCGGCTCCCATAACACTTCGGATTTTTTCCGCGGCTCCCTTAATAGGTACATCCGATTTTTTTTAATTTTTGACTTTTTAAGGATTTGGAAATCTACTTTTTAGTTCGTTAAGGTTAGGTTAATTGAAAAATAAATTAAACACGAGCTTTAAATTCACAATTTATTGAACATCGTTTAATGATTTAAAATTATTAATGGGATGGATGGGCTTGTTGTTCGCTGCACAAGTTCTCAAATCTTGGATCAGAAAAATAGCTTTTGAAAAGTAACTTAACCACCACACTAGCCCAGTGGTGGCCAACCTTTTTTTTCAACTGAGCCAAATCTCGCCAAAACCACGATTGAAATTTATTTGGAGAGCCGCTCTTGCTTAGCAACCAAAATTTTGGGCTCAATTGTGGTCATATGTTGTTTTTCTTTCTTTCTTTCATCTCTCTCTCCCACTTTCTTTCTTTTTTTCTTTTTCTTTCTCTCTCTCTCTCTGGCTCTTTGTCTCTCTCTCCCTCCCTCCCTCTCTGTCTCCCTCTGTCATTTTCTCTGGGTGTCTATCTGTCTCTCTCTCTCTCTGTATCTCTGTCTCTCTCTCCTCCTTCCCCCATCTCTGTCACTCTGTGTGTGTGTGTGTGTCTGTCTCTCACTCATTCACTTGATCACTCACTCTGTGTGTGTCTCTCTGTCTATCTTTCTCTCCCTCCCTCCCCCTCTCTGTCTCTGTCTCTGTCTCTCTCTCTCTCTGTGTGTGTGTGTCTCCCTCTGTCTCTCTCCCCTCCCTTCCTCTCTCTCTGTCACTCTGTGCATGTGGGTGTGTCTGTCTCTCACTCATTCACTTAATCACTCACTCTGTGTGTGTCTCTCTCTCTGTCTGTCTATCTTTCTCTCCCTCCCTCCCCCTCTCTCTCTGTGTCTGTGTGTGTGTGTGTGTGTGTCTGTCTGTCAGTCTCTCTCTGATTCCCTCTCTCACTCCCTCTCTCTGTTCCTCTCTCTGTCTGTCTGTCTCACTCACACACACACACACACACTGTGGTGACCACAGTGTGTGTGTGTGTGAGTGAGACAGACAGACAGAGAGAGGAACAGAGAGAGGGAGTGAGAGAGGGAATCAGAGAGAGACTGACAGAGACGAATCAGAGACGAATCAGAGACGTACTTTTAGCTACCTGGCAGCGGCGTTTTGCCTTGGGGGGCTCCTCAGAACTTCCCAAGACTTCGGAGGGAAGTTTACAGCCCTCCCTCGGAACGCTTCGGAGGGAAGCTTCTGCAGCAAGTGGCAACAAGTCTCCCAGGCTTTAATTTGCCGAGCTGTGCGCACGCGCCTGTTTTCCACGGCGTGGAGCAGCGGCGAGATTCTGCGCAGCGAGTGATGATTCCAGGGGCCATCCGGGAAGATGAGGAACGCGAGGGACCCTGCCCCCCCCCACTGATGCCCCCCGGAATCATCGCTCGCCGCCCAGAATCTCGCCGCTGCTCCACACCGTGGAAAACAGGCGCGCGCGTACAGCTCGGCAAATTTCAGCCTGGGAGACTTGTCATGCCCGGGCTTTTGCAGAAGCTTCCCTCCAAAGCCCGAGAGGAGGGAGGGAAGCGGGCACCCGGCTTCGCGGCGCCCTTATGACGATAGCGCGGCTCCCCAGGGAGCCGCGGCGCACCCTTTGGGAATCACTGCTCTAGAAGATAGGCTTAAGATACAGAAGGATCTTGACAAACTTGAACATTGGGCGCTATCTAACTTAATAACATGGGAGATCTTTGTGGAACTGTGATGTTGGAACATGGTTGGAAGGACAATGAAGAGCACCAAAAGGATTTCTTCAAACTAAGGAGGAAGGCAACAAATGTAATATTGTGCCAGCAAATATAAAGTAGTGCACTGAAGTGTGTTTGAGTTGACCACATTTGACTCAAAAAGAAGATGAAATGCTTTGGATAACTCAATGAAATGTGGCTGAGTTCACATGTTATGATAATTCCTGGCCTGCTGAAATAAGGTTGGTTCCGTAAATTTAGTTGGTTGCGTTTAGATGTCACACTAACACAGAAAGAGTCATTAGAAACTCATAAATAAATATTGTGTTAAACCAAAATCAAGGGAAAAAAATTGTTGGCTTCGTGTAATGTGCGAACCCAGTCAAAAGAGAGACTTCTAAAGGAGGCTCAGAAAAATTGGATGAGACTTGGTGAAGCTTGGATTTGCACCATGTTCCAAGATAAAGTAAACTGCCCTGACTGTTCTTTTTGAGCCAAAGAGAACATAGAAAGGAAGTAAATAAAGTTTGGAAATGTGGAGCCCCCAAACTTTCAATAGAAGAGCATACTATATATGGTCACCTATATATGTTCATCCCTAGTGCCACGTAACAAGAGTGAGCTCCCGTAACTTGTCCCAGCTTCTGCCAACCTAGCAGTTCGGAAGCACGTAAAAAATGCAAGTAGAAAAATAGGAAACACCTTTGGTGGGAAGGTAAGAGCGTTCTGTGCGCCTTCGGCATTTAGTCATGCCAGCCACATGACCATGGAGACGTCTTCGGATAGCGCTGGCTCTACGGCTTTGAAATGGAGATGAGCTCCACCCCCTACAGTCAGGAACGACTAGCACTTATGTACGGGAACCTTTACCTTTATACGTTCACCTGTGAGGTCCTTGGTAGCCTCTGAGCTTGGTTGTTTGCTTGCAGATTTCATTATTTGGCTAGGTAATAACATTATGATATCAACATCATCATGATATTACCTGGTCCAGTAAATAACACACCTGCAAGCAAACAACCAAGCTCAGAGAGGACCAAGGATCTCACAGGTCAACATACATTCTCTTCTATTGAAAGTTTTGGAAGAAAACATCCACTTCTTACCTTGCAGCAGCTGTTCCTGGTATTACTTCATAAACATAGACACCGGAGCGCAGGTTGGGAAAATCTCGATTGTGCCATCTCAGTTCATGGATGAGACTAAGAGAGAGGGGGGGGGAGGGAGAGAATGACAGTTCCACCACCAGCAGCTCCAAAGGCGCTTAAGATAAGCTAGTAGGTTCTTGCAATTTTTTTCCTGGTTTCCACTACACACACATATATTAGGTTACAATTCCCATGCTAGTTAATGCTGTCAGAGGGAAACATACCTGGAAGGTACTAGATGGGGGAAAGCCTACAGATCAAATAAGCTGGCAAAAGAACAAATAACAGGTGTGACATCCTTCCAACTTCCTCAGAGGTTAGCAAGAAGTGTTTTGAGAAGCCATTTTCAAGCCAACAGATAACAAGCAACATGGCCGCAACCATTGAATGTGAAATGAAATCCCTGCCATCACAAGATTAAGATCACCCCAAGCCTCTTAGCCTTTTGCAAGTTATTGAATACATGGCTGTTCCCTCAAACATTTGGATTAGGGAAGTTGAACTCTCCTACTATAAATGGCTCCTAGTTTGAAATATTCTTAGATGTTTGGGGGTTCGTTTGCTTTTAATTTTGTAAGGCCCTTGTGTGAGATGGGTAGAGAGAAAGACAGAGATGACAGAGAGAGAACAGACATGACAGATTGAGATAGATAGATAGATAAGGTAGGTAGGTAGGTAGATGAAAGATAGATGATAGATAGATAGAGATGATAGATAGATAGATAGATGATAGATAGATAGATAGATAGATAGATAGATAGATAGATAGATAGATAAGGTAGGTAGGTAGGTAGGTAGGTAGGTAGGTAGATGATAGATAGATAGATGATAGATAGATAGAGATGATAGATAGATAGATAGATAGATAGATAGATAGATAGATAGATAGATAGATAGATGATAGATAGCATGGGATAGATAGATAGATAGATAGATAGATAGATAGATAGATAGATAGATAGATAGATGATGGATGGATGGATGGATGGATGGATGGATGGATGGATGGATGGATGGATGATAGATAGATAGATAGATAGATAGATGATAGATAGATAGAGATGATAGATAGATAGATAGATAGATAGATAGATAGATAGATAGATGATAGATAGATAAGGTAGGTAGGTAGGTAGATGATAGATAGATGATAGATAGATAGAGATGATAGATAGATAGATAGATAGATAGATAGATAGATAGATAGATAGATAGATAGATAGATAGATAGATAGATGATAGATAGATAGCATGGGATAGATAGATGGATGGATGGATGGATGGATGGATGGATGGATGGATAGATAGATAGATAGATAGATAGATAGATAGATAGATAGATAGATAGATAGATAGATAGATAGATAGATAGATATAGTAAGTAGGTAGGTAGCAAGGTAGGTAAGTAGGTAGGTAGGTAGGTAGATAAATAGATAGATAGATAGATAGATAGATAGACAGACAGACAGACAGACAGACAGACAGACGATAGATAGATAGATAGATAGATAGATAGATAGATAGATAGATAGATAGATAGATTAGGTAGGTAGGTAGGTAGGTAGGTAGGTAGGTAGGTAGGTAAGTAGGTAGGGAGGTAGATTGATTAGATAATGTATGAATAGAATAGAATAGAATAGAATAGAATAGAATAGAATAGAATAGAATAGAATTCTTTGTGGACTGTGTGATTGGACACACAAGGAATTTGTCTGGTGCATATATTCTCAGTGGACATAAAAGGAGAAGAAAGAAAAAATACATTCAACAAGAATCTTAGTGCAACACTTAGTGATAGTCATAGGATACTAATAAGCAATCAAATCGTACTAGGAAACAACAAAGCAATATAAATTGTAAAAATACAAGCAACATGGTCATAAGTGGGAGGAGATAGGTAATAGGAAGGATGAGAAGAATAATAGTAACACAGTCTCAGTAAATAGTTTGACAGTATTGTGGGAATTAGTTGTTTGGCAGAGTAATGGCAGAGATTGAGATATAACAGAAAGAGATGAAAGATAAATAGATAAATACATTAGATAGAAGATAGATAGATAGATAGATAGATAGATAGATAGATAGATAGATAGATAGAGAGAATAGATAATAGATAAAATGATAGGAAGGAAGGAAGGAAGGAAGGAAGGAAGGAAGGAAGGAAGGTAGGTAGATAGATAGATAGACAGATAGATAGAAAGAAAGATAGATAGATTAGACAGACAGACAGACAGACAGACAGACAGACAGACACTGTAGAGAGAGAGAGAGAGAGATAGGCTGATGATAGAGCTTGTGAGAAAATAGGTAGGATGGAAGGGCAAAGGAATGACTTACTTGAAAGTAAGGGGGACCATTCGGAGTCCCAGATACTTCTTGGGAGTGGTCTTACCTAGAGAGAAGCAGGAAGTTAAAAGCATGATTCAAAGGCCAAATTAAAAAAAGATGAAAAGGGAAGGGTTAGTTAACAAAGGGGTACAGTGTCCTCCCATGATGAGACCACGACCCTGTATTGTTGTGGCTGCATCCGAGAGTCACGTGAGCAATTTCCTGGGATCCTACCTTTCATCTGTCGATTGTGAGTTTCTTCCAGAAAGTGGCGGATCCGATTGGAGGGGATGGCAAAAGAGATGCCAGCTGTAACCTTCAGAGTATTCATTCCGATGACTTCACCATCCTGGGGAGAGGAGCAGGCGAAAGTGAAGAGAAAGATTCGACCCAAGTTTATATACCCTGTGAATAAATAGCCCATAATCCACAGCCTTCGACAAAACAAAACAAAAAAAGGCCTCCAGCATTTTATGCTGTCATGATTACATGTCTCCCAATTCACATTTTATCACTCACTAGTTGATAACCCTGTGTTGCCCAGGTATTTATTTATAGGGGGAAAATGTCCGGACCAAACGTAATTTCTAATGTTGGATTTTCCCCCTTGCCAGAGGGAGTCCCCTTGTGGAGTATTGTGAGGCCGTTACCATGGCAACTCCACTGCGCTGTACAGTAGAAGCCATTTTATGGCAGTACAGTAGAAGCCATTTTAAGGCACAACAGGCTGTATCCTAACAGAACACACAACCTGAAGGGTGTTAGGGGTGTCTTACCCCCACAGTATTTGTTTCCAGTGTATAAGTCATCTGTGTACCAAATTTGGTTGAAATTGCTCTAGGCATTCCAGAGTTATGCTGGAACACACGCACGCGCAGACAGACAGACAGATTGATTGATTCTGGATTAAGCATTCACTGACATTCATATGTATTCTGATTTGCTTGGATTTTTGGGGGGAGGGGGAGGGTTCTGTAAATCCAAATAATTGTGGCTTATTCCATGAACAAAATGTAGTTAAGTCCTCAACAAAATGGAACATTGGTGGGGTTTATAAGAGACAAAGGAAAAGTAAACAGTCCTTACCAAATTCACCAATGGCCCTCCTGAATTTCCATACTGTGAATGAAAAAAAGAAGGAAATGATCAAATCATGGGAAAAAAAATATTTCTTCCAAGATTTCCAAGGTCCCTTCCAACCCAATTATCCTATGTCCTGTGCTCTCAAGGCTAAACCATATATTGAACGATTGAGAGAACTAGGCATCTCCAGTCTAACAAAAAGAAGGATTAGGGGGATAATAGCAGTCTTCCAACTTTTGAGGCGCTGTCACAGAGAAGAGAGATCGATCTAGAGCCGTGATAGCGAACCTATGGCACACGTGCCACAGGCGGCACGCGGAGCCATATTTGCCAGCACGGCAGCCCTAAGCTCTGGCACGCATGGCTAGCTGATTTTTGGCCTTCTGGAGGACCAGGGGAGGCCGTTTTTGCTCTCCCCAGGCTTCAGGAAAGCCTCAGGAGGCTGGGAAGGGTAAAAACTCCCCCCTGCACAGGTGGGGGGAATGCGCGGTGTGTGTGTGTGTGCACACAAGCGAAGGTGGGTGGGCACACACCCACGCACACACAATTTTGGCACACTTTTAGGAAAAGGTTAGCTGTCACTGATCTAGAGTCCAAAACACCTGGGGGCAAGACGAGAAGTAACGGGTGGAAAATTATCAATTAATTAAAATTATAGCAGGGGTTGAACTACAAGACCTCCAAACCCCTTCCAACCCTGTCATTCTATTGGTATATGTTCTATTTCTGCTGCCAGGTGTTGTCTAGGTGTTGTGTCCCAACAGCGGCCGGCTGAGCTGTTGGTGGAATCTGACAGCAATGAACACTATGGAACTGCCCTGGAGGCTGAGGAAGGCTCTGGGGGGTTTCGGAGTCACAGCAGGGACTAGAGAGGCCTGTTGGCCACCAGGTGGCGTCTGAGTCAGGGAGCAGTGAGGAAGAACAGAGAGAGGCTGTCCCTGAGGTGCGTATGTGTAGGGTTGCGAGGAGGATGGAGCAGATTTGGAAAGAGACTCACAGAAGGAAATAGGGACAGGTGGCTACTGATTGGCCCCTCCCAGAGAGCTTATAGGTGGGGCGATGGGAGGGGAATTTTGCAGGAAACAACAGTTAAAATGTGAAGAATTCCATGAGTTCTATGAGCCTTGTTTTCATAGAGATATTTTTCTGGGCTCCTAGCCAAGGGGTGGCTTATCTTCCTCCTTAGTCGTGGCAGACAGCCAAGCTGGTGTCAGTATAATTTAGAGGCTTGGGACAGAACACTAGGTATCTTTAAAATATAAGAAGAACTCTACTGAATGGGACAGGGGCTTTTTTCTCGGATACGCAAATTTTAGGAGGCTGCCAAATTTCCGAGGCATGAGGCAAATTGAAGTTCAAGTCCATATGCAACTTTAATATACTGTCAATGGGTGGTCTGACGTCCTCTAGTCCAGCGATCACCAACTGGTGGTCCACGGAGAAAATGTTGGTGGTCCGCAGAAAAATTATTTGCATTTTTTATATTGCACTAAGTCAGGGGTCCTCAAACTACGGCCCCTGGGACGGATATGTGCAATGAATGCTTGTGTTGCTGCCGAGAGTCTCCCCCTTTGGGGTCTTTTTGTGTGGGTCAGAAAGGGGCAGAAATTCTGACTTGGGGTCTGCTTCAGCCTCCTGGTGGGGGGCTTTGAATGATGGCTGGAGGGAAGCACCACTGGTAACAAAGAGCCAGAGGGCCACGTGCCAGTGGGACTGCATCGTGGCCTGGAACTGACTGACCATCTCAGCCCACTGAGCCTCCAAGCACTGATACCTGGCCTTGCACTCCCGCAGGTATCCCCTCTGCTTAGAAAGCCTATGCTCCTAGTCCTTAGTGAGGTGCTTCTGCTGAGCCTCCTTCTCGGTCAGATTCAAACTGAACTGAGCCAGCTATTTTTCCAACTCTTTCTCATGGTGGCTGTTTAGCTCCAACAGCTCTTGGGGTTCTAAGCAGCCTGTGCGGGCAGGTGAGGAGTGGCTGGGAGGGGAGGGGTGATTAGAGGCCAGCAAGGCACCCCTCGACGTGGGTGACATCAAGTTGCCCACGCCCACCCAGTCACATGACCATCTAGCCACGCCCACCCACCCAGTCATTAGGCAGATCGTGTTAGTAGCCCGCGGGATCTAAAATTGTGAATTTAATGGTCCCTGAGATCGAAAAGGTTGGTGACCCCTGATCCAGTCCACCCCTTCCATTCCACTGCCAGCTCTAAGAGATGGCAGGCTTGAAAGTAGTCAACATTGTGGAAGAAGGGAGCTGTAGGGAATTATAACATCAACTACCTGACAGGGGGTGATAATAACCCAATACTTTGCCCTGAATTGAGGAAAAGATCCGTCTCTTCTGGACAAGCCGCAGAGAAGTCTCTTACATTGATGATGGCGTCGGTCTGGATATATTCCATGTCAGAGTCCTTCATCCCCAGCTCCCGGCCGTCCCGTTGGGTACTGCTTACAATCCCAGTAGTCACCGTGTTTTGCAAGGAGAAGGGACTCCCCAGCGCCACCACAAACTCCCCAGGCCGAAGATCAGAAGACCTTCCCAGCAGGAGCACCGGAAGGGCTACCTGACTCAGGAAGAGAAGCAATCAAAATCCAGACTTGGAGGTAACCATTTCTCCTAGTGTGATGAGCCAGGGCACGGCACAGAGATAACACAAACAGCTGGCAGTTCAAACCGCCCCTTTATTGCTCCAAATCTCCCCCAACGTTCCCATATTTCTGGAATGTCCCAGAGCAGAGTGATAACGAATCCCCCCATAGACCTCAAGCAGCCTCTGGCTGCAATTACTCCAGCCCAGTGCTGTCTACACCAAGACTGCAGGGCAATAAATCCCACATGTATTTGGCAAACCAAGGACAAATCAAGGAGTTCAAGGAGCAAAAGATCCAGGTACCGTATTTTTCAGAGTATAAAATGCACCATTTCCCTTCCTAAAAGAGCATGGAAATGTTGGTGCGTCTTATACACCGAATACAGCCATTTTTGGCTTCCCAAAGCCCCTCCCCACATCCCATTTTTGTGAAAAACTGATGAAAAATGGGCTGTTTTTCGCAAAAACAGAGGCTTTTTTTGCCTTTCCTCAGCCCTGCTGAAGCCTGCAGAGTGCTGCTGGAGACTAAGGGAAGGCAAAAACTTTTTTTTCTTATTTACGTCTTTGAAATCTTGGTGCGTCTTATACATCAGTGCGTCTTATAGTCTGAAAATATGGTAATTACTCCAGAAGGCCAAAAGGAATGCAAGGACTCTTGGCAAGTTCAAACGTTGGCACACAACACTTCAGGAACTCAGCATTTGTTCCTGACAAATGCGCCTCCCCACAGCATCTCCTTAAGTCTCATTCCCCAGGTGTGCCTGGTAAATATGGGCGGGGCACTCTCCTCCCGAGTACCTGCTAAGTCTGCGCTGTTCTCGCCTTCTCTTCACTCTCCATGCTCTTGGATCAGGAGGGGGTGGTCCTTGCTCCTCCCCTGTCTCTCATGTTCATCCTGCTTCTGTTCCTCCCTGCCTGCAGGCCTCACTAATTCCGAAAAACCTTGCCTGGACTGACTCTGCCCTTCCTCAGTTTCCTCCAAGGCCAACGGAATTGCCCTCTCAATCACTGTCAGCTCTTGTTCCAGCTCATCTTCCCCCGCAGATTCAGACTCCAATGGGGGCCTGGCACCTAGTCTCCAATGATGAACCATAACTGAATAAGGCCAGCATTGTTCCTTATGGGTTTGTGAGTCTTTCTCACACGTGTTGCTCTCTTTGTAGTCTAATCGTGTATCATAAGGTGTCTTGCCAACTAGTAAACATGCAAGAAAGAGGTTTTTTCCCCCCTGCTGGAATGAGAAAGGTAAACTCACCTGGGTGTCTATTTTGATCAGAGCAATGTCCAGTTTATGGTCAACATCTTTGATCTGGGCATCCACCTGATGGCCAGTTTTGAGCTCGACTTTGATTCTCTGCTTCTTGTTCAGAACATGGGCGTTGGTGAGGATTAAACCATCTTCGGATACAATGAATCCCGAGCCACTGGAAACCAGGATCTCTTTCTTTGTGTAAGGCACCCTGGCCCAGGAAGAGAGGCAAAAAGCATAATTAATCCGTTCTTGCCAACTTAGGAATTTAAGGCGGTGTATTTCTCAACCCCAGCAATTCAAGACCAGTGGACTTGGAAATTCTGGAAATTAATGGCCATTCATTCAAATGCATCAAGAATATGAGAAACACTTTTGTTTCCACATGGAAACCGCTTCTGAACTTCATGCCTGATGTGGAAAAGAATGAAACTCTAACTTTGGGTTTTACAGATTAGATTGATAGACCTTTCTAGAAATGACTTGTTCATCAAGGTAAAGGTTCCCCTCGCACGTATGTGCTAGTCGTTCCCAACTCTAGGGGGCGGTGATTCTCTCTGTTTCAAAGCCAAAGAGCCAGTGCTATCCAAAGATGTCTCTGTGGTTATGTGGCCAGCATGACTAAACACTATTACCTTCCCACCAAAGGTGGTTCTTATTTTTCTACTTGCATTTTTACATGCTTTCGAACTGCTAGGTTGGCAGAAGCTGGGACAAGTAATGGGAGCTCACTCCGTTACGCGGCACAAGGGATTTGAACGGCCGAACTGCCAACCCTTCTCATCGAGAAGCTCAGCGTCTTAGCCACTGAGCCACTGTATCCCTCACTTGTTCATACTATTATGGAAAAGCAAAAAGCTGTGATTTGTTGTTAATGCCTTTTTTTACTGTAACCGAGAGAGTCGGAAGTCAATGCTTCTTTTTCATTTCCTCCTATCTTTCCTCACTTCTCTTCCCACTCCCCCCCCCTTCACTGTTCTTCTATTTACTTTTGTATTTCATAATACTCTATAACTTAATAAAAATTGTTTTTTTTTTAAAAGAATATGAAAAGCACTGGTCTAAACTAAAGACCTGAAATCTGGATAATTGTCAGTTGGACTTTCTCTCTATGGAACAGTATAATAGTAGTCAAAGTACAACTTAGTTGTTGTATGTTTTTCTCTTTCTGAAGAAGACGGTAAGGCAAGCATCCAGCAGCTTTCTGGACCAATTCAACACAAACAAAAAAAAAGGGGGGGGGAGCTACAACTGCTTGGTTGGTAAATGGATATCATCAACACAACTCATCTAATCCAGAAAGCATATTGACAGGAGTTTCCTTCAAATCTTGCACTGATTTGTAACGCACAAGTCCAATGGGGAGCACATGACTGAACAGATTTTAAACACATTTAAAAACACATTTTATTTTTAAAAGGCTCACACTTTGAAGCTTGGGAAGAAAAGTAAAATTGGGACCCAACTAGAGTTTTTTTGCTAGAATTGGTGGGAGAGATCAAAGGTATAACCCCACTTGGCCATTCCATTCTTTCATTCCATTCCATTGCAAATTCCATGTTCTATTCTATTCTATTCTATTCTATTCTATTCTATATTGCTGTAAAATTGTATTGCATTGCATTGCATTGCATTGCATTGCATTGCATTCCATTGCATTCCATTCCATTCCATTGCATTCCATATTTTCTGTTCCCTTCCCTTCCATTCTAAAATGAAGCTGAATTTGAACTGTTAGGGCATTGCTCTCAACTTCAGGAACTTGTGCGAGGTTCAAATCCCAAAATTCTAGGAGTTGAAGTCCAGGTAAACTTTATAATTCCTGTGTTTGGCAATTACTATGTTAGGGAATAACCATAAATATTACAAGCTGAATCCAGACTATCACCCCTGGAATTAACAAAATAAATTAATCATCATTAACATACATCCTACTGACTTCAGAGGATCTATTCTAAAACTGGCTAGAGATTCTGATAAAATCTTTCATTCCTTTTTTTTGCAAATTAAATAAAGCATATATAAGTGATTTTTTTAAAAAAAATCCAAGCAGTCTTATTTAAAGCAGGTTTTAAATGCTAGTGAGAACACATATTTCAATATTTGATGTAAATCTTTTCTTCTCTGCAGGCTGAAAGTTACCTGCAGAACTGGCTGCATTTCCCATTTTTAAAAAGTTGAAGGGGTAGATGGTGAAAGAATCTTTAAGGGGAAAAATAGAAGGGCAGATGGAAAGTCATTTTCAACACTTAGAATTTGGATTTATATTTACATATAAGTATATCAAACTCAGTGTGACTGGCCTGGCTTTTATCCACTATAGAAACCAAAGTGAAAGACAAATAACATATATTCTACTTATGCAGTGCTAGTCTTATACAATTATTTTTGACCAACGTATTCATTCTAATACATATAAAATATCTCATTCCAGATCTACTAATTTTTTTGTGTGTTCTGATTCCTAGCCATTGGTAAAATCTATTCCATGTGTCATAATATTCTGTCTCTCCCTTGTTTTTTAATTCTAATGTTAGTCTATCCATTTCTGCGCAAGTAAATATCTTCCTTATTATCGCCTTTTCTGAAAGGGTATTTTTACTTTTCCATTGCTGTGGATAGACCATTCTCGCTGCTGTCATAATGTGAAGTTTTTAGGTATATTGACCCTTTGCTATAGCCTTCTGTTATAACGCCTAATAGAAATAATTCTGGCTTGAATTCTATTCGAGAATGTAGTTAATGTCAACACCCACCGAGATGAATCAATTTCACCTAGAGAGAATTTGGTCATTCTCACTCCCTGTAAACAGATTTTCTTACCTGCGAAAGAGTTCCAGGTGAACCACAGAAGGAGCAATTTTCTCAACCACGTCAGCAATAAAGTTAAATTTATTCCTTGGGCTGTTGAGGTCCACATCACCTGTAGAACAATGCCCCCCCCAAAAAAAATTCATTGAGGCATCTTTAAGCCAATGAGATGCAATGCTAAAACCCATGGGAATTTGGCTCCAGTCTCCCCAAATCCCCTTAGAAAACCATTGCATGGCAAATTATGCCACCAAATTAGATTTAGCTGGATCAAAAACAGACTGATGTACTAGAAGGAGTTTCCATACACATTTGTTTCCCACAACTGGTGTCATCCACAAAGATGGACAGGGCTCCAATTCACATCATCACTGGTAAAAAGACAGCAAGATTCTTTACTGTACCCCAACACAAGAGAGATCACGAACTCGATAACTTAGTACTGTCCATACAACTCATTCCTGGCTAAACTACAGCATGTTTTCTTAATCCCAGTTATTTGAACAAGTCGCAATTTGCTGAGCTCCTTCGGTACAGAAAGTAGTGAATGGGGAAAAAACAAAGATAGAAAATTACAACTCAGTTGAGAAACACATTTAGTAACTGTGAGAGGGATCTTGGAGTCCTAGTGGACAACCATTTAAATAGGAGCCAGCCGTGTGCAGCAGCTGCCAAAAAAGTCAACACAGTTCTAGGCTGCATCAACAGAGGGATAGAATCAAGATCACGTGAAATGTAAATACCACTTTATAATGCCTTGGCAAGGCCACACTTGGAATACGGCATCCAGCTTTGGCCGCCACAAGGTAGAAAAGATGTGGAGACTCTAGAAAGAGTGTAGAGAAGAGCAACAAAGATGATTAGGAGAATGGAGGCTAAAACATATGAAGAACAGTTGCAGGAACTGGGTATGTCTAATTAAATAGAAAGAAGGACCAGGGGAGACACGATAGCAGTGTTCCAATATCTCAGGGGCTGCCACAAAGAAGAGGGAGTCAAGCTATTCTCCAAAGCACCTGAGGGCAGGGCAAGAAGCAATGGGTGGAAACTAATCAAGGAGAGAAGCAACTTAGAGCTAAGGAGAAATTTCATGACAGTTAGAACAATTAATCAGTGCAAGAACTTGCCTCCAGAAGTTGTGAATGCTCCAACACTCGAAATTTTTAAGATGTTGGACAACGATTTGTCTGAAATTGTATAGGGTTTCCTGCCTAAGCAGGGGGTTGGACTAGAAGACCTCCAAGGTCCCATTCTATTCTATTCTATTCTATGCTACTCTACTCTACTCTACTCTACTCTACTCTACTTTTCCAGCTAGTATTTTGACCTGTAAGGGCCCACCTGCATGTGGGAGGGGGAGGGGGCAGCTTGCCTGTCTCTGTTACTTTCTCTTTCCAACATAAACCGTGTTGACTGGGGCAGGTGGGTGGGTTTGGGGTTTCACTTCTGGAAACTCCTACTGCTGTTGGCCAGTTTAAAATGTCCAGGAAAAGATTCCAGCTCTCCCGCCTGGTAAACTAGATTTCTAGTCAAGCTGTGGCCCCAAGTAGGAAAGGGACCCTTGGCCTTCTCCTCTACCTCCTCCCCCCACCCTCTGGACCCCGCACTCACCTGCCTCTCCGCAGTTTCCCCTATGGACCGGGACGACAAGCGGCTGGTTGCCAGAGCTGGACTGATGGTTCCGGGCGCGCAGTTGGCAAAGGCTGCTGTAGGTGTGCCCATCGCTGCCGCAGACGCCCAGCGGCCCCTCGACGCACGAACAGGTGCCCGGTCCGCGGCTGCCCGGGGGCCGGTAGCAGAAAAAGCCCCGGGCGCAGAGGCCGTCTGGAGCGCACGGCTGACCCTCGCCCGGCGCGCAGTCCCAGCAGCAGCCGCAGCGGTCCAGCTGGAGTTCGCCCCCGACGGCCTGGCAGGCTGGCGGCGGGCAGCGCATCCGCTGGCACTCCGCTGGGCACGGCGGTAACGGGCTGGAAGGAGCGGCCAGCAAGCCTGGCAGAAGGACGAGCAGGAGCGGCGGCCGGGCCATAGCGTTGGACGGAGCGTCCGTGGCTGCAGGAACCAGACTAGTAGCCGCGCCGACAGCTCGCGGGCTTTATGCGGGGAAGCCAGCGGGGTCGGGGCCAAGAGGGCGGAGGCCCGTGTGGGGCCGATGCCAGCCCCACCAGTAGTTAGGGCAGAGGAGCGAGAATCAAACCCTAAATCCGACGTGCAAAGATCTCCTTACTCAAAGACTAAGTAAAGGACAGAATGTCAGGATGAAATCAGGGCTGAGACGCTAGACCAGATCTTTAGCACAGAACAGAACAGAGCAGAGCAGAGCAGAACGGAATAACAGTTGGAAGGGACCTTGGAGGTCTTCTAGTCCAACCCCCTGCCTAGGCAGGAAACCTTACACCTTTCAGACAAATGGCTATCCAACATCTTCTTAAAGACTTCCAGTGTTGGAGGCAACTTCTGTTCCACTGATTAATTTTTCTCACTGTCAGGAAATTTCTCCTTAGTTCTAAGTTGCTTCTCTCCTTGATTAGTTTCCACCCATTGCTTCTTGTTTTGCCCTCAGGTGCCTTGGAGAATAGTTTGACTCCCTCTTCTTTGTGGCAACCCCTGAGATATTGGAAGACTGCTGTTATGTCTCCCCTAGTCCTTCTTTTCATTAAACGAGACATCCCCAGTTCCTGCAACCGTCCTTCATATGTTTTAGGTTCCTATCTTTGAACCGTTCCTAAGCCCCTGGCCCTCTCCTCCCAAATCCATCTGTTGAAGGAGCTTTTGCTGATCTTTTTAAGAGCCCTTGCTAGGTTTGGAGAAGAAAAACTTAGTCCATCTGGTGGGATCAAGAAGAAGGACCTTCTCGGCGGTAGCTCCATCCCTGTAGAAATAGGATTGGTCCCCACTTCGATATTCTTTCAAAAGGCCCCGAAGATACGTTTGGCCATCAGATCTAGAGACGTCAGGATGATACGGGAGCCCACCAAGTGGTTGGTTGGTTGTTGACACAAGGGTGTGTGTGTGTGTGTTTGTGGAGATCTAGTGTTGTTTTTTTTTAATAGAGGGTTTTATTTCTGTAAGTCAGCCGGAGTCACTGTGACAGCCATATAATTTTTTTTAAATAAAGGAAATTAAACAAAACTTGGCAAAGCATCTCTGCCCATAGTAGTCTACCTGTAAATAGAATTAAAAGCCCTTCAGCCAAGCTCCACTGGTGGCGATTATATGAATATGCCTGTATAATTTTTTACAGTAACAGTATATTGCTATTGCCTTCTAAAAAAAATTTCACCAGCTTCCCTATTAATATTTTATATGCAATGGATGCAAAAAAGGATGTTGTATTTATCTTTATTAGTCTCTCACTTTCTTTGTCTCTAATTTAGAAATGGCCTCAAATGACCTCCAGTCCAAATTATCATTATATTTAAATATTCAGCTGGCCATTAACCTTTATTTGATAAATAACAATTCAAGAAACCATGAATTTAATATGACCTCAGCCATCACACATTCGCTACTGCCTGCATTTGATGGGCTCGGAGAAAACCAGAGCAGGAAATAAATATTTAAAATAAATCCAATCTTGGCCAAGAATTGCATGCTCCTTGGCTAGCAGATGGAAAAAAAAATACTGGCACAACATGTTTATGGAAATAAAAGTTTTATCGTTCAAATAAACAACAACTCCTGTATAGTCCCAAAAGTTTATATGTCATTTTGTTGTTGCCTTGCCTTTTGTTGTTCGTTTTCGTAGTTAAATTAAAAAGAGGCACTTTAAATTGCTCAACAGCCTAGAAGAAATGATTACTGAAATATTACAATATTTTATTAAGGGGAAAACCCTCCACATGTTTATTACCAAAAGCTCCAATTGGTGAAGCAGAAGAATTTCATTCAAGGTGTAAAAGGAACTTTTTCTACAGGACTAGAATTAAAACTGAGAATTATTAACGGTCCCTAAAATGTGTGCAAAACAGCTCCATTGCTTTCTTTTTATGCAATATGTTTGAAGTTTTTTTAAAAAATCAAGAAAACCAGCTCAGATTTCCCCCCCCCCCACCCTGCTTGACCAAGTGAGTATTTCTCAACCTCAACAACTTTTAAGACAGATGGAGTTCAACTCCCAAATTTCCTCATCTGACCAAAGTCAAAATGGCGGGTCATTAATTCAGTGGTTGTAGCCATCTTTTTCAGCCCTCCCATGGATACCCCTAATTTTTATATAGAGTTCTGAATCAGGGGTGAAATTCAGCAAGTTCTGATAGGTTCTGGAGAACCAATAGCGGAAATTTTGAGTAGTTCGGAGAACCGATAAATACCACTTCTGGCTGGCCCCAGAGTGGGGTGGGAATGGAGATTTTGCAATATCCTTCTCCCAGGAGTGGGGAGGGACTAGGAATTTTGCAGTATCCTTCCCCCAGGAGTGAGGTGGGAATGGAGATTTTGCAATATCCTTCTCCCAGGAGTGTGGAGGGACTGGGGATTTTGCAGTATCCTTCCCTCAGGACTGGGGTGGGAATGGAGATTTTGCAGTATCCTTCCCCCAGGAGTGAGGTGGGAATGGAGATTTTGCAATATCCTTCTCCCAGGAGTGGGGAGGGACTGGGGATTTTGCAGTATCCTTCCCTCAGGACTGGGGTGGGAATGGAGATTTTGCAGTATCCTTCCCCCAGGAGTGAGGTGGGAGTGGAGCTTTTGCAATATCCTTCTCCCAGGAGTGGGGAGGGACTAGGAATTTTGCAGTATCCTTCCCCCAGGAGTGAGGTGGGAATGGAGCTTTTGTAATATCCTTCTCCCAGGAGTGGGGAGGGACTGGGGATTTTGCAGTATCCTTCCCCCGCCACGCCCACAGAACCGGTAGTAAAAAAAAAAAAGAACTTCACCACTGTTCTGGATATCTGGATGTGCCTTTTATAATGAAATGCCCACCTTGTTCTTAGCTTTGGGAAGGGATTTTACAGATTCACGGAGTTGGATGGGACCTTGTAGGTCATCTAGTCCAAACTCCCATCCAAACAGGAGACCCTACACTATTGATAACTAATGGCAGTCCAGTTTCTTCTTGAAAGCTTCCAGTGATGAAGCCCCCACAACTTCTGCAGGCAACTTCTGTTCCATGGGTTGATTGCTCTCTCTGTCAGAAAATTCCCCCTTATTTCTAGGTTGAATCTTTCCTTTTTCCAGTTTCCATCCATTATTCCTTGTCTGACCTTCAGGTGCCTTGGAAAATAGCTTGGCCCCCTCCTCACTGTGGCAGCCCCTCACATATTGGAAAACTGCTCTCATGTCTCCCTTGGTCCTTCTCTTTTTTATCTGGCTCCCACCCACCCCCATAAACTTTACTTCCTTTCCACAGAAGGAGACAGTTCTTCATACAAACCCATTTTTTCAACAGAAGTGCAAAATGTTAGGATGCGAAGTCCTGCAGTAAGTCTAATTTTGACTGACGGCCCAGGGGCCAATGTAGCTTTCAAACCCCTTTCTTGGGGGTGCCTGAGACACAGATTGATCCTGGATCATCCATGGTGATGATGAAAACTCTGTACAGATAGTCCTTGCCTTACAAACATTCATTTAGTGACCAAAGTTCCAACAAAACTGAAGTCATGTATGGCCAGTCCTCACATTTACAACCATTGCAATAGCCCCAGGGACATGCGATCAAAATTTGGGGGCACAACAGCCGTGGTGGCACAGTGGTTAGAGTGCAGTACTGCAGGCTACTTCTGCTGACTGCAGTTCGGCAGTTCGAATCTCACCAGGCTCAAGGTTGACTCAGCCTTCCATCCTTCCGACGTGGGTAAAATGAGGAGCCAGATTGTTGGGGGCAAGAGGCTGACTCTGTAAACTGGGAAGTGCCATATAAGTCTGAGTGCTATTGCTATTTTCCTTCCTTCCTCCCTCTCAGTGATTAGAATGCAGTATTGCAGGCTAACTCTGCCCACTACCAGCAGTTCAATTCTGACTGGCTCTGGGTTAACTCAGCCTTCTGTCCTCCGGGGCCAGAGGCTGACTCTGTAAACCGCTTAGAGAGGGCTGTAAAGTGCTATTGCTGAGTGGGAAGGAAGGAAGGAAGGAAGGAAGGAAGGAAGGAAGGAAGGAAGGAAGGAAGGAAGGATACGTCTGCTGCCTGCCGGCTGCCTGCAGTTTGGCAGTTCAAATCTCTCCAGGCTCAAGGTTGACTCATCCTTCCATCCTTCCGAGGTGGGTAAATTGTTGGGGGCAATATGCTGACTCTCTAAACCACTTAGAGAGGGATGTAAAGCACTGTAAAGCGGTATATAAGTCTATGTGCTATTGCTATTGTCCTTCCTTTCTTCCTTCCCTCTGCCCACTGCCAGCAGTTCGATCCTGACTGGCTCAAGGTTGACTCAGCCTTCCGTCCTTCCGAGGTGGGTAAACTGAGGATCCAGATTGTTGGGAGCAACAGACTGACTCTGTAAACAGCTTAGAGGGGGCTGTAACAAAGCACTGTAAAGTGGTATATAAGTCTAAGTGCTGTTGCTATTGCATGGCAACCAGCTTGTATTTGCAAGGGTTGCAGCGTCCCGTGTGTGTTTGTGTGTGTCAGGTGATCGCCATTTGCCACCTTCCCAGAAGGCTTCGGACGAGTAAAGTCAATGGGAGAAGCTGGATTCGCTTAATGACCACGCGATTTACTTAACAACCGCACTGATTTCCTTAAGGCAGAAAAGGTTGCAAAACCATCCGGCTTAGCAATGGAAATTCTGGTCCCAATTCTGCTCATTAGACGAAGATGACAGGAAGTGTAAAAGAGTGGTGAATGTGGCATAGGTAGTCCTCAACTTACAGCAGTTCATTTAGTGACTGTTCAACAGCACTGAAAAAAAAGGGACATGACCATTTTTCAACCTTGTAACCGTTGCGGCATCCCCCTGGTCATGGGATCAAAACTCAAGACGCATGGCAACTGTTTCATATTTATGACGGTTGCAGTGTCCTGGGGGGTCATGTGATTTCCCTTCTGCAACCTTCTGACGTGCAAAATCAATGGGGAAGACAGAGTCGCTTAACAACGCCGTGACTCACTTAACAACGGCAACCATTCACTTAACAACTGTGGTTAGAAAGGTCATATAAAATGGGGCAAAACTCACTTGACAACCGTCTCCCTTAGCAACAGATATTTTGGGGTCATAGGTTGAGGACTACCTGTACTAGGACACAGTATTTAATTTTATACGAAATACAACACGAGAAGGGGGGAAAAAAAAAGAGAGAGAGAGAGACAGTACAAAATTCTGGTCATAATTTTATGTATTAACAACGGCTAAAAATATATATATATCTCCAGAGCAAAGAATTGGATGAAAGCTGCAATTGTGGGACTATTGATTGGGGGGATTAAACCCCATTTAACTTTGCAGTAATAAGCACGCCTTCCAGGGGGTGTCAAAAAAACACCAGGTGGCCCACACCATAAGGCTTTAATTCCCTTGCTTGCTTCCTTCCTCGCCTCTGTCTCATCAATGTTAAAACTAAAAGAACAGCATGATCTCTTAAATCAGAGGTGTCAAACTCAATTTCATTGAGGGTCGCATCAGCGTCGTGATTGACCTCAGGGGGGCGTGGCCAGGTTGACATCACTCGTGTCGAGAGCACAGGAGGTGGCCTGAGCGCTCTGCCAGCGAAAACGGGCTCCCAATTTCCGTTTTCGGCTGCAATGGCCTCCTGCAACCCTCTGCCAGCGAAAACAGAGTTTGGGAGGGTCACGTGCGGTCCTCTTGATCTCCATTTTCACTGGCAGAAGCACCATGGGCCGGTCCTTTGCTGTTTCCAGGGTGGCCCCACAGGCCAGATCTATGCAGCCCATGGGTCGGATGCGGCCCGCGGGCCTTGAGTTTGACACCCCTATCTTAAAATGATTTTAGCAGCTTACTTCCAGTATCTGAATAGCAGCCTCCACATAAGGCTCAAGTGATGTCCACCGCAATAATTAAATGATATCCAAAAGAAAGAAAGATGCAAATTAATACTATTTCCTTAAATTACAAAGGCTGCAACTAGAGGTTTTTTTTTCTTCCTTTTGGTAAGAATAATGGAGATTATTTCAGCCACTATTCTTCCTTCGCAATACCCACGGTGATTAGGGGTTCAAATTCGCCTACAGCCTCACCTCCCAAGCAAATATTATTTTGCCAAAGGCTCGGCGGGAATCTGGAAGCAGCAGCAAAATAGCCAACTGGCTCAATAGTAGAGAACATACTGCATCTTTTTTTAAAAAAACCCCACCCCCAAATTTTATTCCTGAATTAACCAAAGTACAAAAGGATGCACACCTGAGAATCTTGGTATCGCAGACAGTCACACGTTCTGCGAGAGAGTAGTCTTTGCACAATTGATCACAGGATTTCACCCTAAAAGCCCATGGCTCAAAATGGGGAGCTCCCAATCTGCTCCAAAGCATGCTTCCTGCCAACTATGGGAAGGCAAGTAAAAGCATTGTGCATTTTCAGCTGCAACTCTGTACCGCCACGGAGACTATCATCTTTAAGAGAAAGGAAAGAAGGGAGGGAGGGAGGGAAGGAAGGAAGGAAAGGAGAGGAAGGAGGGAAAGGGAGGGAAAGGAGGGAGGGAGGAAAGGAAGGAAGGAAGGAAGGAAGGGAGAGGAATGAGGGGAAGGATGGGAGGAAGGAAGAAAGGAAGAAAGGAAAAGGAAGGAGGGAGGGAAGAGAGGAAGGAAAGGAGGGGAAGGGAGGGAGAGGAATGAGGGGAAGGGAGGAAGGGAAGAAGAGGAAGGAGGGGAAGGGAGGGAGGAGAAAGAATGGAGGGAGGGAGAAAGGAAAGGAAGGAAGGGAGGAAGGAAGGAGGGAGGGAAGGGAGGAAGGAAAGGAGGGGAAGGGAGGGAGAGGAAGGAGGGGAAGGGAGGACTGACTCCAAACTCTCTTCCCGCCCTAAGCTTTGGACATTAAAACAAGGCGAACTGCCTGCAACTCATCCACTGATCAAGCAAAACCACACCACTGTTGCTACCAGAACAGAAAAGGACAGATACACTACGTGGCTGTATGTTCCGGATAACTCTAGTCAAGTCTTTTTGCACAATCAAAACAGACAGGAAGGAGACATGTACATCAAGGCCTCCAACCGTCGGCTTCCCTTCCCTTCCTAGATGGGAAGCCACGGCGGTGGAACGAACGGCTTCCGGTGGCGAATGGAAGGAAAGCTCCTTCGTACGGTTGTGGCATCCTCAGCAGACTTGAAACGGGGCCCATTGTCAGCATCCTGGCACCCTCTGGATTAGGCTCGATCTTGAGAAGACTCCAGCAACCCACCCGTACGTGTAGATCAGGGGTGTCCAAACTTGGGAACTTTAAGACTTGTGGACTTCAACTCCCAGAATTCCCCAGCCAGCTGGCTGGGGAATTCTGGGAGTTGAAGTCCACAAGTCTTAAAGTTCCCAAGTTTGGACACCCCTGGTGCAGATCCTTCTTCGCTTCAACTTCCTTTGCAGTATCTGTCCCCTCCTTGCAACTAGAGCTGGTGCAAGTTAGCAATGGTTCATCCACAACATCCCGTCCTTAGAATGCCCGTCTCCCGGCAACTGCCTGCACCGTCACACATCCGAGGTTCTGATGTTCTCATCATCCAAGTCCATCAGGAAACGGCGCTCTTTGAAGTTCTGGGGTTCCGACCTGTGTCGGAGGCGCCTGACCTGGATCTCTCCAGCATCCCACTCAGCGGACAAAGGGGCGAACCCGGAGTTGCTCAGTTCTTCAGCCTGTTCCTTGGATGCCGGATGCGGCTTCTCCTCCATTGGTGGTACGGGCATCCAAGGCAGCCAGCAAGAAGTGGAGGGGCTTCTGGGGCCAACCTTGGACTCCTCTCCTCGCTGCTTTAGCCATGCTATGGATGCCGCGGTGGAGCCAGAGAAGGTGGGGCTCCCTCGTTTATCCATCGACACCGATCTCACCAAAGGCATTTCCTGCAAGGCAAAACCAGAAGATCAGTGGCAGTGTTCTGAGCGAGGCTTCCCAAGAGCCCGAAGCAAACTCTTGGTCCCGACAAAAAACCCTTTTATTCATTTCCTCTGAACTCTGCTTATTCACATCCAGCAAAGTCTTTCAAGGGAGGATTTATGGTCACAGACCTTCTCTGGCTTGGAGAGCTGCCAGGCTGATATCTGCAAAACTTGGCAAGGGGTCTCGGAGAGTCACAAACCAATTAAGGGAACTAATTGTCTCCTGCAAACTCCACTCCCCTTTCGCTCCTCTTTTATTTCCTCTGGGAGGGGGCATTCACCATCCACCTGTGGCCTTACTCCCAAGTCGACCCCTGTTCCTTAGCTGTTCCCTTCGTCTGGCAACTCTGCGCATGCGCACACTGGGAACAGGCTCCAGCTGTTCGTCTGCTTCACTGCTGTCTGACTCTGAAGGCAGCTGATAACTGTCAGACGGCCCTGGCCCCCTCTCTGCCTCTGACCCAGAGCCCTCATCAGAGCTTTTCCCAGACTCCAGGACTGGCCCATGTTCCTCCCCAACCTCATCAGCAGAGGAAAAAGGATGCCATGCTAGGAGGAGACTCTATGGTGAGGTCAGCTCCAGAAATGAATGTAGGGCTTCCGGTTAGGACAGGGGATCCGTGGCATTCCCTTCTCTGCCTCTCCACTCTGGTGGGGTGTGTAGATATGACTGGGAGAAACGAGTTGATGTTCTACAACTCCTTCCTTCTTCATTACTGGGCTGAGGCTGCTCAGAATTACACTTTAATCATTTGCTAAGACACTTCCCCCATGCCATGGACTTCTTGGTTTAAAACATACAGAGACAAATCTCAAACGTTTGGGGATTGGAAAGAGAGTTAAAAGATTTCTGGAGCTTGGGTTTCTTGAGAAGTTACCTAACTCCAAAGTTTGGCCAAACTTCTCGTGATCATGGCCCAAAGCTGCAGATAGCTGAATGGCCCATGCCTCTCATTTTCCCGGGTGTTCCCTGTGGTCCATTTGTGATCTTGTTCTTTGTGGCATGTATTTATTTGCTCAGATGGCTGGAGAAAACTTTTCTGGAAATGAGCTATTTTTCAAATGTTTGCTCGAAATTATGAAAACAGATGACCTCCGCTATAAACAAGCTAAAAACACACACACACACACACACAGACACACAAAGTGAACGGATGCCATAGTCAAAGTGGAAAGAATTTGACCTACTCTGGGACAGCTCTTTAATGCCTGCACCGCACCCGTAATCTCTTTGATCCAGCTTTTCATGTCTTCGGGGCTGTAGGCCTATCAAAAAAGAAAAAAAGGAAAAGACACCATCCGGAGAGCACTGTGAAGTTAAATTCATGGACATTTTCTGACGAATCATTTCCTTTTTTAGATCTGAAAAAGTCTGCTTCTCATTCATTTACACTTGCACCCATTAGGTTCTGCACTCGTGACAGAAGCAGAGGGGCACTTCCAGGTGGAAAGGATTAGCCGGTGACATCGCTGTTGTTCGGGAGACCCCCAGTTGGGGGGGCTCCATTCATTTCCCCAGCAGGAGCTGGAGTGAAGGATGGGAGCTCAACTCCATCCCATGGCAGCACTTGGGTTTCGAATGTAGGTTTGCTAAACTCCATCCTGGTGTCCTAACCACCCTCCTGACCCATTACCGTATTTTTTGGAGTATAAACCCCGGCCCCTTCACCAAAATGGCCACGCATAGCCTTTAGGAGGCTTCCTGGGGGCTGGGGGGGGGGAAATAAGCAAAAAACAGGCTGTTTTTTGCTCGGTTTTGCCCCCTCCCAGCCCCCAGGAGCACTCTACAAGCCTCCTAAAGGCTATGCATGCCCGGTTTTTTTTTTTGACAAAAAACGGGCCATTTTTGGGAGGTCTGCAGAGTGCAAAAACTTTCTTGTTTAATTTGCATCTTCAAAATCTTGGTGCATTTTATACTCCGATGCGTCTTATACTCCGAAAAATAGGGCAGGTCTCCAACCCTGACCATTCTAAGACCTAGCAATTCCACAGTTCAGATTTAATTTTTTATAACTTTGGACGGTTGACTTCTCTTCAAATGTGGCATCTCTCAAGGGACCTAAAAGGTGGGTAGAAGTGAGGAAAGGCCGTTTCGAAACTTCCTCCTCAATTGTCCATGCCCTACGTAAGTTCTGGCCACTATGAAAAGATCCACTAGAGGGCAGATTTGACATTTGGAACGAAACGTGATGCATGCATATAAAACCTCACTTAGCAAAAATGCAGATCTTGCTAGATTCTGATAAATACATTTTTTTTAAAGAGCAGAAGAGGTGGTTAATCTAACAGCCTACAAAGGAAAGCTCTCATTCTGCCCTCTGGATGAACTCTTGTCATGATTAATATCTGGAATGAAATATCCTGAAGTTTTTTTTAAAAAAACCTTAAAATATCTCCTTTGCAAGTCCTTTATGAAGCTAATACATCTGGTTGTAATTGCTTGGTGCTAATATTAATGGCTGTGCTAACATTAGGAAATGTCTTGTTTGGATTACTTCACTGCTTTCTTTTGATAGGGGCTGATATTGTGAAGATTGAATGCTGAAGTGTATTATGCTGTATTGATTTACAGTACTGCATTAAGCTGCAAGCACACACTATATTAAAATTAACCGGATCCCTATAGTACTGGGACTGTAAGCCATGCAAGGTCAACAGAAAACCCTATGGGTGACTAATAACTGGCTGATGTGCATTTCAATTGATTGCTTTAGTATCCAGAAAATAAATAAGTACCGTATTTTTCAGAGTATAAGACGCACCAAGATTTTGAAGAGGTAAATTTTAAAAAAACGTTTTTGCACTTGGCAGACCTCCCAAAAACAGCCCGTTTTTCACAAAAATGGGCTCATTTTTTTTTTCAAAAAAAGGGCATGAATAGCCTTTAGGCGGCTTGTAGAGAGCTCCTGAAGGGGGGCAAAAACGGGCAAAAAAACGCCCATTTTTCGTGAAAACGGGCCCGTTCTCCCCCCCCCAAATGGCATGCATAGCCTTTAGGAGGCTTATAGAGTGCTCCTGGGGGCTAGGAAGGGGGCAAAATTGAGCAAAAAAACAGCCCATTTTTCGCTGATTTCTGCCCTCCCCAGCCCCCAGGAGCACTCTGAAAGCCTCCTATAGGCTATGAACGACCATTTTGGTGAAGGGGTTGGGGTTTTGGGAGGCCAAAAATGCTGTATTCAGTTTATAAGACGCACCCAGAAAAAGATGTGTCTTATACTCCGAAAAGTACGTTATAAACAAACTAGACTGGAAAAGAAAAAAAAGAAAAAAAGAAAAAAGAAAAAAAAACGAAAAAGAAGAAAAAAACCCCAGCAGGATCACAACTAAAATATTCAGGGAAAAGAACTATTTTTCCTGTTCTGATTCTTCCTCCCCCAGCTGTTTCTCTCCAGATGTATAGGACCTTTCTTGGACTCCATTGGCTGAGAATTCTACGCTCAGGCTGAAGATTAACCTGAGATTCTATACTCAGGTTAAAGGCAATTAATTGCCGCAACCAGCAGAGACAAATTAAGACCCATTCGGAACAGCCCATCTTTCTTACCCTGGAAGGTACAACTGATTTGTTGGGCTACAGTCCACTGTTTCCAGAGGCCTCCCATGGACAGTGGAGAGACTCTCATCTTCATCTCAATTTTCTGGTTTTTTCAGAAGGTTCCCTGGAGAGATATCTTAAGCCAGGAAAAGGGTACGTTGCTTGCTTAGCTAATTATGGGGACCCTGGAAAAGGGGATGGAAAGGCAAAGGACCACAGACAAGATTGAAGCTTGCCCATCCCTATCTTTAAAAAAAATGTGTCAAGTGAGTCTGGCAAATTGGAGTAAGATCCCTTGCTGCAGGGGTGGTAAGTCACTTACTTTCCCTACCGGTTTTGCAAATGTGAGCGCACGCGCCCCTGTCAACACATGCGCACGGCCTTCCGCACATGCGCATTACTCTTGTGTGCATGGGCGCGGCTTGAATACATACCTAAATAGGGTAGCATAGAGCCAGGGTGCGTAGGCGGCCTCACCCGCGATTTCCACTACTGGTTCGGGTGAAACAGTCCGAACCAGCTGAATACTACTACTGCTTTGGTGCTCATCTAAGGGAAATATGTGCCCAGAGAGCAGGTCAGGTGGGGTCTCTAATACTTTGTCAGGTGCCAGCAACCAGAACAGCTTTGGGAATGGGTCAGATGGGGTTTTTTTAAAATTGTTGATCACCAGCTTACAAGAATCTTTCTAGACCAGTGATGGCGAACATTTTTCTGCTTGGGTGCCAAAAGGGTGCATGCGTGCCCATACCCATAATGCAATGCCCTCCCCCTGCACATGCACGCACACGCACCCCCATGCTCCTCCCTGTTCTAACCCCCTCTCTCCATGCCTGTGAACAAGCCAGAACACAGGCTTGGCTGTTTGCCACTGTTTAATTACAAATAACAAACCCTTTGGCTGAGGACCCAGATAACTCACATACAAGGAAAACAAACCAGATATTCAAACACGGCTCTAACAGACTTTCTTCACTGCTAATTTCGAACGGTTGTTTCCTGCAAATGTCCCCTCCCAACGCCTCACCTATAAGCTCTCTTGGGAGGGGTCAATCCACAACCACCTGTGCTTAATGATCTTCTGTGAGTCTGCCTAGGGAGTTGCTGCTTCCGTTTCTCAGGCCTTCTCAATCTAGCATCAGGAACAAACTGCCTTTGATCCTCCCCACTGCTCCATGCCTCAGGCGCCTCCTGGTGGCCAACCATCCCTTCTGGTCCCTGCTCTGAATCTGAACCCTGCACAGGATCCTCCATATCGTCCAGGGCAGACTCAAATGATCCCTCGTTATCCAAGTCCATCAGCAGCTCAAGCGGATCCTGCTGGGCGACAACACCCCCACGTATGCATGCAGGCCTCACTGAAGCCTCCAGACTTCCAGTAGGACCGTTGGGATGTTTTTCACCCTCCCCAGGCTTCAGGAAACTTTCTGAACTTCCATTAGGCCCGTTGGGCCCGTTTTTACCATCCACAGGCTCCGGAGGCTTTCCTGAAGCCTGGGGAGGGTGAAAACAGCCTCCCCCGTCCCCTGGAAGGCCAAAACTCAGCTGGCCAGCGTGTGCATGCACGCTAGAGCTGACATAGGGCAGGCCCTGCCACAAATTCACCATCCTGGCTCTAGACTCTACATATTCTCCAAACTTGGGAAGGCCAGATAGAATCTAAAGGTTTGACCTCAAACATTTATTTTCCCAAAGGTCTAAGCTGAAATGTCTTTTAACTCTCCCTATCAGGACTTCCTCTCCTTCAGTTGATGGCTCCACCATATACCTTTAATCCAGGGGTGTCCAAACTTGGCAAGTTTAAGACTTGTGAACGTCAAATCCATGGCTGGCTGAGGAGTTCTGGGATTTGAAGTCCACAAGTCTCAAAGTTGCCAAGTTTGGAGAGCCCTGCTTTAATCAAAATGAAGTCAAGGCTCATGTAGCTGAAGATTACAGGGGTATATACTAGTCCAAATGCATCCTCCCATGGTCTTCCTCAAACAGATGGGAGCCACGCTCTCTTGCACAACGGCTCACACAGTTGCTTACCCAGTAAACAAAACACAGCCAACTGTAACTCCTGGTCAGGTGCAAAAAATAACCAAAACCCCATCAATCTGCATTGCAAATGTCATTCTTAAAATCCTCTGCACTTACTCGCTTGATTATGCTCTTCCCTTCCAAATCATTCACATAAAATAATTCGTACTTGGATGAGTACATCTATCTGTATCTTGCACAGTTTTCCCTCCATGGAATTTGAGCTGGGTCATTGCAAAGTTTGCTGATCTCCACCTGGATTCACTACTATTTAAAGCAGAGGTCTTCAAAGTTGGCAACTTTAAGGCTTGTGGACTTCAACTCCCAGAATTCTGGGAGTTGAAGTCCACAAGTCTTAAAGTTGCCAACTTTGAGGTCCCCTGATTTAAGGCACCCACGGAGAGTGCAAATGAAAGAAAGTAACCAGGGAGGTCATTTTCAGTGCTCTTTGAGGAAAATAGGTAAAGGTTTCTGTGGTCTCTTCAAGCTACATGTTTTGTGTGATTATAAGTCCACATATCAAAAGAAAAGGACAAGGGGATGACAGGATAGCAGTCTTCCAATATTTAGGGGCTGCCACAATGAAGAGAGGGTCAACCTATTCTCCAAAGCATTTCAGGGCAGGAGAAGAAGTAATGGAAGGAAACGTATCAAAGACAAATCGAACCGAGAAAGTTTGCCTTCAGAAGTTGTGGGTGCTTCATCACTGGAGGTTTTTTAAGAAGAGACTGGACAGCCACTTGTCTGAAATGGGAAAGGTCTCCTGATTGAGCAGGGGGATGGACTAGAAGACCTCCAAGGTCCCTTCCAGCTCTGTTATTCTATGTTCTAAATGGGCCACAGAACAAATCAGCTCAGAGATGTCACTCAAGACACAAATGACCAGGTTGAAGTTAGGACAGATTTTGGACGTATCATGAGAAGTTCTATCTCAATGATGACGAAGCTTTTCGGCACCGAATGCCTAAAAGGGACCATGCAGGGGGGGGGGGGGGACCAAGTGCCGAAAAGGAAGCACTTGGCTCATGCATGTTTGTCTGGGCCACAACCAGGAAGAGGAGCTGTCCACGGGGCATGCATGCACCCAAAAATTAACTTCCCGTTTCCGGCGCACATATGCACATTGGCCAGCCGTTACTGCCCGCATGCGCATGTACCGATCAGCTGATCGTTGCATGAGCATACACAGCAGAAACCCGGAAGAGGAACAGGTGATGCCACACATGCCAGGCAACATGGCTCTGTGTGCCACTTTGGGCACGTGTGCCATAGGTTTGCCATCATGGGCCTATCTCTCTCGAGAAGTCTATAATGCTGGAAAAGGTGGAAAGAAAAAGAGGAAGGGGACACACTGAATCACAATCAGACCTTCAACAAAGCATGCATGGGCACCAAAGGTACACCTGGACAACTCCTTTGGTGTTTGACTCTTATTTCTGCCCCACCTTGGCTTCCTATGTTTCTAAGCCGTCCTTCGAAGCCAAAGAGGGAGAAAATGATTGGTGGAAAAACTCATGGCTAGCCACCGTCATCAACTCCGTTTGCAAAAAGCCCCTAAAGCTTTCTTAGGAAAGAATAAGGAAAGGTTGAAGGTTGAGGATTTGCTCATCACTCCAAAAGTAGAGAGATGAAGGGGGGAAGGGGAGGGGGGGGGCAGAGGGATGGCAGTCACATTCTGCTTAATTAGTGCATTATTATAACTCAGTTAGGTTTCCCATGTCAGTCACTGCGCAAATATGCAACTCTTTTCCCAGCAGGCTGTCATTTGAGTATGGCTATAACACATTGTCCACATTCCAACAGCGTCTTCGGGAGACAGGCGTGGGTTAGCTCCCATTCATTCAAAACAAACCTGTTTGCATTCAAAAGACGACTTCAGCTGTCGCAGATCTTGGACGGCCATTGATTGCAAGGCAGATATTCACCATTGTTTTTCCTCTTTTCATCAGAGACATGTGGGCAGAGTATGCTTTTGGTCGCGGATGGTTTTCAAGAAAAAGTGGGCAACCATTTGTCTCTGGATGGAATAAGGATGCCTGCCTAGGGCAGGGAGTTGGACTAGAACAGTGGTCACCAACTGGTGGCCTGTGGACCACTGGTGGTCCGTGAGAAAATTTTGGTGGTCTGCAGAAAAATTATTTGCATTTTTTATACTGCACTAAATCAGGGTTGCTCAAACTACGGCCCCTGGGATGAATATGTGCTGTGAACGCTTGTGTTGCTGTAAAGAGTCTCCCCCTTCGGGGGCTTTTTGTGAGGGTTGGAGGGGGGCAGAAATTCTGACTTGGGGTCTGCTTCAGCCTCCTGGTGGGTGGCTTTGGATGAAGGCTGGAGGGAAGCGCCACTAGTGGCAAAGAGCCGGAGGGCCTCGTTCAAGTGGGACTGCATCGTGGCCTGGAACTGGCTGACTATCTCAGCCCGCTGAGCCTCCAGGCACCGGTACCTGGCCTTGCACTCTCGCAGGTCTTCCCTGTGCTTGGAAAGCCTATGCTCGTAGTCCTCAGTGAGGTGCTTCTGCTGAGCCTCCTTCTCAGTCAGTTCCAATTTGAACTGAGCTGTTTTGCCAACTCTTTCTCATGGTGGCTGCTTCATTCCAGCAACTGTTTCCTATTGGGGCCCTAAGGAGCTCGGGCGGGCAGGGGAGGAGTGGCTGGGAGGGGAGGGGCGAGTAGAGGCTGGCGAGGCAGCCCTCAAAGTGAGTGACATCAAGTTGGCCACGCCATCCAGTCACATGACCACCTAGCCACGCCCACCCAGCTAGTCATTAGGCAGATCATATTAGTGATCCGCGGGATTTTAAATTATGAACGTAGTGGTCCCTGAGGTCCGAAAGGTTGGTGGCCCCTGGACGAGAAGACATCCGAGATCCCTTCCAGCCCTAGGATACTATGAATTTCAGGCAGTGGCACTTAAAAAGAATGCAAGATGTTCTCGACAGGAAGATATTGCTTCTCTTCAGAATTCTTCTAAGGACAAGCACCCTATAGAATTATCTTGAGAAGTTTGCACTAATTTTTGAGAACATTTCTAGTGTCTCAATAAAGGAGAATATTTGTAGCTCAGGGTTCAATTGAGGGGTCTTTGGTGCTCTCTGATCTTGGTTGTTTTCTTGCAGATGTTTCCTTACTCAAACTAGCTTGGGTGTGTTATCTACTGGGGTAATGAAGCATCCACAAGAAAACAATCCAGCTCAGAGAGCACCAAGGACCCTTCATTTCTAGTGTCTGCAAAATGCTTTCTCCCAGTTGCATGCAACTCTTAGTTTCCTAACATCTGATGCTTCCTAAATGTGATCCCAACACACCTGAAAAACAGTTCTATCTCCCTTATCTGGGGAGAGCTCTCTTACTGCAATCTTACACCACAAATTCCCATGTTTACGGCTCTGTTTGCACCTGTACAAATAACTTTCATGACGAATGTGATGAAATGGAGAAGTGAAATTGTGGCACTAGCTGGATTCTCGCACTTCAATGTCCCCCTAGGCTAAAATGGACCGCGTATGAAGTCTCACCTCATTTACCCTTTCCGCCTGACAGCCTGTCAACAAAGCAACCTGTTTGGCTGGGGAAGAATGCTTTCAACTGTCAAAAGCTAAATTGATGGCCTCGCAAACTAAATTAAAAAACACAGCCTTCCCCCACTAGGAATCCATTTTTAAACACGCAAAGATTTACCAACCTTCTGAGAAATCAGGTGACTTTCAGAAGCTCTTGAAACATTCAACCAGATAAACCAGCTAGGAAGTTGTACAGGTTGTCTTCTAAAAAGCACAGCATCCTAACTACGGTGAACAGAAGGCATATATAAACCAGACCCCGATCACCGGAAAGGGGTTGGAAGACCAGTCATGTCCCTTCTTAGAGCCACATTTTTAACAGATTAACAGAGTTGGAACGGACCTTGTAGGTCATCCAGTCCAACCCCCTGCCCAAGAGGAGACCCTACACCATCCCCGACAAATGGCAGTCCACTCTCTTCTTGAAAGCTTCCAGGGATGAAGCTCCCACAACTTCCAAAGGCAACTTCTGTTCCATGGGTTGATTATTCTCCCTGTCAGGAAATTTCTCCTTATTTCCAGGTTGAATCTCTCCTTGATCAGTTTCCATCCATTATTCCTTGTCTGGCCTTTGGGTGCTGTGGAAAATAGCTTGATCCCCTCCTCTCCTCTCCTCAAAACGATACTAGAGAGCACTGCACACCAAAACAACTCGACACAAGAACAGTTTTTCCCCCGAACGCCATCAGTCTGCTAAACAAATAATTCCCTCAGCACTGTTTTACTATTACTATTAATCTTCTCACCATTCCTATCAACCATCTCCTCCCATTCATGACTGTATGACTGTAATTTTGTTGCTTGTATCCTTACGGTTTATATTGATGTTGTTTCCTAGTATGCTTTGATTGCTTATTTGTACCCTATGACTATCATTAAGTGTTGTACCTTATGATTCTTGACAAATGTACCTTGTCTTTTTATGTACACTGAGAGCATATGGACCAAAGACAAATTCCTTGTGTGTCCAATCACTCTTGGCCAATAAAGAATTCTATTCCATTCCATTTTCCATTCCATTTTCCATTCCATTCCATTCTATTCTCTCTGTAGCAGCCCCTCAAGTATTGGAAGACTGCTCTCCTGTCTCCCCTGGTCCTTCTCTTCACTAGACTAGCCATGCCCAGTTCCTGCAACCGTTCTTCATATGTTTTCGCCTCCAGTCTCCTAATCATCCTTGTTGCTCGTCTCTGCATTTAGAACATCTTGCCTTCTAAATGTGGAATGCCTTCAACTTCCTGCTCTTTAGGTTATTCTGGTTATTCTGCAGGGCCTTTCAACTCTAAACGGTGAGAGGACAACCTTGTAATTAGCTGGCTAGTGGATTTGCGTATACTGTTTGTGAACATCTGGGAATTTTTGTTGGATTCTCAAGCATCCTGAAGCAGAATTAGAGAGCTGAAAGAACCACAAGGACCTTCAATCCTCTGGAATGTGCAAGGGACCATTGAAATACTTCTCCTTGTGAACCTCAGAAGTGGAAAACTGGTGTCCATAGATAGACTGTTCCTCTGCTGTACAAATATTACTATCAAGAAGTTTTTCTTTTTCTTTTAATTAGACGGTGTCAGTTGTAACCATTATTTTTGGTGCTAGATACTATGGCCATGGGTTGGCCCCTTGCACATATGTGCTAGTCGTTCCCGACTCTAGGGGGCGGAGCTCATCTCTGTTACAAAGCCAAAGAGCCAGCGCTGTCCGAAGACATCTCCATGGTCATGTGGCCAGCATGAGTAAATGTCGGAGGTGCACAGAACACTGTTACCTTCATGGTCCCTATTTTTCTACTTGCATATTCACCTGCTTTTGAACTGCGAGGTTGGCAGAAGCTGGGACAAGTAACGGGAGCTCACTCAGTTACACAGTGCTAGGGATTCGAACCGCCAAACTGCTGACCTTTCTTATCGACAAGCTCATGTGTCTTAGCCACTGAGCCACCACATTGCTGACCATGGGCATGGAAAATAGTTCTGGACTATCTTCCCTGTAGCTCTCCTTTATGTACCTGAAGATGCCAATCAAATAGAAGTATAGAAAATGTTGTAGGGATAAAATGCAGTTATTGACATACGAAGAACGGCTGCAGGTTTTGGAGTCTGGTTAGTAGTCTAAAGAAAAGAAGAATTAGGGGAGACTTGATAGCAGTATTCCAGTATTTGAGGGGCTGCCACAAAGAAGAGGGGGTCCAGTTATTCTCCAAAGCACCAGAGGGCAGGACAAGAAACAATGGTTGGAAATTAACCAAGGAGAGAAGCAACTTGGAATTAAGGAGAAACTTCCTAACAGTGAGGACAATCAACCAGTGGAACAGCTTGCCACCAGAGGTTATGGATGCTCCATCACTGAAGATTTTTAAGAGGAGACTGGGCAGCTACTTCTCTGAAATGGTATAGGGTCTCCTGCTTGAGCAGGGGGCTGGACTAGAAGACCTCAAAGGTCCCTTCCAGATTCTATTCTATTCCTTATGCAAAACCAATAAGAAAATAGTCAGAAAATTCACGGCTAGAAATGTTTCTAAGAAGAAGAAGAAAAAAGAGCATAACCTGTGATGTTAGTAGAAACATAAAGATCAGCTAATCCCAAAAGAGAAAAATAAAAAACAGAAACAAGAGAGGCTTATATAATTCTTCCAGTCTATTTTTTGGAGCCAGACTTCAGGTTCCAATCCAGATACTTTTCACCTATGGTCAAATATATTTGAGTCATCACAAGATCAAAAAGAGGAAATATGTAGCCCTTCTTTAATGGTTAAACTACAAATCCCAGCACCCATCATCATTGGCCCTGCTGAAAGTTATAGTTTGGCAACATCTGGAAATTTCACAATTTGCCACATTTTTGGGAAGAAGGCTTAAACAACTTCCAAACAATGGAAATTTGCAAGACCCGGCTTCAGATATCGTGGTATATATTTTACCTGGATATAGAAGGTCCTGTAGCTTGTTATAATTTCAAAGAGATTGTCCCTCATTAGAAGGTCACTTGAAAAAGAAAAAGAAAAGAAATATTAGCCTTAAACTTAACTGCATATACCAGGGACATTTTTTTTCTGAATGCCAATTTCTCTAAAGAATTAATTCAATATTAACTGAAACTGGAATTGGTGACTTTGCTTCAGGTTGCTTCTGAGACTCTTCTTCAGCTCAAGAAGCCCCAGAAGCAAAATGGAATGCCTTAATAAGACAAACAACATCCCCCCCTGTTACTATTTTTCCCCTCATGGGGGACAAGTCCAGATACATGAACCGCGGTGGCGCAGTGGTTAGAGTGCAGTACTGCAGGCTACTTCTGCTGACTGCCGGCAGCCTGAAATTTCAAATCTCACCAGGCTCAAGGTTGACTCAGCCTTCCATCTTTCTGAGGTTGGTAAAATGAGGACTCAGATTGTTGGGGGCGATAGGCTGACTCTGTAAGCTGCTTAGAGAGAGCTGTAAAGCACTGTGAAGTGGTATATAAGTCTAAAGGCTATTGCTATCTATGTCTTATCTCTCACTTTATGTCTATCTCTCAGTCTCTTCCTATTTCTGTCTGTCTGTCTATCATCCATTCATATCTATTTCTCTAATCTATCTGTAGTTACTGTATCTGTCTACCATCTGTCATCTTTCTGTTATATCTCAGCCTGCTCTCTTTCTCTCTTAATCTTTCTTAATCTATGCAGTGTTGCAGGCTAATTCAGCTCACTGCCAGAAGTTCGATTCTGACCGGCTCAAGGTTGACTCAACCTTCCATCCTTCCGAGGTCACTAAAATGAGGACCCAGATTGTTGGGGTCGAGGCTGTAAACCGCTTAAAGAGGGCTGGAAAGCAGTATATAAGTCTAAGTGCTATTGCAACTGACTCATCCTTCCATCCTTCCAAGGTGGGTAAAATGAGGACCCAGATTGTCGGGGGCAATAGGCTGACTCTGTAAACCGCTTAGAGAGGGCTGTAAAAGCAGTGTAAAGTGGTATATACTGCAAGTCCAAGTGCTATTGCTATCTCACAAAGCCTGAAAGGTAAAGTCTCCTTCAAGTCAAGCCTAACTACTAGTGACATCACCTTCATGGTTACAAAATGGAAGTTTCCTTTTTTCCGTGCCTTTCCTTCACCTACCTCCGTACTCAACTGCTTTGAAACTCATTGAATTTGGTACTCAACACATTTTGACGTCAACATTTTGTCCCAGAACTCATCGTTTGTTTGGTATTCAACGCACAAGCTAGAACCTGTCAGTGTCGGCTGCCTTGTGAGTCACTTATCTTATTCCTTATGGGAAAATTTTGTTTGGTACTCATGGTTTTTGGTATTCATCACACCTCCCGGAACCAGTTAACAAGTACCAAAGTACCATAGTACTAAAAGTAACACTCTACAGAATTACCTTGAGCATTAGCTCCCACTTTCCCCCAAAACCAGGGCTGGGCTGCTCCAGGTTCAGATGATCCTCTAGCAAAGATTCTGCATGATTTGGCAAACCCCCAAATCCCACTCCTGGTTGGCCCCTCCCACCCTGCCATTCCCAGAAGTCTCCATGCAGCCTGTTTTGGATGCCAGGTAAGTGCAGGTGCCGCGTGAAAGTTCGGAGGGCGAAAAACAGGCCGGAAATGGGCCCATTTCTGGTCCCAGGGAGCCTCAGGAACCCAGGGGGTGGCACTTTTACCCTCCCAGAGGCTTGGCAAAAGTCTCCAAAGCTTGGGGGGGGGGTGACAAATGCGCCTTCTGGAAGTTCTGGAAGCCTCCAGAGCCTGAAGAGGGCAAAAATGTCACCCTGCTGCGGTGCAGGAGTCGACTAGACCAGTGATGGCGAACCATTTTTGGCTGCTGTGCCAAAAGCGGGGGGGGGGGGGAGCACAGGGTGTGTGCGCATCAGCGTGCCACACCCATGTGCACAACCCCCCATGTGCAAGCATGCGCACAACCAGCAACCTCCCCGCTTTTGCTGCGGTTTTTTCACCCTCCCCAGGCTCCAGAGGCTTTCTAGGAGCCTGGGGAGGATGAAAACAGCCTCCCCGCCCCTCCCCGGACACCCCCCGGAGGCTTCAGGAGTTTCCCTGAAGCCTCCGGAGGGCGAAAAACGGACCTACGAGCAAACCGGAAGTCTGTTCCCGAAGTTCCGGTTTGCTCATAGAGTTGGTTTTTCACGTCCGGAGGCCTTAGCCTCCAGAGGGTGAAAAACAGCCTCAAAAGAAGTCCGAAGTCAGCGTGCCAGCGTGCCCATGTGCACTGGCCAGCTGACAGGGCAATGCCTTGCGTGCCCTGACAAATGGCTCCACATGCCACCTGTGGCACGCGTGCCATAGGTTCGCCATCATGGGATTAGACCATGCCCACCACAGCCACGCCCACCCAGAAACCGGGCACAGAACTGGTTGCTAAAATTTTTGAAGCCCACCCCTGCCCAAAACCTTTTGGCAGAATAGCATCCCTGCTTTCATCTATCCACCACTGACAACGTAATGTGAGGACCATTTTTGCCCCGGTGAAATGACGTAGTATCATAGTCACTCTAACTGAGATGAACGGCACCAAGCAGAACATCCTCTGCCTCTAAATTCTGACCCATTTCGCAAGTGATTTGGCAGCACAAATCCAATACTAAGCTAAAATACCCGAATATAAAGAACGCTCCTACCCAGATTTGACGAGACATTCATGAGTCTTCAGAACATCCTTCAAGAGGATTGACCTCAAGGGCTCTTTATCCTGACAAGATAAACAAAGCCAACAAGGCAGTGCACAATTAGCCAACAGGTGAGAACAGATACTGTGTGGGTTGGAGGTAGATGAAAAGCTAAGAATAAAATTTATAAATGATTAATTATTCAAGAGAATTTCTATTGTGCGCAACACTCTTTGGACAAAGTTTTTTGATGTTTGCTGTAACATGTTTGCATGCCGCTATTCATTGATGCACGCATCTGATATATTAATACTGATAAATAAAGGTGAGAGTCAGACCTGCCACCACTTAAACTTCTAAATAGAAATGATCCTTGGCTCCATTTGTTGAGAAAGATATACATTAGGTAAAGGTAAAGGTTCCCCTCACACATATGTGCTAATCGTTCCCGACTCTAGGGGGCAGTGTTGATCTCCATTTCAAAGCCTAACAGCCATCGCTGTCCAAAGACGTCTCTGTGGTCATGTGGCCGGCATGATTCAACACCAAAGGCGCATGGAACGCTGTTACCTTCCCACCAAAGGTGGTTCATATTTTTCTACATGCTTTCGAACTGCTTAGGTTGGCAGAAGCTGGGACAAGTCATAGGAGCTCACTCCATTATGCGGCACTAGGGATTCGAATCACTGAACTGCCGACCTTTCTGATCGATAAGCTCAGTGTCTTAGCCACTGAGCCACCACGTCCCTTATACACTATTAGAAGTCAAGTGTATTTCAGTAATGCAAAACCAGAACTGAGAATCGCATGCCAAAATCCCTAAATTCAACTTTTCCCTCCCTTTACTGTCTCCCATCGCTGACTCCTCCCCCTCCATGACCAATCAGGTTCAAGCAAGACATTTTCAAAATGGTCAGTTCAAGCGTAGGTGGTATGTTAGTTGCCTTCTTCTCCCAGCCAGATGACCTTGAGGCAGCTTCTCAGGGAGATACAGCCTTTACTTTCATTTTCCCCCAAGCAGTCCCCCTCCCATCCACCCTCTCCAGAGTTCACGGCACTGTCACCGCATGGCAGCAAAGCACAAGCAAGCGTAAGGTGGCAACTGAGGGACACATTTGTGACAAAGCTTCTTGGATGAGAAATGAAACATCTTCAAAAAAAAAAAACCCAAAAGTCCAGTTGCCTTTTGAAAAAGCCCCTTTGGGTAAAAGTGAGGACATGTCTATAATCTTTATCTATCTTTATCTTTAATCTTTTATTGATTATATTGCAATATATATATATATTATTGTGAGCTATCCAGGGAGCACACTACCTATAATTGCTGTTAGGAAGATTGAAAGTCACTCTTTATTGTTCTTTCTTTTTTCTTTTCTCTTTTTTTCATTTTCTTTCGTTTTCCTATTATTTTTTTTCTATTTCTCTTATTTTTCACTTAAAATTTGTATTGTATTTACTCTGTGGAAAATGATTTTTATTAAAGACTCCCCCCCATAAAATAAAAATAATACAAACCTTTTTAATAATTTTAATAAAAAATATTTCTGTGAAGGGGAGTCAAGCAGCATACAAGTTTAATAAAGTATTAGCATCTATTGTTTTGTTGTAGCATGTCGGATGATAACAGCTGTGGAAATGCATTGACTTTGGGGGATTAAAGTTAATTTCATCACAAATAACAGATGAATTCAATTCTTGTCCCCAAATGTGGGACAAAATAACTATCAGATCAGAAAATGAATCTCTGTAAGTTTTGTACAACAGACGTGTGACTTTTTGCTAAGTGTCTTCAATTATAACTTTCAAACATAACTTTTGCATTTTATTTAAACAGTAGCGTTTTGCTTGATTTTCTTTACACAATGAATGTTGGTGTTTGTTGCTTTTAGGTGTTAACTTGTTTTACTGTGATGGCTTTATTTTAAGACCGGTTTAGCGCTCTCTTACAGACCTAGTTCTTACATTATGCTAAGCAGGTGATTTTCTTGGCTTTGATTCACTCCGTTGCACAAATTCACCTGCGGGGGGTACTAACAATGGTTTAAGGCTTAGCAAGTTATGAGAATCCAGCCAATTACTGCTGAATCACCAAACCACAATTAAGCAGTCGTGTCTTTGCATCCTTTTATGAACTTAATGACTGGCAGAGGAAGAGAGTGTAGAATAATCTCTTCCAAATATCATACTACTTTTTCTCCAAAACAGTGGTTCTCAATGTTTTCTTCACCACGGACTCCCTTTAAATACCTTTTGTGGCCACAGACCATGGCCACGGACTATCAAGACTTAAGATATAAATGATAATATTTCTTCAAGCCTTCATAGAACCTCTGTGATGACATCACAGCTCCCCAGATATCCCGTGGACCACAGATTGAGAACTACTGCTCTAAAACTTTACATTAAAAGCATTAGAGAGGGTCCAGAGGTATTTTACAAGAAGAAGACTCAACTCCTCTGCTTGTAATAAAATTCCGTATACCACCAGGCTTGAAATTTTAGGCCTGGATAACCTTGAACTATGCTGTCTACATTCCGACCTGATCTTAGGGCACAAGATAATCTGCCATAACGTCCTACCTGATTACTTTCACTTCAACTGCAACAACACGAGGGCTATCAATAGATACAAACTAAATTGAATCCATTCTAATCTTGATTGCAGGAAAAACGATTTCAGCAATATAGTAAATGTGTGGAACAACTTATCCGACCCTGTTGTTAGTTCTTCTAACCCCTCATACCTTTGACCTTCAGCTGTCTTCCGTGGACCTTACACTTTTCTTAAGAGGTCTCTAAGGGGGGGGGGGAGTGCATAAGCGCACCAGCATGCCTACCGTCCTACTGTCCCCGTTTATATGTACTCTTTTTATGTGTTTATGGCTGTGTTTTGCTTATTTATATCCATTTATTTGTGCCATTTTTTCATGTGTTTTCATATTTGTTTCCTTGTACTTGTTGACAAATAATAAATAAATAAAATAAAACTCGATTGCAGAAAATACAACTTTAGCAACAGAGTGGTCAACGCCAGGAATGCTCTACCCAACTCCATTGTTACATCCTCAAACCCCTACAACTTCAACTTTAAACTGTCTACTGTAGACCTCACCCCATTCCTAAGAGGTCCATTAAAGGGGGCGTGCATAAGCGCACCAGCGCACCTACTGTCCCTGTCCTACTGTCCCCATTTATTTGCATTCACTTCCTTTGTTCATGTCCATGTTCATACTTATACCTGCTATCTCGTACATGTTTGACAAACTAATGAATAAAATAAATGAAATAATAAAGCAACATAAGATCTGTTCACAAGATCCTGAAGAAACTTAAAAACCTCTGAGGTGATCAGCATGACTTTTAACCCCTATATCTGCCCTAATCAGATTTTTACCACTGCAGTCCTAGGATAAATATCCTTCTTTGGTCTCAAAATGCAATTGACTTAGCAGACCATGGAGAAGACACCTCTTCCCGATTCTAAGGGAGAGAATCTGCAGCCATCTTCTCTGCAGCCACCAGGGAGGAGATGCAATGAGATCAAACCACAGCTGTGAAAGGTCTGGATTGTTTACCTGCTCGCATTTGAAATAATTGACAGAAATTTCATCCAGGATGAAGTAACGGCGTTTCCAGCTCTTTCTCTGAAAGGCAAGAAGAATCCCTGTAAAAAGCTTTTAAATTGTTCTTCCAAATCCTTTGCGTAACACAGAGGACATTCTGAGAGTGGCTGTTAAGAATCTGCATTGGCTTTTAAGTTTGTGTGGTGCGATTGAAGGTCCAGCTTCAGTTGCAGTGTCATGGCTGCCATCTTAAGTGTCTGTGGAGAATTCTCATCCGGGGCAGGTCAGGGTTGTCCCAAAGGTGCTTTTTTCCAAAAGGCAAACTGGACTTTCTTGTTGTTGTTTTTCTTTCCAAACGTTTTGCTTCTCATCCAAGAAGGGAATCAAAGAAGCTTCTTGGATGAGAAGCAAAATGTTTTTGAAGAAAAAAATAAACCAAGGAAGTCCAGTTGCCTTTGGGAAAAAGCAACTTGGGGGTTGCCATCTTAACTTTTTATTACCACACCCTGCAGACACACACACACACACACAAAAATACCAGGAGTGGGATTCAACAATTTTAGCAACCGGTTCTCTGCTTGGTTGCTGGGTGAGCATGGCCATGGCGGGTGTGGCCTACTCAGCTTCCTGCACCACAGCTGGGAGAGGCATTTTCACCCTCCCAGGCTCTGGAGTTTTTCTCGAGCCTCTGGGAGGGAGAAAATGGCCTTCCCTGGGCTCTGGAAGCCCTCCGGAGGCTGGAAACGGCCCCGTTTCTGGACTTCTGGAACTTCCGCGACTCCCATTTTTTGCCCTCCCAGAGCCTCTGCATGGGCTCTGCACTTACCTGGCATCCAAAACGGGCCACGTGGAGACTCCTGGGAGAGGCAGGGTGGGGTGAGCAGGGCCAGCCAGTCCTTGCAACTACCAGTTCAGCGAACCAGATGTAAAATTAGCATCCAGTTCATCCAAAGTAGTCCGAACCGGCTGAATCCCACCCGACTGACACACCCACCCACCCACACACACACACCCTTTAACCAAGTGATGGTGAGCTCAAATCCAAAGGCAACTCCAGATGAGGGATGTCTTCTCCCTTTGTCTTTGTTATCTCTTCAAAATAGTCAGATGGGAAGCACAGCCTGGAGTTCTCGGTCTTGAATTGTACCGTTATATTCAAGGAGTCTTGGAAGTCTGAAAGTATTTCACCTTTTATTATCCAAAAACAAAAACTAGGCAGGGTCCCTTCTGAAACACTTCCCATGTCCTCCAGGGGTAGGATTCAGCCGGTTCGGGCGAACTGGATGCTAATTTTACATCTGCTTCACCGAACCGATAGTTGCAAGGACTGGCTGGCCTTACCCACCCCGCTCCACCCCTCCCAGGAGTCCCCATGCAGCCTGTTTTGGATGCCAGGTAAGTGCCAAGCCTACGTGGAGGCTCCGCGAGGGTGAAAAACAGGCCTCCCAGAAGTTCTGCAAGTCCGGAAAGTTTTTGGACTTCCAGAACTTCCAGGAGGCCCATTTCAGACTTCAGACTTCCGGACTTCTAGAACTCTCCAGAGGGCCTCCAGAGCCTGGGTAAGGCTGTTTTCGCCCTCCCGGAGGCAGTAGCTCCTTTAACAACTAAGTTGAGACAGAACTGACTGAAGAAATGCCTTGCTTAGCAATGGAAATATTAAGAACAATTGTGGTTGTAACTTGAGGACTACCTGCATTTTCATTTTCTCTCAGAAACTTTTCCTAACAGCACCCCTTGAAACAATTTCCTCATCCAAAAACTATCCGGAGAGATAAAACGACCACGAAGAGTCACCAAAGACAATCAAAACGACACTTACTACATTCCCCTGCTTCACACAGTAGCCGCTCTTGAGGACTAGCGGTCCCACTGGGGTTTTGGTAGCGGGGTTGTAACTCTGGGACCGCTTCAACAAAGGGTGAGACGAAAGCTCGTGGCCTTCAGAGCCATCCCCTCCATTCTGTGAGAAGGGAAAAGGAAAAGGGAAGAAAAGTTCCACTTAGATTTAGGGCACCCATGAAAATTTGGTAGGCAAAATGAAGCAGTAAAAAAAGAGACTAGCAGAAATTGGGCAATTTCCAAAAAATATAGTTGCATCACTGCCTAAACTCCTATATTTGCGATACTAGAACTCTCTTTTTTTGGTGGGGGAGGGGCAGGGGTTTTTCAAAGAAAGCTTAACCAAACTTTTATTGCATAGGTAAAGGTAAAGGTTCCCCTGGCACAAATGTGCTAGTCATTCCCAACTCTAGGGGGCGGTGCTCATCTCTGTTTCAAAGCCAAAGACGTCTCCATGGTCATGTGGCCGGCATGACTAAACACCGAAGGCGCACGGAACGCTGTTACCTTCCCATCAAAGGTGGTTCCTATTTTTCTACTTGCATTTTTTACATCCTTTCGAACTTCTAGGTTGGCAGAAGCTGGGACAAGTAACGGGAGCTCACTCCGTTACATGGTGCTAGGGATTTGAACTGCTGAACTGCCGACCTTTCTGATCGACAAGCTCAGTGTCTTAGCCCCTGAGCCACCTTTATTGCATATTTCTCCATTTTTCACAGAGTGAAGCAGCAGCCAAAAAAGCCAATGCAATCCTAAATTGCATTAACAGAGGGATTCAATCAAGATCAAGGGAGGTACTAACACCACTCTATAAAGCCTTAGTAAGGCCACACCTAGAATACGGCATCCAGTTTTGGTCACCACACTATAAAAAAGATGCTGAGACTCTAGAAAAAGTGCAGAGAAGAGCAACTAAGATGATTAGGGGACTGGAGGCTAAAACATACGATGAACGGTTGCAGGAACTGGGCATGGCTAGTCTAGTAAAGAGAAGGACCAGGGGAGACAGGATTGCAGTATTCCAATATTTGAGGGGCTGCCACAGAGAGGAAGGGGTCAAGCTATTCTCCAAAGCACCTGAAGGCCAGACAAGGAATAATGGATGGAAACTGACCAAGGAGAGATTCAACCTGGAAAGAAGGGGAAATTTTCTGACGGTGAGAACAATCAACCCATGGAGCAGAAGTTGCCTTCGGAGGTTGTGGGAGCTTCATCATTGGAGGCTTTCAAGAAGAGACTGAACTGCCACCTGTCAGAAATGGTTTAGGGTCTTCTTGGGCAGGGGGTTGGACTAGATGACTTATAAAGTCCCTTCCAACTCTGTTATTCTTATTTCAATTGTAGACTTTTGCAAGGTGAATTCACCTCTTCACGATCATCTCGTCTTCCTCCAATATCTCATCTACTTTTAATTTACTTTAAATACAGTGAAGTAACAACAACAATAACAACAAGGCAGAATAGCTAAGGACATTCACGCTCCTCTTTTTTTACTACTATCTATTCAAAAATCATAGGGATGTAACCTCTGCCCTATTTAGCACGCGTGCCAGATCAAGGCAGAGAAAAAGGAAGAGGTTTGCATTCAACCCTATTATGGCTTGATCACTCTGTGAGATGGAATGTGCACCTGGAGAAGAAGGGGGGAGGGCGGGATTCCCAGCGATATCACTGTGTTTTCCCAGGGAAGAGGCAGTACATTCCAGACAGAAGCCCAGGTTAAAGGATTGCAAGCTAGATGGGGAAAGGTGGGGAGGAAGAGATTCAGGGTACCCACACCCTAGAAACTCCCAGAGTATACAGTAGTTATTAGGTTAGAAGGTTATAGCTTTAATCTGGCAAGATTCTGTCTGTTATATGTAAGCAAATAACTGGATTTCAAGGTGTGGTCTTTGGGCTTAGCTATTGAGCCTGACACTCTTGACTTCCTCTCAGCAAACATTGATGGATAATCTCTCTTCTCCCTTCCCTTTTAAAAAATAACTTCATCTTCTTCATGTTTTAAAATCAACCTAACAATAGTTCTAAGTAGAAATTACCAGTACTGTAGTGGAGTAATGGCAAATCTAGACAGCATACTAAAAAGCAGACACCACCCTGCCAACATAAGTGTGTATAGTCAAGGCTATGGTTTTTCCAGTTGCAATGTATGGCTGTGAAGGTTGGACCATAAGAAAGGCTGAGTGCCAATGAATGAAGGCCTTTGAACTATGGTGCTGGAGAAGACTCCTGCGAGTCCCTTGGACTGCAAGGCGATCCAACCGGTCAGTCCAAGAGGAGATCAACCATAACTGCTCTTTAGAAGGCCAGATCCTGAAGAGGAAACTCAAATACTTTGGACACCTAATGAGAAGGAAGGACTCCCTGGAGAAGAGCCCAATGTTGGGAAAGATTGAAGGCAAAAGAAAAAGGGGACGACAGAGAACGAGGTGGCTGGATGGAGTCACCGAAGCAGTCGGTGTGAGCTTGAATGGACTCCAGAGGATGGTAGAGGACAGGAAGGCCTGGAGGAACATTGTCCATGGGGTCACAATGGGTTGGACATGACTTCGCAACTAACAACAACAAATGGAGTAACATGAAATGACAGAGGCATTCTACTCAGAGTGCTGTAATACCATACAACTGTTAACATGTCAATGCCAATATCGGTCATTAGGAACATTACACTATTTGGATATAACATAGCATTACATTATGAAAATGCCAGTAATAAGAAATAACCAAAGTACCTACGGCCACTATCGTCTTTCTAAAATGGCAGTTATGGGAAAGACATTTTTTCATTAATTTAAATTTATATTCATTCATTCATCCATTTTTATTAGTGCTTCGGGGTTACTTAGATGTCATATTTTAAACAAATGTCCTCTTAAGACTTCTATTGTATTTGTGTTCAACTAGCTATCACAGCTTTCTGTCTATTTCAGATATAAAGGACAGGGATAAGCAAATGTGGTATAACAGAGCAGCCAAAAATGGAAGCGGAGTGAAATATGTCATCAGCTTAGAGTCTTACGTTGCCCATAAATGATCCAAGTCCAACCTCTCTTGCTTCCGCTGATGCTTATCCAATTCCAATTTAGTAATGAACTTTAGTTGGCTAGATTCTTGTTTATAGGCTTGAATAAATCTTCTCTACTGCAACTTAAGAAGTGGTCCTGATCCTTGGCATCTGACAAATGGGCATGATATGGGCATTGGGGAGCCAGATGTTATTTCTGCCCTGCTTCATGTACGTTCAGCTACAGTTCCCATGCAGAACCTGCTCTTATATTTAATTCCAGACAGACCTGGTTATCCTAAGACTGCCAATTAATTAAATCTACATCCTTTCTACTTAAAACTCCCAGTTTTTCAAGGAAGCCCTGCAGTTCTTTTTTCAACCACAGCTCCATGAATAAACATCATCATGCTCATTAAATTAATTAATCCAAGCTTGCTAAATTATTCCAAGAAAACATACTTCTTCAGTGCCAGGACGTGCAACGGCCAATCCCAAATGGCTGTCATTCCTAAAAAAGTTGGGTGAGGCCCCTACAGCCTTTACAAAGGTAGCCGCCTAATGCTCGTTTTTAATACCATAAAAGAGGAAATGCTGAAATACACGAGGAATAATCTTAGTTGCTCTATTTAATCTCTGTAATTACTTGATATATTTTAATGAAACTTTATTTAATGTAGCTTTTTTTCCCCTGGTCCTGCCCTCTTCATGATTCTCTCTCTTCCAAACTTTTTTGAAGTTCAACCCTAAGGCCAAGGGAAGAAAGCCACGAAAGGTGCATCCTTGACTTAAGAGGAAGGGTAACTTTTATTTCTTCCTACCTAAAACCGCTTTTCCATTAGGAGGAACCATGGGGAGCATCAAGAAAGTGAAGAGGGTGGCCACAGCCACAAGAACAAATTACTACCTCCCTGTGCAACATGTGATGTAAACAAAATGGGAGGACTTCCAGTGAGTACTTGAAGCAGCCATTTTGTCTTTTTTCAACCTGCCCCTGTGGAAATCTTTGCTTCCGTTATAGCAGTGTTTCTTCATCTTGGCAACTTTAAGGTGGGGGGACTTCAACTTCCAGGATTTCTCAGCTGGCATATTGGCTGGGGAACTCTGGGAGATGAAGTCCACCCATCTTACAGTTGTCAAGATTGAGAAATACAGTAATATAGGAATCTGCATAGAGGTCACACAACATATCCAGAATGATTATGGGACTGAAGAAGATGGTAGACTAACTTCAAAACTGCCTATTGTCACTTGTTCTCTTTTTTGGAGACTTCCTTTCCTTTTTTGACATCTCCTCTCTATTTTAACTTCTTTCTTGTAGTTTCATTTCTTTCTTTTTTCCCTGTCAACCACTGTCCTTCTGGGAAACCAGAGCAACTCCGTGTGAATAGGACAAATAGTTTCTTTATTGTTGATCACCTATTTACAAGTATCTCACCGGACTGACTGCAATCTCTTGGGAAATGGAAGATAAGAATCTTCAAAAGATTCTTCCTCCTATGGAATGACTCCAAACTAGACAACCTTTTTACTCCTCCCTCTATACTAGCAGGTGTGTCCATCACAATAAGAAAAAAATGATTTAATATATAAACTATGAAAAAAAATATCTAGATAGAATCATAGACAAAATGCTGTGAATTCACTAGATTAAAATCTATGTAGAAACTAAAGGTGGATTATCTATTGTGGCCCAGCAGTGGCCGGCTGAGCTGTTGGTGGACTCTGACAGCTCATATCATTCTGGGACTGCTCTGGAGGATGTGGAAGACTCTGGAGAGTGTTTGGAGTAAGAGCAGGAACTAGAGAAGCCTGTTGGCCATCAGGTGGCATCTGAGTCAGGGAGCAGTGAGGAGGAACAGAGGGAGGTTGTCCCTGATGTGCGTGTACGTAGAGCTGAGAAGAGAAAGGAACAGCTGTGGAGACGACATCATAGAAGGAAGTAAGGACAGCTGGCTAAGGGTGTGGCCCCTCCCAAAGAGTTTATAGGTGGAGCGACGGGAGGGCAATCTTTGCAGGAAACAACAGTCCATTTTACTAGCCGTTGAGAAAGCATTCCGTAAGTTTAATCTTGGGTTCTTGAAGATAACTTTCTAGGCTCCTAGCCAAGGGGTGGCTTTATTTATGTAATTAGTCATGGCAGACAGCCATGCCTGTGTCTGCATATTCATTGGAATCATGGGACAGAACAATTATTTATCTATATACAGTATATAAAAGCCAAATACCACTTACTCATCTCAAAACCTCCAGAACCGTAAAGCCTACAAACTTGCAATTTGGCACTATTGTTCCTCTTGGCTTCTAGGTGCTTGCTAAGAAAGGATTTTTCAAAATGACCATCAGATCATTAGTATTTCTTATATAGTAATTAACATATTCTGATGCTAATAAGTTCTACTCCCCCTCCCCACCTGAAAAGAACTCTGTTCCAACTGCCAATTGCCTCACATTCCATTACCTCAGTTCAAACTGGCAGATGTTCCACTCCTTCACTCAGGAGTGGCCTGGAACTCCTTACAGTACTAAACGTTGGTACCTCATCAAAATGTCTACGCCTTCCACCTCTGGAACTGCTTCTGGACTCAATGCGGTGGGAGCGATATTCCCTTATGTGTTTCAATCAGCGACCACCAATGAGCCAACGGATTGTGAACCAAATTTCTCCTGCATAGCCCAATCACATAGTTTCGTCACGAAGCATGGGTATCCAGCTAGTACATTGTATACCTTAAATCTATATTGAAATAGTTATTAATAGATGAAAATGGATGGATAATGGATTAAGAGTAATTAATTGTATCAGCACCTTGTCCTATATTATTATATAAAATTAAAAGTGAATTGCTTTCCAAAGCAGTGTACAAAACAGTATATGGAGCTTTATGGCTTGTGTGAATTGATATTTTTCAGCAGAATAGATATGGTTGAATATATTTTGCTGTTCAATGGAAAAAAGAAGTTGTGATTTCTGGCTGCAGAATTGCCTTCCTGAAAACTTCATTTTTGCTAGGAAGCAAAGGACCTATTAAAGATGTGGAGACTCTAGAAAGAGTGCAGAGAAGAGCAACCAAAATGATTAGGGGACTGGAGACTAAAACATATGAAGAACGTTTGCAGGAACTGGGCATGGCTAGTTTGATGAAAAGAAGGGCTAGGAGAGACATGATAGCAGTCTTCCAATATCTCAGGCGCTGCCACAAAGAAGAGGGAGTCAAGCTATTCTCCAAAGCACCTGAGGGCAGGACAAGAAGCAATGGGTGGAAACTAATCAAGGAGAGAAGCAACTTAGAACTAAGGAGAAATTTCCTGACAGTTAGAACAATTAATCAGTGGAACAACTTGCCTCCAGAAATTGTGAATGCTCCAACACTGGAAGTTTTTAAGAAGAGATTGGACAACCATTTGTCTTAAATAGTGTAGGGTTTCCTGCCTAAGCAGGGGGTTGAAGACCTCCAATGTCCCTTCCAACTCTTATTCTATTCTATTCTATTCTATTCTATTCTATAATTCTACTCTACTCTACTCTACTCTACTCTACTCTATTCTAAATCCTTTAGAGCTGCAAAACCTTGTGGGGAAAATCCACTGAAATCTGAGGTCAGAAAGGGATTCAATCAAGAGAGGAAGCAACTTCTGCATACTTCTCCCTCCACACCTCCAAGAATTAATCATATTCCTGCTGAGGATAATTTTCTCCCTATTTCCAAGATTGCAGAATCATGGATCGCTTGGAAGAGAGAGACTAACATGATTGGCTCCATCCCAACTTTTTTTTTAAAAAAAAAAAAGGCCAAGAGAACACAGACCACATTCTTGGGTTTTTATTTTATTTTTCTTCTTTTGAAGTTGGGGCAGAACATTTTTCCCAAGAGAATAACGATCAGCAATTACAGAGAAGAAAGAGCACGAGGAAGAGGCAAAATAAGAATGCAAGGCGAATGGAGGGGGAAAAAACTCACAGATTGGGTTCCAAAAAAATGGGGAAAAAATAGTAAAAATAGTCCTTTGCCATCTAGTTTTGCTTCAGCGAGGGATTGAATAAAAAGAGATACTTGAGGGTACAGCTTTGGTCCTTATCATCTGCTACTTTGAAGACGTAAGTGGGCTTTCCTTCAATTACAAAAGTGCTTCATGCTTTTTAATAATTCCTGCTCCCCAGATACCAAGAGAAAGACACAATGCGCCACTGTGTGACCCCCGTTGCGTAGCTGGCTCTCTCGGTCAAGACATCAGGTTCCCAGGCCTAGGAAGATCCATAACAAAGCCCCTTCTGTCTTAGCCAACTTAGGCCTAACGCTCTAGACAGTGGAAAGAGCCAAAGACACACACACACACTTAGACACCATCTAGCAGTCCAAGATGATAACACTTGTCCCTTGTAAAGGACAAGGCAAATGTAGCATCAAATGCAGATGCTCACAGCCAGCCTGCCAGATTTGAACTTTCCAAAACAGAGATGGGAAAAAAAAGAAGGACCGGTGAGGAGAAAATTGAGCTGGCAAGTGGGGTGAAAGAAGAGAAAGAAGGGAAAAAATGAAGGAAAATATGTAGACATTTTAAAAGGAGGAAGGGAATTCTGTTGCGTCAAGATCCACTATCTTGATTTTTTTTTTCACGCATGCCCCATGGAGACTCCGGAGACATCCCGTTGGGAAGCTGCCATGAAGATGATTTGCTTGGGAAACTTCCTTAAAAGGTTTTATGACACAAAGTGGCGCAGGTATAGGTTGGTGACTTCAACTTTTGGTGGATAGAAGGGATAGAAAGATGGAAGGAGAGGGAGAAAGGAAGAGAGGGAGGGAGAGGGAGGGAAGGAAGGAAGGAAAAGAGAAAGCCAGAATCGGATGGGCAGGAAGATAGAAAAGAAGAGAGTTTGTAGCCTTACAGTAAGATAAAATTATCTTGTCATTTATCCTGTCTGGGAAACTGACAACATCTCACAAGTCTGAAAGTACAAATCTCCCATCTTCTCATTTTACCACCTGATAAGTTAGTGCAGATCCTTTCTAAGTTTCTTTCTCTGCCCATTATTCAGCTGTGGCTAACTCCCCTTTGATCTGATCATTCAGCATCTCTTTTCCTGGTTCTCCCAGGGTCATTTCTACCTACCAAATATTGCAACCAGAAAAGGCCACTTAGAGGCTCATAAAAAGGTATTTTTCCAGTCCAGCTGCAGAAAAAATGTTGAACCAAAGAGGCAGAAGAATCCCCCAAGGCTCTTCTGCATGTCTCTATCAGAAGCTCCAGGCCTTCTCTGCCTCATTCTCCCACAGCAACAATGCCTTGGTAAGGCCACCCTTGCAATCCTGCATCCAGTTTTGCTTGCCACAATATAAAAAAGATGCAGAGACTCTAGAAAGAGTGCAGAGAAGAGCAACCAGGATGATTAGGGAACTGGAGGCTAAAACATACGAAGAATGGTTGCTGGAACTGGATATGCCTATTTAATGAAAAGAAGGACTAGGGGAGACATGACAGCAGTGTCCAATATTTGAGGGGTTGCCACAAAGAAGAGGGGGTCAAGCTATTCTCCAAAGCACCGGAGGGCAGAAAAAAGAAGCAATGGGTGGAAACTAATCAAGGAGAGAAGCAACTTAGAACTAAGAGAAATTTCCTGACAGTGCGAACAATTAATCAGTGGAACAACTTGCCTCCAGAAGTTGTTGAACACTGGAAGATGTTGGACAGTCATTTGACTGCAATGGTATAAGGTTTCTTGCCTGAGCAGCGAGTTGAACTAGAAGATCTCTAAGGTGCCTTCCAACTCTGCTATTCTATTCTATTCTATTCTATTCTATTCTATTCTATTCCATTCGATTCCATTCCATTCCATTCCATTCCATCTGATCCTTTCTCACCTGGTTGACTGAGATTGGTGTCTGTACCACGACTCCGCCAATGATTTCAGTCTTATACGGGTGCCTTCCCGCTTCTGTAGCTAGTGACAAACTTCCATGCTTTGGTACCTAATGGAGAAAATAGGATGAATTACTGCAACAAGAGATGAGCCAGCCGAGGTCAAAGGTGGGGTCAAACGATCTTCAGTTTGGAGTCAATACACATTCACAAGACACAAATCCATCCCCCTATGACTTCTATTGACTCTTAATCAGCACCAATTTGTCTTGACTATGAGTAGATCAGATTCATGTGTATAGGTAGCATGATATAAATTTGTAATAGTTTTGAACTCTATCCTGGCTCCTAGTTTATTGCAAGTTTACATCAGATGCCCCAAACTAATCAGTGGCAACTCAAAATCTGCAAGCATGTTTCTGCATCTTTCCTATGGTCCCGTTTTCTCAGCAATGGCGCTGTACCAATTGCTAGAGATGTCTGAAAGAAGCCAGAGTCATTGTAAATGCTCTGAAATAGAAGGAACCATGAAAATTCAGTTAGATGCTCCATTCAGATTCCTATGGCCTTCCTTTTCACTGGCTGAAATAAATACTGGCACATATACAGACAAAAAGTAACATTTGCTTTCCTGCCAAAATAGCACTATGTGCCTTTGAAACAAGATCTAGTCATTTTGCTCATCTACAAAGGTGGGACTAGAAGGATTAGTGCCGTAGCCATCGGTATAATATTAGTATCCAAAGTTATCGGTTTTTTTTAAAGCCCCAAATCCTTCCAAGCAAGAGAATTATTGCAAGAAATTCTTTTATACTCTCATGTCTTTACTTGGGTTTTGCAACTGTTTCATGCAGCTTGAATGTCTTGTGATACCTTAGCATTTTAAGAATTCAGTCGTTGCTTGAACATAGAATAATAGAGTTGGAAGGGACCTTGGAGGTCTTCTAGCCCAACCCCCTGCTCGAGCAGGAGATTCTATACCATTTCAGACAAATGGTTGTCCAGTCTCTTTTTGAAAGCCTCCAGTGATGAAGCATCCAGAACTTCTGAAGCACCATTACAAATAAACAGAATGTAATGTCCTACTGGTTGATTTCTCTAACCATTAGGAATTTTCTCCTTAATTCTAGGTTGCTTCTCTCCTTGGTTACTTTTTGGTGCTATTGGAAAATAGCTTGACTCCCTCTTATTTGTGGCAGCCCCTTAGATATTGGGACACTGCTACCATGTCTCCCCTAGTCCTTCTTTTCATCAGACTAAACCTACCCAATTCCTGCAACTATTCTTCATATGTTTTAGTGTCCAGCCCTCTAATCAACTTTGTTGCTCTTCTCTGCACTCTTTCCAAAATCTCAATATCTTTTTTGTAGCGTGGTGACCAGGACTGGATGCAATATTCCAGTTTGGCCATACTGAGGCTTTGTAAAATGGTACTTTACTTGCTTAAGAACTTTATAGTTCTTAAGATATGAAGAAATTTTGAGCATGCATCATACAGGTTATGAAACTCTTCTGCCTTACTGGCAGATGGGAGGGAGAGAAAAAAACTCTCTGGTCATCAGATTGACATAGGAACAAACTATGGGAGGGAATTATGAAAGAGCTCTGAAGTCACACAAGACAAATCTAGTCTCAAAGGCCTGAACTGATGGGTCATCTTCATTTCAAGGTCAATATTATCTCTCAACACCTTCTCTTCTGCTTCCTTTGAGAATCTGGGTTTTTCTTTTTTTTTCCTATTCCCTCAGCGTAAGCTGTTATATAATTGCAAAAAATCACGATGTTGTCATCAATTTGCCTTGTCAAATTTAGATGCACCATTACAAATAAACAGAATGTAATAAGCTTCCATCAACGCCCTCGGCTGAAGAAGAAAATAACAGAAGTGTCATCCCAAACAGCTTGTGCCATAATAAATAAAGAAAGGCCTCCAAAGTTCCATCAGGCTGTTTTGGGTTCTAATGCCATTAATTCATGTGTCTTCCGCTCGAGGAAATAAAAAAAAATAAGGTACCGCAGAAATAAGAGCAGCCCTTTCCAATCTGCTTGATTTGTTGTTGGACTACAGCTCCCATCTGTCCCTGCCAATCAGGGTGGATAAAAATCAATGTTGTTTTTTTAAAAAAAAACCTGGATTTTTAAAACTGAAATCGGATTTTTTTTTATTTTATTTTCCTCAAATTTATTTTAATAAAATGCTTTTGGAGTAAAAAAAAAACGATCTAGTTTTCTATTTACAATACTTCAATATTTTAGTTTATTCAGCATGAAATGGAGCTCAGTGATGTAGCATGAGGCTGTATATTCTGCAATATTGGGACTTGTCAGTGAGTCAACAGCAGGTCAGAGGAGGAGCTGTTGCGGGACAGAGGTGACAGCTGCTCTTTAAAAATTATGATTTAAATCGAGTTGATTTAAATCAAATCCACACTGCTGCCAATACCACCCAACGATGGAGTTGCAAAAAGATGACGTCTGTGTGTGCACGGATTTTCTTGTTTTTTCTTTTGAAGACGTTTCGCTTCTCACCCAAGAAACTTCTTCAGCTCTGACTGGAGGGTGGGGAATGGAAGGATTTATAGTCCTTGCAGACAGCTGGTCATTTGCATCCTTTTAGAGAGTCGTTGAGGTCACTTGGAGGTTTCTCCGTGTCCTCAGGGTCACCTTGAGTGGTGCAAATGGTTCCTGCAATTTTTTCCCCTCTGGAAATCCATTCCTACTCCCACACCACTCAAAGGGTTGTCATCCCAAATTGTACGGCTAAAAGTGTGTAGAGATTCTCCGTCATCCAGGTCAGAGTTGTCTCAAAAGTGCTTTTTCAGGACTTTCTTGTTTTTTTTTCCTTTGAAGGCGTTTTGCTTCTCATCCAAGAAGCTTCTTCAGCTCTGACAGGAGGGTGGGGAATGGAAAGATTTATACTCTTTGCAGACAAAGCTGGTCATTTGCATCCTTTTAGAGGGTTGTTGAGGCCACTTGGTGGTTTGTCTGTGTCCTCTTGAGACTGGTATTACAGCAAATGTGTACATCTGAGCTTTCTTTTTAAAGAATATTTTAACTTGCCAGTGGTGTTTAAACAGATGGCTACAACTTCTTCTTCGCACCGAGATGTTTTGCTAGCACGTTCCAAAGCCTTTAGACTATGATCCATTCAAGGATGAAAGCTTTCACTAGACTTAATACTGCCTATTTCAGTGTTAGATCATAAGCCAGTCCTGCTTTAAGACTAACATCAGACCCAAGACTCATAAATTACCTAATCTTCTAAAGTGAACATTTTATTCCATCTTCAGTGACTTGAAGTTAAGCTTCCTGTTATTATCATATTATTATTATTTTTCTCCCTTAGGTACAGAAAACTTTGTTTTGCTAAAACCAATGTCCAAGCTTTTTTTGGGGGGGAGGGTACAATGCAATCAACTTCATATATAGTCGTCCTTGACTTACAACAGTTCATTTAGTGACCTGTTGTGGCCCAACAGGATCCGGTTGAGCTGCTGATGGACTTGGATAGCGAGGGATCATTTGAGTCTGCCCTGGACGATATGGAGTATCCTGGGTTCAGATTCAGGGTTCAGATTCAGAGCAGGAACCAGAGAGGCTGGTTGGCCACCAGGAGGCGCCTGAGGCATGGAGCAGTGGGGAGGATCAAAAGCAGTTTGTCCCTGATGCTAGAGTGAGAAGGGCTGAGAAACAGAAGCAGCAATTACGTAGGCAGGCTCATAGAAGATAATTTAGCACAGGTGGTTGTGGATTGACCCCTCCCAAGAGAGCTTATAGGTGAGGCGTTGGGAGGGGACATTTGCAGGAAACAACCGTTCGAAATTAGCAGTGAAGAAAGTCTATGTCTTAGACCCGTGTTTGAATATCTGGTTTGTTTTTCTTGTACGCGAGTTATCTGGGCCCTCAGCCAAAGGGCTTGTTATCTTGCAATTAAACAGTGGCAAACAGCCAAGCCTGTGTTCTGGCTTGTTCACAGGCGTGGAGAGAGGGGGGTCAGAACAGTGACCATTCAAAGTCACAACAGCACTGGAAAAAAAAGTGATCGAGGATCGTTTTTCACACTTACAATAACTGCCGCATCCCCAAGGACACATGGTCAGCATTCAGATGCGTGGCAACCGTCTCATATCTATGACAGCTGCTGTGCCCCAGGCTCACGTGATCCCCTTTTACGACCACCGGACAAGTGAAGTCAATGACTGAGCTATGATCCTGGATTCTTGCTTGCCTTTTTCCCTTTCTAATTTCCTGCCCTTGCAGGAAGGCACAAAGACAAGAGACTGCCAGGACGTACAGGGATGGAAGCACCATTCATGGCCATTTCATGGCATGGCCCTTCTGGAGGTCAATAACAGCAACTGGCATCTATCCCCTTCTTTCTATGAGCACAGTTCTTGCTTGCCTTTTTCCATTGAAGTTTGTGTCTGTCTTGTTGGGTTGCAGAGCCAAACCAGACAGTTATAGAGGTGCAGATGAGAGACTCAATCATTCCTCTGTAGAACTGAATCAGCAGCTCTTTGAGCAGTTGGAGCTTTCTGTGTTGGCGCAGAAATATAATTCTTTGTTGTGCTTTTTTGATGACTTTTTGATGTTAAGCGTCCATTTTAAGTCTTGAGATATGATAGAGCCTAGAAACGTGAAGGTCTCTATTGTTGGTACTGTGTTGTCTAGTATTGTAAGGGGTGGTAGCATAGGAGGTTTTCTTCTGAAATCCACCATTTTCATAAGCCTCCTACCAACCTGCCTTCCATTGAGGATCTGTACATTGCATGAGTCAAAAAGAGGGCCGTGAAAATATCTACAGACCCTTACCACATGTGGTGGACTTGTACTGGAGCTAAAAGATACTGGACAAAAATCCACATGTGGCTGGAGAAAATGATACATAAACACATAGACTTAAAACCAGAACTCTTCTTATTAGGAATAATACCAGAAACATACAACAAGGACTTGAAATATCTGATTATAAATGTTTTAACAGCTGCTAGAATTGTATTTGCCAAAAATTGGAAAAATGAGAAATTACCAACACAGGAGGAAATTATTCGGAAAATAATGGAGTGTGCTGAAATGAGTAAGCTTACATTTGAAATTAGAGAACTAGAGGATGAGCAATTTTATAGAGTATGGGATTTGTTTTACCAATGGTTGGATAAAAAAAACTGGAAATGAAATTGTTTTCTTATGCAATAATAGAAAGTTATATTTACTGTTATGAAAGTTTTTTTTTTTACTTTTTTTTTATTATGAAATAGAGTACTTATCTACACGATATATGAAGAACAATAATGAACCTAATGTATAAGAGTGGGATGATTTGAACCTCTAGGTATAACTGTAGGTAGTGATCATTCTATAATATAAAGATTTTTGCTATATTAAATGGACTAATGATGATGTAATGAACAATGGATACATATATGAATTGAAATACCTAAAGACCATATGGATTAATAATTAACAATGGAAAATTATATTTGGAGTTGTGGATGACTGATGACATTATGGTTAATTGAAAGTATAAGTGTGCAATATGAATTAATGGGAATCTTTTGTTTTAATCTTTGTTTTTACTCTAGAGATAGGCGATATTATAATTCTATAAAGACTTATTGTTACTTAATAGATAATTATGGATTCAAGGAAATAAGGGCTGTCACAAATGAAAGAATATTAATGGTAATCTGAACACATAATGCTCAACGAAATATTTAGCTACGGTATGTTTAATGGATAACCATTGACTTTATTTTTAATTGTAAAAACTGTTGCACAAAAACTTGTAACCAAACGACATGCTTGATGAAATTGAGGAAAGTTGTTTTTTTCTCCTTGCTTTTGTTCTGTAGGTGTTGTCTTGTTTTTTAAAGAAAAATAAATAAAGAAATAATTATTTTAAAAAAAGAAAAAGGAAATATCTACAGACCCCTCACATCCTGGACATAAATTGTTTCAACTTCTACTCTCAAAATGACACTATAGGGCACTGCACACCAGAACAACTAGACACAAGGACAGTTTTTTCCCTGAATGCCATCACTCTGTTTAACTAATTCCCACAACAATACAATAATACAATAGTAGAGTTGGAAGGGACCTTGGAGGTCTTCTAGTCCAACCCCCTGCCTAGGCAGGAAACCCTATACCGTTTCAGACAGATGCTATCCAACATCTTCTTAAAGACTTCCAGTGTTGGGGCATTCACAACTTCTGGAGGCAACTTCTGTTCCACTGATTAATTGTTCTAACTGTCAGGAAATTCCTCCTTAGTTCTAAGTTGCTTCTCTCCTTGATTAGTTTCCACCCATTGCTTCTTGTTCTACCCTCAGGTGCCTTGGAGAATAGTTTGACTCCCTCTTCTTTGTGGCAACCCCTGAGAAATTGGAACACTGCTATCATGTCTCCCCTAGTCCTTCTTTCTCTTAAGCTAAACATACCCAGTTCCTGCAACCGTTCTTCATATGTTTTAGTCTCCAGTCCCCTAATCATCTTTGTTGCTCTTCTCTGCACTCTTTCTAGAGTCTCCACATCTTTTTTACATCGTGGCGACCAGAACTGAATGCCGGATTCCACGTGTGGCCTTACCAAGGCCTTATAAAGTGGTATTAACCCTTCACGTGATCTTGATTCTATCCCTCTGTTGATGCAGCCTAGAACTGTGTTGGCTTTTTTGGCAGCTGCTGCGCACTGCTGGCTCATATTTAAATGGTTGTCCACTAGGACTCCAAGATCCCTTTCACAGTTAGTACTACTGAGTAAGGTATCACCTATACTGTACCTGTGCATTCTGTTTTTGTTGCCTAAATGTAGAACCTTACTCTTTTCACCATTGAATTTCATTTTATTAGATAGTGCCCAATGTTCAAGTTTGTCAAGATCCTTCTGTATTTTAAGCCTGTCTTCTGGAGTGTTGGCTATTCCTGCCAGCTTGGTATCATCTGCAAATTTGATGAGTTCCCCATTTATTCCCTCATCCAAATCATTGATGAAGATGTTGAAGAGTACTGGGCCTAAAACAGAGCCTTGGGGTACTCCACTGCATACTTCCCTCCATGTAGATGCAGTTCCATTGAGGACTACACGTTGAGTGCGGTTGGTCAGCCAGTTACGAATCCATCTGGTGGTGATGCTGTCTAACCCACATTCTTCTACTTTATCTAGTAGTAGGTTATGGTCTACCTTATCAAAAGCCTTACTGAAGTCCAAGTAAACTATATCAACGGCATTCCTCTGGTCCACTAATTTTGTCACATTATCAAAGAATGCAATAAGATTAGTCTGGCATGATCTGTTTTTGACAAATCTATGTTTCACTTTCAAATAATTTATTAAGACTGTATTACTATTATTCTTCTCTTCCTTACTACTAGTATCTGTCTCTTCCCACTTATGACTATAACCATGTTGCTTGTATCTTTAAAATTTATATTATTTTATTTGTTTCCTGGTATGATCTGATAGCTTATTAGTAACTTTGACTATCACTAAGTGTTGAATCTTTTGATTCTTGATGAATATATATTTATTCTCTTATGTACACTGAGAGCATTTGCACCAAAGACAAATTCCTTTTGTGTCCAATCACATGCGGCCAATAAAGAATTCTATTCTATTCTGTTCTGTTCTATTATTCTATTCAATTCTTAGCTACAGTTTAGTGTCTGATGCTGGGTGGCAAAGGGCCGGGCTGGTAAAACTGGCTTTTTACTAGGCTAACACCCTCCTTCTGCATCTGATCCAGCATGGAGCAGCCTCAAACCACACTGAAGCATCCATACACCAGAGAAGTTCAAAGCCAATTGAAAATCTGGTACCAAAGCAATGATGGGAGGCGATTCAGAGCCAAAAAACCAGAGTCAACCTGCCAGATCAACCTACAATTACAATATAATAGTAGAGTTGGAAGGGACCTTGGAGGTCTTCTAGTCCAACCCCCTGCTCAGGCAGGAAACCCTATACCGTTTCAGACAAATGGCTATCCAACATCTTCTTAAAGACTTCCAGTGTTGGGGCATTCACAACTTCTGGAGGCAACTTCTGTTCCACTGATTAATTGTTCTAACTGCTAACTGTCAATTCTATCTCATACTTCCATCTCAACCAAACCAATGCAGCAGCGAAGACTACAAGCTGAGTATTAAGGAACGCTCAGTGCTGTGACCTGCAGCAACTAGAACCTCTGAGCCCATTGCCTTCTCTCTGGCTACTACCCTCTGGCCTTAGAGGTTAGGGCACCACTCATATGTACTACATACGTTGACAGCAGTAAGACTGGAAAAAATGCAAAGACACTTTGATACCCACCATGGAAGAATGGCTGCAGAAATTGAGGGAGTTGGCTGAAATGGGAAAATTGACTAGTAGTATAGTCTTTATTGCCATTGTACAAAATAAATAACGACGATTACAGATTAAAGAAAAGAACATAAGTACTTTTGTTTCCACATGGAAACCGCTTCTGAACTTCGTGCTTGATGTGGAAAAGAATGTAACTTTGGCTTTGTTGTGGCCCGCCAGCAGAGCAGACTCAGACAGGTGAGGAGGTTGGGGAGGAAAATGGGCCAGTCCCTGAGTCTGGGGAAGGCTCTGATGAGGGCTCTGCGCCGAAAGCAGAGAGGGGGCCTGACATGGAAAGCCCATCAAGAGCATCTATCAGACTGGAGGGGAATGTGGCTGCAACAGCCAAATGGGTGGAGACCCTGCCTTCAACAAAACAAAGCATTGCTGAAGTTGGAGAACACCGTTTTTGATGTAGAACAACAACAACAGCTGTCTTTGTGGTTGGCCAATGGCAAGTTAAGGACGACATCACACATCGGTGTCCTCCATAAATGGTTGATGGAGCATCACATGAAATGTATGGGTGAGCACGATGACTTCCTGTGCTGTATAATGTACTATGTATCAGTTCTGTTTTGGCTTGACTAGCCAAATGTCTCTCCGATTCATCACTCTGGTTGCCATTGTGAAAAGTCAAGCTTGGCTAATTCCAGGGGAAGCCACCTGCAGAAACGGGAAGTAAACCTGTAACAGTCTAACTTCTAGTTTCACAAGCGGCTGAGATAGGTTACAACACCAAGGAGAGAAGCAACCTAGAACTAAGGAGACATTTCCTGACAGTGAGAACAACTAATCAGTGGAACAGCTTGCCTCCAGAAGTTGTGAATGCTCCAACACTGGTTTTTAAGAAGATGCTGGATAACCATTTGTCTGAAGTAGTGTAGGGTTTTCTTCCTAAGCAGGGGGTTGGATTAGAAGACCTCCAAGGTCCCCTCCAACTCTCTTATTCTACTCTATTCAAGTCAATTCCGTTCTGTTCTGTTCTGTTCTATTCTGTTCTATTCTATTCGGCAATAGGGATAAAATCAGACAGACTGTATACTGAGGCTGCAAAGACTTTTTCTGTATTTGGAAGATGTTCCTTCCCAGGTTCTGTGGAAGTGCAGAGTGGAGTTGTGGTAAAAGTAGGCACAAAAGCTAATCCGGATAGTCTGGACTTTGAGGGGAGGTGGCACCTCCAATCTGCCAGGCTGCCTTGCCTGCATTTGGGCTTGGCCACCATTCTGTGACACAGATTTTCAACGCAGCAAAAATACTGGACAGAGGATTATGGATTACCAGAGTTGGAAGGGACCTTATAGGTCATGTAGTCCAACTCCCCCCCCCCCAAGCAGGAGACCCTATACCATTTCTGACAGATGGCAGTTCAGTCTCTTCTTGAAATCCTCCAGGGATGAAGCTCCCACAATTTTAGAAGGCAACTTCTGTTCCATTGGTTGATTGCTCTCACTATCAGAATTTTTTCCCTTATTTCTAGGTTGAATCTCTCCTTGATCAGTTTCCATCCATTATTCCTTGTCTGGCCTTCTGGGGCTTTGGAGAACAGCTAGACTCCCTCCTCTCTGTGGCAGCCCATCAAATATTGGAAGACTGCTCCCATGTCTCCCTTGGTCCTTCTCTTCACTAGACTAGCCATAGTCAGTTCCTGCAACCGTTCATTGTATGTTTTAGCCTCCAGTCCCCTAATCAAACTGGTTGTTCTTCTCTGCACTCTTTGTAGAGTAGAGGAAAGAAAATACACAGTGGGACTGCTCTGCATGCATTTTATTGTTTTATAGTCTGAAGTGGTAAGAAACAAGTGAATGTAACCTATGGAAGACAGAGTCACCTGTACACACCCTAATACAAGCTGTCTAACAAGGCAGGTTAAAAGATAAAGGAGTCCTTGCAGATTTTACTCCTCCCTATATTTGGTTACTCTTTGCCAAATTGAATGTTGGATTTTTCATTGTCATTGACAATCTCATTGCCAATGAGATTGAACTGCCATTTGTGAGAAATGGTGTAGGGTCTCCTGCTTGAGGGGGGGGGGGTAGGGTTGGACTAGATGACCAATAAGGTCCCTTCCAACTCTGTTAATCTGTTAAATATAGGGAGTGATGTTCATCTCCATTTCAAGGCCATTGAGCCAATGCTTTCTGAAGACTTCCACAGTCAAGTCGCCAGCTGTTACCTTCCCACCAAAGTGGTACCTATTTATCTACTCACATTTGCATGCTTTCGATCTGCTAGGTTGGCAGAAGCTGGGGCGAGGACCGGAGCTCACCCCATCACAGGGCGCTTGGGTCTCAAACCTGGGCTCCCCTTTTTCCAGCTAACAAGCCCAGCATCTTAACCCCTAAGCTACTGTGCTGCCCAACAAGACAGGATGATTGCCCAGTTAAAGTTTCATGGGGAGGTCCTTCAACTCTCACATCCTATGGGTCCTCTCCAGATTCTTCTTCCCGGTTGACTTACACAGCAATGGGGAAGACCAGTCGCAACAACCACAAAACAAAACCCACAACAGCTCTCTCTTAGGAAAGAGGCAGGACAACCACCAGAACATTTCCAAGAAATCCCAAAGCTCCTCAGAACAGAGGCCAGGGAAGAAGATGGCCTTCCAGGTAGGTAACAGAGAGCTGGCAAAAGCCAAGCGCCAGGTACAGCCGTGTGGACCAGTGGACAGTATCCGTACCATGAAACAAAGAATGATGTGGTGATTGTGGTTGCTTGATGGGGTGATCTCATCTGGAAGAAAATGCTATTATTTCAGCCAGTTCCTTCCGTGCTTCAGTGGAAGAATTTTAAACCCTACTTCTCCCCCAACAACTTCAAGGGAGTTGAATCACCTATGCCAGGGGTGTCCAAACTTGGGAACGTTAAGACTTGTGGACTTCAGCTCCCAGAATTCCCCAGTTGGCCTGAAGTCCACAAGTCTTAACGTTCCCAGGTTTGGACACCCCTGACATGTGCAGAGGCCGAGGGGCAGATGTAGCTAGGGGTGGGCTTCAAAAATTGCAGCAATGGGTTCGCTGCCCCGTTGCTGGGTGGGCATGCACATGGTGGGTGTGGCCTAGTCAGCGTCCTGCACCATGGGGGGGAAAGGGGGCGTTCTTCACCCTCCCCAGGCTCTGGAGGCTTTCTTCGAGCCTCCGGGAGGGCAAAAACTGCTTCCCCTGGACTCCGGAGGCCAGAACAGGCCTGTTTCCAGACTTCTTTCCCCACTCCCTGAGCCTCCGCATGGGACCTACACTTACCTGGCATGATGAACGGGCCACATAGAGAGTCCTGGGAGGGGCGGAGTGGGTGTGGCCAGCCAGGGCTGGCATTTGGGGGTTCACTGTACTGGAGAGAATCCTAGCTAGAAGATTGCTCGAACCCATGCGAAACCAAACCCCCCCCCCCCAGAAGCAGCCTATCCCTGGATCTAGCCCTCAAGGCAGCTGGTATTCTGGCCCCAAAACCAGGGCCCCACAGAAAATACGAAACAGGTCGAACGAGAGAAGATGGACGGTTCTAAGTAGTGATTTCTCTATATGGAAGCTTCAACCCTCACTTCAACCTGGATTGGGGTGATTGTCTAATCCCGTGATGACGAACCCATGGCAAGCGTGTCTGAAGTGGCACATGGAGCCATGTCATCTGGCCCACATGGCGTGACCCATTCCTCTTCCGGGTTTCTGGCACGCCTGATCATCAGCTGGCCTTTGTGCGTGTGGCAGTGCCAGAAACTGGAAGAGCTGGTCTTCCCTTTTCCAGCGTGAGCATGTGCGCTGGCCAGATGATCATCAGGCGTGCCAGTAACTGGAAGACTCGCTGGCGGGTGCGCATGTGCACACCAGAAACCAGAAGTTCATTTTTAGGCCCATGCATGCTCCCTGGGCAGCTCCTCTTCCGGGTTTGCCTGCACACCCGCTTTTCGGCACTCGGCCATCACTGATCTAATCCCTCGTCCTCTTTTGCAATTTACATTCCAAGTTACTCCTAATTTCACTCGCATCCCCATTCCTGGCGCAAAGCCGATCCAATTCCTGGAAAGAATACACAAGGAGACCAGCGGTAAGATACAACCTTCACCCAGGTAAAACGACCTGCTCTCTCCCTTCCTCTGAGGATCTCTAGTGGGAAGCCCAGCTGAGGCCAAGAGAGAAGACCACCTACCGTAATCTTGCTGGCGGTGTTCAACGCTTCCACCCAATCTTGCAGATCTTTTTGGTCATTGGCTTGCAAGACATAGCGCTGAGACAAGGCGTTGATAACTGCAGATACAAAGATCATGGTCAAGAGCTGCGCATCACTTCAAAGAGAGGGCATTATTGTCCTCAGTAGCCACCTCCCGGCTTCTAGAAGGAGCCATGTTCTTCTCCAGTTCCCCACTCCTCATTCCCTGCTCCGTGAACCAGTTTCAATTTCTCCAAGAAGCTCCCTTTGCATGGTCCACCACCTCAGGAAGTCCAGGGGATGAGTTCAAAGGCCCTTTTTTGTGTAGCAATAGCATTTAGACTTATATACCACATAACAGTGCTTTACAGCCCTCTCTAAGAGGTTTATAGAATCAGCCTCTCGCCCCCAACAATCTGGGTCCTCATTTTATCCACCTCGGAAGGATGGAAGGCTGAGTCAACCTTGAGCCTGGTGAGATTTGAACTGCTAAATTGCAGGCAGCCAGCAGTCAGCAAAAATAGCCTGCAGTACTGCACTCTAACCACTGTGCCATCATGACCCATCCATCCATCCATCCATCCATCCATCCATCCATCTATCATCTATCTATCATCTATCTATCTATCTATCTATCTATCTATCTATCTATCTATCTATCTATCTATCTATCTATCATCTGTCTATCTATCTATCTATCTATCTATCTATCTATCTATCACCTATCTATCATCTATCTATCTATCTATCTATCTATCTATCTATCTATCATCTATCTATCATCTATCTATCTATCTATCTATCATCTATCTATCATCTATCTATCTATCTATCTATCTATCTATCTATCTATCTATCTATCTATCTATCTATCGCAATAGCACTTGTTTCTGCAATAGCACTTAAGACTTGTATACTGCTTCACAGTGCTTTACAGCCCTCTCTAAGCGGTTTAGAGTCAGCCTATTGCCCATTGGTGGGATTCAATTTTTTTTACTACCAGTTCCGTGAGCGTGGCTTGGTGAACATGGCATGGCTTGGTGGGTGTGGCTTAGTGGGCATGGCAGCTGAAGGATACTGTAAAATCTCCATTCCCTCCCAATCAGCTGGGACTCGGGAGGCAGAGAATAGATGGGGGCGGGGCCAGTCAGAGGTGGTATTTACCGGTTCTCCAGACTACTCAAAATTTCCACTACCGGTTCTCCAGAACTGGTCAGAACCTGCTGAATACCACCTCTGCTATTGCCGCCAACAATCTGGGTCCTCGTTTTACCCACCTCGTAAAGATGGAAGGCTGAGTCAACCTTGAGCCGGTCAGGATCGAACTCCTGGCAGTGAGCAGAGATTAGCCTGCAATTCTGTATTCTAACTATGGTGCCACCACGACTTCCCTTTCTCTCTGACTGCTCCACGCATGTCCTGAAGGCACATGAGTGGTTGGGGGAAGAAGATGGCCATCCCAAGTAGAGGTTATAATTGATTTGAACTGCCAGATTGCAGGCAGCTAGCAGTCAGCAGAAGTAGCCTGCAGTACTGCACTCTAACCACCATGCTGAGATTCAACAGCACAGTTCTTCAGAGGAGAGGAGAGCGCTATTGCGCCCAGCTACTTAAAGCAACAAATGAGTCATGCGTTTCATACATATCTCCTGCCATATAAAAAAGGCAATTTAATAACTTCAGGTGTTTTTCTTCTTCTTTAGGGCTGCAACCGAGCCTTTTGAAAAGCACGTGCAGTTCCCAATTGTATGCCTCAAACTAAGAGCAAAGATCTTCGCTGATTCTTGATTGCAGGAAACGCCTGGGAGAGTGATTATTTTATGCCTGAGAACATGCTAAATCGGGTGCATTTGATTTATATTTCCCCTGAACACGCTGGGTTGACTTTTTCATTAACTTTGGCCTGCAAAATATATGCCAACCTTCGCATTAATAAAATTAAATATCCTACATGCTTCTTGACTTCTCATTTAGGGACAGCTCTTGTCCCCTTCATTCCACACATTGCTCAGCTACCTGCCCTGGCATAAAACTATTTGTTTTCATGCAGGTACAGGGAAAGACGGAAGGGTTTTTCCCCCCATGCTTGGCCTGCACCTAGAATGAAGGAGAAAGACGGTTCCAACTTAAAACAGTTGGTGGCAGCACATCAATTGAGAAAAAGTTGTTTCTACCAAGGAGATGGGCTACAGGATGACTGTCCAATTAAGGGGAGGGAGCTAGGCGAACCCAAAACCACAGAACAGGGTGATCTAACTCTGCATTACTATTACTCTTAGTCTTCTCATCCTTCCTCTCACCCATCTCCTCCCACTTATGACTGCAGGACTGTAACTTTGTTGCTTGTATCCTTACGATTTATATTGATTTTTTCCTAGTATGATTTGATTGCTTATTTGTACCTTATGACTATCATTAAGTGTTGCACCTTATGATTCTTGACGAATGTATCTTTTCTTTTTATGTACATTGAGAGCATCTGCACCAAAGACAAATTCCTTGTGTGTCCAATCACACTTGGCCAATAAAAGAATTCTATTCTATTCCATTCTATTCTATTCTATCCTATTCCATTCCATTATTATTCTATTCTATTCCATTCCACACCATTCCATTCTATTTTCTATATTATTTTCTATTCTATTCTATTCCATTCCACACCATTCCATTCTATTTTCTATATTATTTTCTATTCTATTCTATTCTATTCCATTCCATTCCATTCCAATATTATTCTATTCTATTCCATTCCACACCATTCCATTCTATTTTCTATATTATTTTCTATATTATTTTCTATTCTATTCTATTCTATTCTATTCTATTCTATTCTATTCTATTCTTTCTATTCTATTCCATTCCATTCCAATATTATTCTATTCTATTCTATTCTATTCTATTCCATTCTATTCCATTCCATTCCATTCCACACCATTCAATTCTTTCTATATTATTTTCTATATTATTTTCTTTATTATTTTCTATTCTATTCTATTCTATTCTATTCCATTCCAATATTATTCTATTCTATTCCATTTCACACCATTCCATTCTATTTTCTATATTATTTTCTATATTAGTTTCTATATTATTTTCTATATTATTTTCTATTCTATTCTATTCTATTCCATTCCATTCCAATATTATTCCATTCTATTCTATTCCATTCCATTCCATTCCACACCATTCCATTCTATTTTCTATATTATTTTCTATATTATTTTCTATATGATTCTATTCTATTCTGTTCTATTCTATTCTATTCTATTCCATTCTATTCTACTCTAACCTACCCTACTCTACCCTATCCTGTCTCTGAACAGAAAAGTATAACCTTGAATACACCCATTATTATTATTATTATTATTATTATTATTATTATTATTATTATTATTATTATTATTATTATTATTATTATTATTGCATCAACAGAAGTGTATCACAGCGGCCAGTTGTTTCGCCGGATTTGGCATTAATTACTAGTCGGGCCCCACCCAGGGGCCTAGGACGTCGTAACGTATTTTCGTAATATGTGTGCAGATCCAAGCAGTGCGGCCTTTTGCATTTGACTGATGGTGATTTTGTCAATTTTTAACTGTTTTAAATGTAATTCCAGTGCTTTTGGAATAGCACCCAGTGTGCCGATTACCACTGGAATTACCACTGCTGGTTTGTGCCATAATCGTTGAATTTCAATTTTTAAGTCCTGGTATTTTGCGATTTTTTCATATTCCTTCTCGGCGACCCTGCTATCACCTGGTATTGCGATGTCTATGATTGTAACCTTATTTTTCTCAACCAGTGTGATGTCTGGTGTATTATGCGCCAGTATTTTATCCGTTTGTATGCGAAAATCCCACAAGATCTTGACCATCTGACTCTCGATGACTTTTTCAGGCTTATGTTCCCACCAGTTTGTTGCTGTTTTAATGTTATAATTTTTGCACAAATTCCAGTGGATCATTTGTGCCACTGAATTGTGCCGCATTTTATAGTCAGTCTGCGCGATTTTTTTTACAGCAGCTGAGTATGTGGTCAACAGTTTCATCAGCCTCTTTGCAAAGTCTACATTTGGCATCATCAGAGGATTTTTATTATTATTTTATTATTATTTTATTTTATTATTATTTTATATTATTATTATTATTATTATTATTATTATTATTATTATTATTATTATTATTATTATTATTATTATTATTATTATTATTTAGCAAGCACTACTTTTCCTTTGGTTGGTGGGCCAACTTTCCAAAGGAACTGCCTTCGCTCGAAAGGGCATTATTTCTGTCCAAGCGCAATCTCGTTTAGATATGGTTAATCCCATTAGAACTGGGCGCTTATCCCAGAGGGCCTGAAATCAAAGCCATGTTTCCCTTCCCTTGACAAAGCAAAACACAATAAGGTTTATCCTCAACCATTCTGTCCTACCACTTATCTGCCTCCCCACTGACCCTTTCTAGCTGTCCCATCTTGCGGCTCCTGAGTAAGTGAGGACGTGACTCAGCCTTTTCTTTGGAAGGTGGAGATGAAACAACTCTTTAGGGGAGACATGATAGCAGTGTTCCGATTTCTCAGGGGCTGCTCCAAAGAAGAGGGAGTCAAGCTATTCTCCAAAGCACCTGAGGGCAGGACAAGAAGCAATGGGTGGAAACTAATCAAGGAGAGAAGCAACTTAGAACTGAGGAGAAATTTCCTGGCAGTTAGAACAATTACCGTATTTTTCAGAGTATGAGATGCACTTTTTCCCCCTCTAAAAGAGCATGGAAATGTTGGTGCGTCTTATACACCGAATACAGCCATTTTTGGCCTCTTGAAGCCCCGCCCTTGCATCCCATTTTTGTGCAAAATGGACAAAAAACGGGCCATTTTTTGCAAAAAAAACTGGGGGTGTTTTTGCCTTCCTCCACCCCAGAAGCATTCTGCAGGCTTCAGCAGTGCTAGGGGAAGGCAAAAATGAGCCCCCCCCCAGGAACACTCTGGAAGCCTCCTAAAGGCTATGCACGTCCATTTTTGCAAAGGGGGTGGGGTTTCGGGAGGCCAAAAATGCTGTATTCATTTTATAAGACGCACCCAGATTTTCACTCTCTTTTTTATGGGAAAACAGTGCATCTTATACTCCGAAAAACACGGTACCTGTTCAAAATCTTGGCGCGTCTTATACAACAGCGGGTCTTGTAGTCCGAAAAATATGGTAATCAATGGAACAACTTGCCTCCAGAACCTGTGAATGTTCCAAGTGGTATAGGGTTTCCTGCCTGAGCAGGGGGTTGGACTAGAAGACCTCCAAGGTCCCTTCCAACTCTGTTATTCTATTCTGTTCTATTTATATCTCAACAAAGTTTGGGGTGTGCTTCTGAAAACTTGGCAATTTTCTCTAACAGGCCGACTTCTAGATCAGCCTCTCCCTCCAGCTCAGGTTTGCTGTTATTTCCATGCATGTGGATATGAAATCATAGATTTTGCCAGTTAGCTTCCGGTTCCAATGGGGGAGTTATCACAGTGGAGGTGGCTGATCGATTGGCAACAGACCCTACCTCCCCACCATCCTGTTCCCCATCCTCCCCATCTTTTAATCGGTCTGTCATGTTTTGGATTTTGTATTCACTTATTTCTGTTTTTAGTTTATAGTAGCTGATAACCTGCCGTTGCCCAGGTATTTATTTATAGGGGGAAAATGTCCGGATCAAATGTAATTTCTAATGTTTGATTTTCCCCCTTACCAGAGGGACCCCCATGGTGGAGTACTGTGAAGCCGTTACCAGGGCAACTCCACTGCACTGTACAGTAGAAGCCATTTTACGGCAGTACAATAGAAGCCATTTTAAGGCACAACAGGCTGTAGCTTAACAGAAACACAACACCCCCCCCCAAAAAAAGGGCATTAGGGATGTCTTACCCACACAGTATTTGTTTCCAGAGAGTAAGCCATCTGTGTACCAAGTTTGAAATTTCTCAAGGCGTTCCATACGCACTGACACACACACAGAGTCACTTTTTTATAGATAGATAGTTTTGATTTTTTTTAAAATAATTGTAAGCTGATCAGGATTACCTTGAAGTAAAATAGGCAAATTTTTTCTAAATAAATAAATATATTCTTAAAAGCTTAAAGAGGTGGAAGAAAGAAAGAAATCAGATTAATAGAATAATACATTGCCTGGGAAGGACAAAGGCAGCCAACCAGCTCCATTTCGTGTGGTTCTGTCACTTCCTCCCTAATTCCCCAGGGCTTCCTGTCTGAAGATGTTTACTTCAATCCTACTGTCTAATCCATCTGTCACTTCTCCTTTAACGTAGAAGAACAGGAGGCCTTGAGGCTCTGATGAAACATTTCTTAGGCTTTAATTTCTTCTTCCTGTGCAAAACTAGGCTAAGCTAGTGGAAATCCACCTCTAAGTGAGGCCACAAGGATTACGTTTTCAAAGGAGGACCAGTGGTCCTCCTTTGGAAGAGGATCTACCATGGGTCTACCATAAGGTCGAAATGATATCCATAAGATTGCCCTTCTGAGACCAGCTAGGTGGCAACAACTTACTGACCTTGGCTGGTCCTCATGAAAGTAGGGTAGGGGCCCACCAGTTTACCACGTGGGTAGGAAGCCACAGGGAAACCACATTGCACCAAGTTAGATTGCAGTGCTATGTGTCATCATCTTTAAAAAAAAGGGGTGGTGACTCACTTCCTCATTACTCTTTAAAACAAATCAGTAAAGATGTCTCCGTCAGGCCCCCAAGAATTGAACTCAACCTGAAGATGGCCTTTTTTATCCTTTCCCTCCCTTCTTGCAAAGAACTCTCTGCTCCAAGAGGTCTCAAATCTCCATTTGATTCCTAGGTTGGTGCAGCTGAAAAACCACCAACATCACCCAATGTTGCTTCCTAAGTAAGAAGTGAATTTAATTGTCCACTTTCCACTTATATGTTAAGACCATGGTGAAATTCAGCGGGTTCTGACAGGTTCTGGAGAACCGGTAGCGGAAATTTTGAGTAGTTCAAAGAACCGGCAAACCTCTGCCTTGTCCCAGTGTGGGGTGGGATTGGAGATTTTGCAGTGCCTTCCCCTAGAGTGGGGAGGGAATGGAGATTTTGCAGTATCCTTCCCCTGGAGTGGGGAGGGAATGGAGATTTTGCAGTATCCTTCCCCTGGAGAGGGGAGGGAATGGAGATTTTACAGTATCCTTCCTCTGCCACACCATGCCCACCAAGTCATGCCTACAGAACTGGTAGTAAAAATATCCTTCCCCTGGAGTGGGGAGGGAATGGAGATTTTGCAGTATCCTTCCCCTGGAGTGGGGAGGGAATGGAGATTTTGCAGTATCCTTCCCCTGGAGTGGGGAGGGAATGGAGATTTTGCAGTATCCTTCCCCTAGAGTGGGGAGGGAATGGAGATTTTGCAGTATCCTTCCCCTGGAGTGGGGAGGGAATGGAGATTTTGCAGTATCCTTCCCCTGGAGTGGGGAGGGAATGGAGATTTTGCAGTATCCTTCCCCTGGAGTGGGGAGGGAATGGAGATTTTGCAGTAACCTTCCCCTGGAGTGGGGAGGGAATGGAGATTTTGCAGTATCCTTCCCCTGGAGTGGGGAGGGAATGGAGATTTTGCAGTATCCTTCCCCTGCCACGCCCACCGAGCCACGCCCACAGAACGAGTAGTAAAAAAAATTGAATTTCACCACTGGTTAAGATCCATGCAATGCTCTGGATTTGAAGAGCAAAAGGTGTTTTGAATTCAATTCCTCTTCCCAGGAAGTACTTGTGAGGTTTGCAGCCCATCATTGCCTGTCGAAGCCAAAGTTCTGCTCCAAAGATTACCACAAAGGTGCTCTCCAATCTTCATCCTCCCTTTAATGACTTGCATTAAAGATGGACAACTCATGGTCCGTGTCCTACACATAGCAACAAAGCACCTAATCTGCAGCTCTCCAAGAGCAGAGTAAGCAAGGCTGAACATTTCAGATCTGCTCATTTTATTGAGGGTAGGGGCAGAGGTGGTATTCAGCCGGTTCTGACCTGTTCTAGCGAACCGGTAGCGGAAATTTTGAATAGTTTGGAGAACCGGCAAACACCACCTCTGGCTGGCCTCACCCCTGATCTATTCTCTGCATCCCAGCTGATTGGCTGAGTCTTCTTTTGTTGCCTTGCACAGGAGAATGAAGCTGGAAAGCAGTTCATTGGGGTGGGGTGGGGTGGGGAGGGAATGGGGATTTTGCAGTATCTTTCCCCCGCCATGCCCAACAAGCCATGCCCACAGAACCAATAGTAAACATTTTTGAATCCCACCACTGGGGAGGGGGCATTGGGTGAAAACAGATACTGTAGGCTTGAGGCACTTATACATATTAGCACCCCTTAAAGCTAACCTCCCCAAACTCAGCCACATTTGCCCTTTGGAAGAGGCCTACGGGACAAAAAGCAACTCTTTAGCTCCAAATCATCCCTTTCACCCTTGAAAAATCTTCCCCAAAACCAGTTCTTCAACAGAGGGGCCAAAAGGTAAATGTGCCCCTGTCCAGTGAAAGGCATTGCTCCCCCACAATTAAGGCTTACCAAAACAGAGCGGTGTTTTCGGCTTTTGCTTGGGGGTAGCCACACTGACCTGCAAAGAAAGGAAATGGAAATGGGCTGCTGATGCGGTTGCCTGAGTTGTTTTAGTCTTGGTTTTAGGAAGGAGATTGTAAGGCAGAGGGGGTGGCGTCAAGAGAGGAATTAGCCTGGAGTCCCACAGTCCAACCCCTCTAGAATTCTGTTAACTCTTTATCTAGCTCCAATGTAGTGCTCTGCATACATCTAATCTAATTAACTATTAGTTAACTAGATTCTTGTGTATAGGCGCGAGCAATAAATCAGTTTAACTGGAACTTGACGAGTGGTCCCGCCCTGACAGAGACAGGCTGTTTATGCATTTTGAGAGGACCACATTCTCTCTCCTGCCAACATCAACATCCCAGTCCTTTTGCACCTAAAGAGGGTGGCCAAACCTACTGCCACTAATTTAAGAAAGAGTTTGGCCTATAACTGAGGCCAGTTACAGAGCAATGAGGTGAGAAAGCTGGTGAGATAATTAACTCAGCCCAAAGAACAGGTCTAGTGACTTCCTCCTCCTCCAATTCCTCTTATCCTCAACTTATTTTGCTCACTCTTTTTATCGCATCTACTTCTACGGAGTTCATGGCAGGATATAAATTGCAAAAACCAGTTCCAACCAATGCATGCATGTTGGCCATTTATTTTTTAGCTTCACTACCATAGGCTGATCCTTAGCCATCAAGCTGATGGAGAACTTCAATCTGAGGTAACCAGGTTGAGGTTGCTCATGTTCTGGCCCAGCTCTTTGAACACGACAAACCCTCTGAAGTGAACTCAAAGATTTCTTTAATTAGGAGTACCGGCAGCCCAGCAAAAAAGTTTCTCTCTCACCACAAGCTAACACGTCTGTCCGGCAGGGAGATGAAGAGTTGTCTGCCACATCTATTCATCTCTGCCCTCTGCCTTTTATCCCCAGAACTAGGCTGGGGCTTCAGTAGCAGTGGTGGCTCTTCCGTCCCAAGGACCAGCCCATAGATTTCCACTGCCCTCCTCTCCTCTGCCTTCTGTGCATCAGGCACGGCACCTAGCGACCTGGGGGCTGTTGACTCTCCATCTGAGGGCTGATGGAAGGCCCAGGCTCTGCCTCTGTCTAACCCTAACCCTAATCCTTACCCTCCTCTTCCTCTGATTTGGCTGCTGGAGGGGCCATCAGCTGACAGGTCACAACAGCTCATCAGTTGAATGGGTAAGGATTAGCCTATAGCAGCAATGGCGAACCTTTTTTGGCTCACATGCCATAAGGGGGGAGTGCAGGGAGGTCGTGCATGGGCATGCCGCACCCATAATACAATGCGCAAAACCCTCAGTGCGCATAAGCACATGAGAGGCGCTCCCCCCCCATTTTCTGCATGCTTTTTTCGCTCTCCCCAGGCTCCAGAGGCTTTATAAAAGCCTGGGGAGGGTGAAAACAGCCTTCCCCGCCCTCCCCAGCTGCCCTCTGGAGGCTTTAGGAACCTTCAGGAGGCTTCCCTGAAGCCTCCGGAGGACTAAAAAGGACCCTACAAGCAAACTGGAAGTAACTTCCAGTTTGCTCATAGGGTCATTTTTTGCCCTCCGGAGGCTTGAGGGAAACCTCCTGAAGGTCCCCGAAGCCTCCGGAGGGCTTAAACCGACCCTACGAGCAAACCGGAGGTCTATTCCTGAATTTCCAGTTTGCCCATAGGGCTGGGTTTTTTGGCTTCAGGGAAGCTCCTGAAGCCTCCGGAGGGCCTTGGAGGTGGGGGAGGCTCTTTTCGCCCTCCTCAGGCTCCTATAAAGCCTCTGGAGCCTGGGGAGGGCAAAAAAAGACTTCTAAAAAGGCTGAACTCAGCTGGCCACTGCACGCTTGCGTGCTGGCCAGCTGACAGAGCAATGCCTCGAGTGCCCTGACAAATGGCTCCGTGTGCCACCTATGGCATATTTGCCATGGGTTCGCCATCCCGGGCCTATAGTAACCAATAATCATCTTTCCTGAGAAATAGCTTCTATTAAGAAACATATGTACTTTTCCTATTGCTGCTTAATGCTTACTCAGCTCCATGTCAGAAATGAAAAGACCTGTGCTGTGAGACACACCACCACCTATCCATCCTTTAGCTTTCCAATAAGCTTTCTCCTTATTGAGTTATATGTTTGTTTAATTATGAGGCAAAGAGGTGGAACTCTTAAAAACACAATTACAAAAATTATAAGGTCCAGAAACTCGGGGGAATCATCAGGACTAACAATAGGTTCCCTGGGGTTGTCACAAAACTCTGTTGTAGCCTTACCTTAGAGATGTAGGTCAGTTGTAGAGATCCTACTGCTTTTGAGCCTACAGCCAGATTCTGAAATGAAAGTTTAAAAAAATTAACAGTCCATCCCAGGGATGGAGTTCTCACTTTGCTCATTTGGACGTGAAAGGGGACGTCCCTTTCCAATCAAGCTCAAGCGTTCCTAACTTTCTGAACACACAACAGTTTTCTTGGCAGTAACAAAGATGTTGTGGCGCTTTATCATCCGCAAAAATAAAATCGGAAGTCCGAACTTCCATTCAGTAGCTACACTCCCTGGAGTTTGGCCTGCGGCATTCATTGTTTGCACTTCAGCTTTTTCAAGAAGTGAAGGATGGGTGTCAAAAGATCCATCTCACTTTATTGAAGGTTTATCCCACTTTATCGGCAATGTGAAATTATCTGGTCTGGAGCAGGGGGTGTCCAACCTTGGCAACTTTAAGACTTGTGGACTTCAACTTCCAGAATTCCTCAGCCAGGAAAGTCTTAAAGTTGCCAAGGTTGAAAGCCCTTTGGTCTAGAGCAGGGGTGTCCAAACTTGAGAACTTTAAGACTTGTGGACTTCAATTCCCATGGCTGGCTGGGGAATTCTGGGAGTTGAAGTCCACAAGTCTTAAAGTTCTCAAGTTTGGACACCCCTGCTCTAGAGTCATACCTTGTTCTGGCCATTGATAGTCTTCTGAGACCATCATTGCAACTCTGGACCTAGGGACACAGCCGTTAATTTTTTCACCCCCGATAATGACTGTAACTATCTCTTTCAGAAAACTACACCGGGCACTCTTTAACTCACACAAGGTTAAGCTTCCCTCCCCTAGCTAATCTGTAGTGGGAAATGAGTAGAACAATTGGAGTGCTATTGCCAATAAAGTTAAATTCTTTAACCAGTGGGTTGTTGTTGTTTTTTAACCACTGGCAACTTTAAATTGGGTGGACTTCAACTGCCTTGGGAATTCTGGGGTTTGAAGTTCAGCTCTCTTAATGTTGTCAACATTGAGCAATACTGATTTTTAGACAGTTCTCATTTTTACCCAACAATGGTGGCTAGAGTTGAGCATTCTGAGAATAGCAATATTAAGCTAACTTCTGGAGCAGATTTAAAATTATCGCCCCCCCCCCCCCGAAGATAATGGAGAATGTGGGATTGGTCACAATTTTGCAAATTCAGCTTTTGCAAATAAAAGAACTTTCCTGTTCATTCCAGGTTCCCCCCTCCCTCCAAATATTTAGGCTACCAGGTTCAGAGAGTCTTCAACTTACAACAGTTCATTCAGTGGCTGTTCAAAGTTACAACAGCACTAAAACAAGGGACTTAGGATAAGTTTTTCACACTTACGGCCAGTGGTGGGATACAACCGGTACACCACGGTATGGGTGTATTGGTGCCTGCTGGGAGTACCAGGTACTGTTCCTTACCGCTATTTGAGCCGATCGGGGCTTTCACGCAAGCGCACAGAACGTACGGCAACTGCACAGTGCTCCGCCGAGCAGCTGGAGCATCACGGGCAGTAAGTACGTATATCCGCGTTGCGCATGTGCTGTACACATTCATGTAGTGGACACTGGGCCTCATTGCAGCATACCGGTTGCAACGGGATCTGGAACCCACCACTGCTTACGACCATTACAGCATCCCCATTGCCACAGGGTCAAAATTCAGACGCTTGGCAACCGACTCACATTTATGACGGTTGTAGTGTCCTGGGGTCATGTGATCTCCTTTGGCGATCTTCTGACAAGCAAAATAAATGGGGAAGCCTGATTCACTTAACAACCATGTTATTATGAATCACTTAACTGCAGTGATTCATTTAACAACTGTGACGTGAGCCATGGGGGCCCAGTGGTTAGAATGCAGTACTGCAGGCTAACTTTGCCAAGTGCCAGCAGTTCGAGCCTGACTGGCTCAAGGTTGACTCAGCCTTCCATCCTTCCGAGGTCGGTAAAATGAGGACCCAGATCACAATATGCTGACTCTGTAAACCGCTTGCTTAGAGAGGGCTGTAAAACACTATAAAGAGGTATAGAATAGAATGGAATAGAACACTTAGTGATAGTCATCGGTTACTAATAAGCAATCAAATTATACTAGGAAACAAATAAAACAATATAAATTTAAAGATACAAGCAACATGGTTATAGTCATAAGTAGAGAGAGATAGGTACTAGGAAAGAAGATAATAATAATAACAACAACAACAACAACAACAACAACACACCAGACATCACACTGGTTGAGAAAAATAAGGTTACAATCATAGACATCGCAATACCAGGTGATAGCAGGGTCGAGGAGAAGGAACATGAAAAAATCGCGAAATACCAGGACTTAAAAATTGAAAATCAACGATTATGGCACAAACCAGCAGTGGTAATTCCAGTGGTAATTGGCACACTGGGTGCTATTCCAAAAGCACTGGAATTACATTTAAAACAGTTAAAAATTGACAAAATCACCATCAGTAAAATGCAAAAAGCTGCACTGCTTGGATCTGCACGTATATTACAAAAATACGTTACGACGTCCTAGGCCCCTCTGTGGGCCCCGACTAGTAATCAATGCCAAATCCGGCGAAACAACTGGCCGCTGTGATACAATCGTATAATAATAATAGTAATAGTAATAGTAATAGTAGTAGTAATAATAATAATAACAACAATAACAATAACAATAACAATAACAATAACAATAACAATAACAATAATAATAATAATAATAATAATAATAATAATAATAATAATAATAATACAGTCTTAGTAGATAATTTGATAGTTTTGTGGGGATTAGTGGTTTAGCAGAGTGACGGCACGGGGAAAAAACTGTCCTTGTGCCTTGTTGTTCTGGTATGCAGTACTCTGTAGCATCGTTTTGAAGGTAGAAGTTGAAACCATTTATGTCCAGGATGGGAGGGGTCTGTAGTTATTTTCACAGCCCCCTTTTTGACTCGTGCAGGATACAGGTCCTCAGTGGAAGGCAGATTGATAGCCATTGTTTTATCTGCAGTTCTAATTATCCTCTGAAATCTGTGTCTGCCTTGTTGGGTTGCAGAGCCAAACCAGACAGTTTTGGAGGTGCAGATGACAGACTCAGTAATTCCTCTGTAGAACTGAATCAGCAGCTCTTTGGGAAGTTTGAGCTTCCTGAGTTGGTGCAGAAAGAACATCCTTTGATGTGCTTTTTTGATGATGTTTTTGATGTTAGGTGTCCATTTTAAGTCCTGAGATATGATAGAACCTAGAAACGTGAAGGTCTCTACTGTTGGTACTGTGTTGTCTAGTATTGTAAGAGATGATAATTTGGGAGGGTTTCTCCTAAAATCTACCACCATTTCTAACGTTTTGAGTGCATTTAGCTCAAGATTGTTCTGGTTGCATCACAAGGCTGGTTGTTCAACTACATTATTGTATAGACTTATAAGTATGTAAGTCTAAGTGCTACTGCTGCTGAGTAAAATGGAGCAAAACTTAACTGTCTCACTTAGCAACAGAAACTTTAGGTTCACTTGCGGTTGTAAGTCGAGTGCTACCTGCTGTGTCTCAAAGCTGGTAAATACTGCAAATGGTACACTGGTGTGCTCTTTTTTTTTGTAGTTGAACAAATAAGCGTCAATTCCGTTTCTCCCAGGGGAGCAGAGGTGCGGCTTCTCAGACAAAAATATTTGCTGCAAGTTTTCTTGCCAAGATGCTCAGACAGACGAAGGTATCTGAGATGAGTCAGAGAAAACCACCAGCTTCGATTTCCTCATTAGGAAAGTGGGATTACAATGAAGGGACATGTTGTCATCTATGGTGGAGGCGTCAAAGAGCCAAAAAATCTTTGGGCATACAATAAGTAAATATGTACACTCATTCTGACGATTTTACAGACGAATGTACAATTGAAACTAGAGACTTTTCTTTTGGCCTTAATGGGCAGGCAGGTAGGGGAAAAAGCCATGGAAAAAGCCAGTTGAACAGAGTTGGAAGGGAACTTGTAGGTCATCTAGTCCAACCCCACCCAAGCAGGAGACCCTACACCATTTCTGACAGATGACAATCCAGACTCTTCTTGAAAGCCTCCAGTGATGAAGCTCCCACAACTTCCAAAGGCAATTTCTGTTCTTTTGGTTGATTGCTTTCACTGTCAGAAAATTCCTCCTTATTTGAATCTGTCCTTGTTCAGTTTCCATCCATTGTTCCTTGTCTGGCCTTCGAGTGCTTTGGAAAATAGCTTGACCCCCTCCTCTCTGTGGCAGCCCCTCAAATTTTGGAAGACTGCTATCCTTCTCTTCACTAGACTAGCCATGCCCAGTTCCTGCAACTGTTCATCGTATGTTTTAGCCCCCAGTCCCCTAGTCATCTTTGTTGCTCTTCTCTGCATTCTTTCTAGAGTCTCAACATCTTTTTTATAGTGTTGTGACCAAAACTGGATGCAGTACTCTAGGTGTGTCTTTAGAGAGTGGTATTAGTACTTCCCTTGATCTTGAGTCAGTCCCTCTGTTAATGCAATTTAGGATTTCAGTGGCTTTTTGGGCTTGCTTTTTTTAATACATGACTTGTTTTTTTTTAATACATGACAGCTGCAGCTAGATGACTATATGCTCAAAAGTGAAAAAAAGTTTGATATTACCCACAATAGAGGAATGGTTGGTGAAGATGCTGGAACTTGCAAAGAGGATTAAATTGGTTTCCTCTATTAGAGAAAAGATTCATGGCTGACTGCAAATCCCTTACAGACGTTTTGCATGAAAACAGAAAATAATACACTTAGGACTTTCAGTTTTGATTATTAGAAAAAAAAATAGATAATAGAAAAAAAGGAGAGGGCTGTTTTTTGTAATCATAAAATAAGAGATATCTTTGTAATCGCACTTCTATTTGCTGCAAAAGAAATCAGAAGTTTCTTCTTTCTATTTTTATTTCTTTATATTTTGCACTTTTCACTTTTGAGCATGTCATTGTTTCACTGTAGCTGTCACATATAGAAGAAAGTTCCATTACGCCTAAAAAAAAAACATCTGGTTTCAATTGTAGTTTAACCTTTAAAATCTTCAGAATTAATATATGTTTCTGTCTACCTTTTCTCAAACAGTCTGGAAAAATCACCCAAAGATACGGTCATTTGTCTATTTGCAAAACAATAGAATCAACATAATTGCATCGCTTGGATAATTTTGCATTGTTGCAAATAAAGTAAATAAGACTCAACAGACATCATTATGTCAATCACCAAATTACCGAAAGGGACAAATCATGCCAATTACATCAATTTGGATTTAATGAACATTTGGATTTTAGAAGTCATCTTTTTTAATGATTCATAAAATTAAGGCTTTACTGTCTACTGAAATATACATACTTTAGGTTTACTTCTGTTTTCTAGCATATAAATCACACACCTAGATTATTTATTTACACATACATACATATCTCTATCAGAGATAGCAATAGCACTTATATACCGTTTCATAGTGCTTTTACAACCGTCTCTAAGCTGTTTACAGAGGCAGCCTCTTGCCCACAACAATCTGGGTCCTCATTTTACCCACCTCGGAAGGATGGAAGGCTAAGTCAACCTTGAGCCGGTCAGGATTGAACTGCTGAATTGCAGCTAGCAGTCAACTGAAGTAGCCTGCAGTACTGCACTCTAACCACTGCACCACCTCGACTCTTATAACAAGATAATAGGTTATGAACTTTGACACCTATCTGAATGTCCTATAAACAACGTAGACATGTTTAACTGAGCATGGATCTATTTAAGTGCAATTAGAGAGTTGGATTTAAAAGATACTCTCCATTTATCGACCATTTAAAAGCTGTCTGTTAAATCCAAACGTCCATTAAACCCAAATCTAATCTGATGGTTGACAATGATTTGTCTTTGATATTGATTCTAAAGATAATAATAATAATAATAATAATAATAATAATAATAATAATAATAATAATAATAATAATAATAATAATAATAATAATAATAATAATAATAATAATAATAAATATTTATTTCTTAGCCGCACCCTCTCCCGAAGGACTCGGGGCGGCGTACAATGAAACATATGAAATAAATATGGACAAAACAAACATATAACAGTTACCCAAATAGACACACAAATGTAACTTTTGGTAATTTTACAGACTGTTTCAGACACAATGGACAGGGACATACATTCATTCTGAAGATTTTAAAGATAAAAGTACAATTGTATCTTTCGATAATTTTGAGGGGAAAGACAGTTTGCACAGAAAGTCATTTACAATTTTTGAACCACATGCCTTAAATGCGTTCGTGTGTCTGCAGAAATATCATTTGTAACTGGAACTTAGTTCCATGAGAAAGTTGAAAAACCATCTGCGCCCATCTCATCTATCCCCTTAATAACAATAGCACTTAGAGTTATATACTACTTCACAATGATTTTACAGCCCTCTCTAAGCGGCTTACAGAGTCAGCCTCTTGCCCCCAACAATCTGGGTCCTCATTTTACCCACCTCGGAAGGACAGAAGGCTGAGTCAACCTTGTGCCAGTCAGGATCGAACTGCTGGCAGTGAGCTAAATGAACCTGCAATATTTTTAGTATTCATTGTAATAGAAAGACTAAGATAGATAGATAGATAGATAGATAGATGATAGATAGATAGATAGATAGATAGATAGATAGATAGATAGATAGATAGATAGATAGATGATAGATAGATAGATAGAAGATGGATGGATAGATAGATATTAATAGATAGATGATAGACAGACAGACAGAAACAGAGGGAGGGAGGGAGGGAGGGGGAGAGGGAGAGAGAGAGAGAGAAGGTATCAATAATCATAGCATTTAGACTTATATATTGCTTTACAGCCTCTCTAAACGGTTTACAGAGTCAGCCTCTTGCCCCCAACAATCTGGGTCTTCATTTTATCCACCTCGGAAGGATGGAAGGCTGAGTCAACCTTGTGCCAGTCAGGATCGAACTGCTGGCAGTGAGCTAAATGAACCTGCAATATTTTTAGTATTCATTATAATAGAAAGACTAAGATAGATAGATGATAGATAATAAGATAGATAAATAGATAGATAGATAGATAGATAGATAGATAGATAGATAGAAAGAAAGAAATAGATAGATGAGATAGACAGACAGAAACGGAGGGAGGGAGGGAGGGAGGGAGGGAGGGAGAGAGAGAGAGAAGTTATCAATAATCATAGCATTTAGACTTATATATTGCTTTACAGCCTCTCTAAGCGGTTTACAGAGTCAGCCTCTTGCCCCCAACAATCTGGGTCCTCATTTTACCCACCTCGGAAGGATGGAAGGCTGAGTCAACCTTGAGGGAGTCAGGATTGAACTGCTGGCAGTGAGCAGAGATTAGCCTGCAACACTTCATTCTAACCAACGTCACCAGTGCTCTTGAATGAGGGTTTTTAGGACAAAATGCTTAGAGAGAGCGACTCACCTGAGGATTGTCCATGTACCACAAAAGGCTGTTGATTTTGGTATCCAGGATGAAATACCGACGCAGGAACTTCCCACAGGTTTCATTATCCTCAATATCCAGGAATCCGCAAATTCGATTCTGACGGTCTACATAAGGCATTCCGAGGCACTGCTAGCATCCCTCTGTGAAGAGAGAGGAACACAGAGTGAGAGGCAGGCCTTCTGCATACCAAGACATCTTGCACTGCCCCAGTTCTTTAAAAATTCTACCGAGCAGATCTGTGGTCATGTGACCCACAGACAGCTTTACGCATTGTGTTACAACATCAAGTGGCTTTTTTCAGGCTGAGCTTAGTGGTTAGGGGAATCCAGCCAACTGGGGGCTACTTAATAAACCATGAATAAGCAAAATCATTATGTTCCTTTTTCCTTGTTTAGGACACAAAGGGGAAAGGAAAGGAAATCCACAAAGCAGTGTGCAAGTTTGCTTCTGTGGGCCATATCACCATGTCAACTTCAGACAACAGACGGTTGTGTTGGTCTTTAGATTTCACATTCAGTTTCTCTTTCCTCTAAGACGCTTCGCATATGCAGGGATAACACCAGGGGTGGGCTGCTGGGGGTTCGGGAGAACCTCTAGCTAAGATTCTGTGCAATTCGGAGAAGCCCCAAATCTGTTGTGGCCCAACAGCAGCCGGCTGAGCTGTTGGTGGAATCTGACAGCAATGAACACTAGGGGACTGCCCTGGAGGCTGAGGAAGACTCTGGGGGTTGTTCGGAGTCAGAGCAGGGACTAGGGAGGCCTGTTGGCCACCAACTGGCACCTGAATCAGGGAGCAGTGAGGAAGAACAGAGGGAGGCTGTCCCTGACGTACATATGCGTAGGGCTGAGAGGAGGAGGGAGCAGCTTTGGAAAAAAGGATCACAGAAGGAAATAGGAACAGGTGGCTACTGATTGGCCTCTCCCATAGAGCTTATAGGTGAGGCGACGGGAGGGAAATTTTGCAGGAAACAAGCCATAGAGAAAGATTGAGAGAATTTCGTTGAGTTTAAGCCTTGTTTCGTAGAGATAGCTTTCTGGGCTTCCAGCCAAGGGGTTCCTTATCTCCTTCCTTAGTTGTGGCAGACAGTCAAGTCTGCGTCCATATATATTGTAGATGCTTGGGACAGAACAAAATCCCACTCCTGGCTGGCCCTGCCCACCCCATCCCTCCCAGGACTCCCCATGCAGCCCGTTTTGGATGAAGGTAAGTGCAGGGCACGTGTGGAGGCTCGAGGAAGGTGAAAAATGGGCCTACCAGAAGTTCAGGAAGGCTGTAAACAGGCCCATTTCCAGCCTCCAGAGCCTGGGGAGGCCATTTTTGCCCTCCTGGAGGTTTGAGGAAAGCGTCCGGAGCTCCGGGAGGGCAAAAACACCTCCCCCTGCCGTGGTGCAGGAGGCCGACTAGGCCACACCATCAGGGCTACATCTACCCAGCAAGTGGGCAGAGAACTCCTTGTTAAAAAATTTGAAGCCCACCCCTGGATAACACAGAGGATGACAAATCAAATCAGATTTAGGCGGTACGCAGGCTACAATATTTTTATTTATCATTCTTAATTGGGGCAATGGCTGTCTATATTCCTACAGACCGGACAGAAATACGAACTATTTGTGCTGCTATCATTGTTTGCTGTTTAAAAAGCAAAAACAAAACGGCAGATCAATTAAAACTTGGCTTTTCCCAGGCTCGAAATGGTCAAAATTCTTGACCCACGAAATTTTGCAGATTGGAGCCCATGTATATTTGGAGTGCAGCTACGATGGAAAAAGCTTTTGAAGGAATTACTTCCATTATTAGCTTTGTCTATATATATAATGTATTTGTGTTACAACCCCTGGTATGCCCAACCACAGGTTCAAATCCCAGTAAGGGTATGGCTAGCTGATGAGAGCTAAATAGCTTGAAATGGATCCATACTAGTCTCCCTTTATTTATTTATCAGCACAAATACACACACACACACATATTATAGGCAGGCAAAGAGGATACATTCTGGAAACTGTCTGCCTAACTTTTAAAGAAAATAAACAACAGGGGCAGAAAGGAAGCGACAATCCTCTGGATTTTGAGCCAGGCATGTGACATGAGCTTAATCCATATTCTCAAAAGTGCTCTTAACCTGTCGAGAAGGGATTAAAAATGGATATATTGTGTGCTCCCTGAAGATACCAACCAATGAGAATCTCCCTTGGCACTCCATATATTTTTTTTTACATTGCTTTCTTTTCTAAATTTCCTTTAATACAATAAAGGGAAGCTGGCATGCTATAAAGCAGGGGTGTCCAAACTTGGGAACTTTAAGACTTGTGGACTACCTGTTTTTTGGGCGGTTTTAGCTGTTTTTGAGGTTGTTTCCAGGCTGTTTTGGGGGCCACTTTCTAGCCATTTTTGGCCCAAAATATGGCCTGAAAACACCTTGAAAAAGGCCTGAAAAATAGCCTGTTTCTGTCTGTTTTTTGGGCCAGTCTTCAGGCTGTTTTCTGGTGCTTTGGTGTCCATGAAAAGCAGATGTCCGGCGTACATGTGTGCGCCAAAAAACAGAAGAGCATGGTGCCGATGGTGCATGTGCCCACAGAGCGGGCTGTGTGCCACCTCTGGCATGTGGGCTGTAAGTTCGCCATCATGAGTCTAGACTCTTAAAAAGATCCAGTGATGGAGAGCCCACAATTTCTGAGGCAAGCTGTTCTATTGGTTAACTGTCATCCGTGTTAGGAAGTTTCTCCTTAATTCCACATTGCTTCTCTCCTTCATCAGTTTCCAACCATTGCTTCTTGTCCTGCCCTGCGGTGCTTTGGAGAATAATTTGACCTCCTCTTCTTTGTGGCAGTCCCTCAAGTACTGAAATACTGCTATCCTATCACCCATAATTCTTCTTTTCTTTAGACTAGCCAAACCCAAATCCTGCAGCCCTTATTAATCAGTGGCCAAACTTGTCTATCTAAGCAGAGGGTACGGCTAGTGTGTTAAAATTTGGACAAGGTCGACAATGAAATCATTGATCTTAACAAAGCTTCCTGACTGGTTCTGAGTAGATCATCATCCAATTTCTTTTTAGGAACTTCTGGCATCCAGCTACGGTTGTACTAAAACAGGTCTTCAAACCTGGCAACTTTAAGACTTGTGGACTTCAACTCCCAGAATTCTCCAGCCAGCATAAAATACTCTCTTATAATCCCTTCCTCTGCAATCTCTCCACTTAGATCACAGGTCTTCAAACTTGGCAATGGACTTCAACTTCCAGAATTCTCCAGCCAACTATGCTGGCTGGAGAATTATGGGAATTGAAGTCCACAAGTCTTAAAAGTTGCCAAGTTTGGAGATCCCTGTACTAAAATAACAATGAAAACAAGCTTTCCATGGCTACAGGATGGCATAAATCACTCAGAAGTATCTACCCTTAACTGTTCTATCTGATCTACCTGACTGAATGAGGTCAATACAATGCAACCTAGTAACTGTCAGTCTTTAATCCACAGGTCATTGAGGACAACTCAATGTTGCATTACTTTAAACTCTTTGGAGAAATGTGAGGAATCAGGGATCTTCTTCTAACTCTCCTAACATTTGTGCAAGCTTCTTAAATCTTGCAGTGCATCATTTGGTATAAATCCTAGATAATGTTTTTGAAGCAGTGAGAAAGGGACTTGTCCAAGCGTAACCCAATGAATTCCTAGGCAAAATGGACATTGAAAATGGGGACGACTCAATTTATAGCCCTTCCCCAAGCCTTCCCCAACCATCACTATGACGGCTGGGAACTTTGCAAGTTGCAGTCTGATGCAATCAAAAGGCTGCCCTACACTGCACACATTCTTATATTTGCATAGTTAGTTCCTAGAAAAGTTTGAAGAACAAACACTTTCAATGCTCTACTTTAAAGAATTTTTTGCTAAAGGTTTACTCAGGCTAAATCACACAGGCCTTTTGCGGAATCTGATGTGAGGGAGACTCGATGAGCCTGGAAAATACCAAGAATTGTGGTCCCCTGCAAATGTGCATGGCAGGCAGGAAGGCTTCGGAGATCTTTCAGAATTTCTCACAGTTTGCAGCGTGATGAATGCAAGGTCGCAATCGGAATCCCACCCCTTGCACAATGAGCGAGAGGGTAACCATGATGTCATGCCCCTCTTGCAGATTTTGACCCCGATCGAGAAAACAACCTATGATGCATTGCAGATTAAAATACCTATGAAGATGATTCATGAGCAATGCTCAGTACAATTGGCAGATCTTTAACCAGTGCAACCAGACATACTGTATTTTTAGGAGTATCACCCTCAAAAAAGAGGGTGAGAACCTGGGAGCGTCTTATACACTGAATACAGCATTTTTTGCCTCCCCAAACCCCACCCCCTTCACCAAAATGGCCATGCATAGTCTTTAGAAGACTTCTAGAGTGCTCCTGGGGGCTGGGGAGGCCAGAAATGAGCAAAAAACAGGCCAGTTTTTGCTCAATTTTGCCCCTCCCCAGCCCCCAGGAGCACTCTATAAGCCTCCTAAAGACTATGCATGCCCTTTTTTAGACAAAAAATGGACCATTTTTTGCTCATTTTTGCTACCTTCCTCCCCCCTGGAGTACTCTACAAGCCTCCTAAAGACTATTCATGGCCTTTTTAAAAAACAAAATAAACTGGGGCCGTTTTCATGAAAAACGGGCCAATTTTTGGGAGGTCTGCAGAGTGCAAAAACATTTTTTTTAAATTTGCCTCTTCAAAATCTTGGTGCGTCTTGTACTCTGAAAACGGGGGTAAATTTTACCAGGTTCTGAAATAGCTTCACTGGTTGCCTGGCCACATCGGAGTTCTGACGCTTTGAAGTTTTAAATAGCTGGGACACAATTCCAGGAGGTGTGTGTCTTTGTACCTTCCTACTATAACCTGCCATACCAACTTCACAGGAGCCTCTGGTGCATGTAGTCTTGCCAGGAGATTTCACCATAAGAAGCCTTCTCTCTGATGGCCACTGGACTACAGAAGGTTCGTTCCATTCCAATGTAGCTGGGGCCAATGCTACCAATTTTGTGCTCTCAGCCTTACAGCATATTCCCTCCAGGTATTTTAAAGTTACTTTGTAATTGACATGTTGTTTTCTTTTCCTTTGAAATCTCTACAGAAGATGCTTTACTGTACTGAAGTTATTCCTAACGGAGGTGTGGCCAATCTGGATATGTCACCCCACTGATGGTCAGGGTTGATTCAACTCATATACAGCCTTCTAGGCGATAGCACTTAGACTTAAGGGACACAGTGGCTCTGTAGCTGAGACGCTGAGCTTGTCAATCAGAAAGGTCGGCAGTTCGGCGGTTCAAATCCCTAGCACCGCGTAACGGAGTGAGTTCCAGCTACTTGTCCCAGCTTCTGCCAACCTAGCAGTTCGAAAGCACGTAAAAATGCAAATAGAAAAATAGGAGCCACCTTTGGTGGGAAGGTAACAGTGTTCTGTGCGCCTTGGGAGTTTAGTTTTGCCGGCCACATGACCACGGAGACATCCTTGGACAGCGCTGGTTCTTTGGCTTTGAAACAGAGATGAGCACTGCCCTTTAAAATCAGGAACGACTCGCACATATGTGCGAGGCAAACCTTTACCTAACCAATGTTTACCCACTTAGACTTATATACCGCTTCACAATGCTTTTCAAGCCCCTCTGAGAAGTTTACAGAGTCAGCTTATTGCCCCCAAGAATCTGGGTCCTCATTTTACCCATCTTGGAAGGATGGAAGGCTGAGTCAACCTTGAGCCAATCAGGATCGAACTCCTGGCAGTGAGCAGAGTTTAGCCTGCAATACTTCATTCTAACTACCGTGCCACCAGGGTCCCCCTTTCTCCCTGACTGCTCCATGCATGGCCTAAAGTCACATACTTGGTTGGTGGAACAAGATGACCATCCCAAGTAGAAGTTATAACTGATTTATTTTTCATGGACTGCTAATCCTTGACGTTCACCCACAAATGGGACCGGAAAATTCATCGTTAAGCAGTGAAAGTCATTAACTCAAGCATCAGGGGCATGCATAAGTGCACTAATGTGCCCTATTGTCCCTGTTGTTATATTTTTATGTTATTTCTGTTTTCTTTCTGTTTTGACAAATTGCAATAAATTTTAGAAAAAATCATGTCACTGCACCCACTTTCACAACCTTTCTTAGTTAATGGTCATCGAGAGAGACATGGTGTGATTGCAACTTGTGACTTTCCCTACCAAATTGCCCATTGAGTTTGCATGATGGAAGATAGGTGGGATGGTCACAAACGGCAATCATTTGACCCCGGGATGCTACAATTGTTGTAAATGCAAGCTTTATTCAAGAGTGCAGAGACACTGCAATGGTCATAGGTGCTGTTATAACTTCAAACAATGGCTAATTGAACAGTCACAAGTCAAGGACTACCTATATTAAAAGGTTTTTATCCAGAGGGCATTTTCATCTATTTCAACTGTACATCGGACATTAATACGATTGAGCAGCTCCAGAGATACTTCATGAGAAGAGTCCTCCACTCCTCTGCTCACAATAGAATTCCCAAGATCTTAAATTTTGAGCTTTGATAATTGGGAACTGCTTCACCTGCGGTATGATCTAAGCACAGTACACACAATTGTCTTCTACAACATCTTGCCTGTCAATGACTTCTTCAGCTTCAACCACAATAACACACGGGCAAACAATCGATACAAACTCAAGGTAAACCGCTCCAAACTCGATTGCAGAAAATATGACTTCAGCAACAGAGTGGTCAATGCCTGGAATGCTCTACCCGGCTCCATTGTTACATCCTCAAACCCCCACAGCTTCAACCTTAAACTGTCTACTGTAGACCTCACCCCATTCCTAAGAGGTCTGTAAAGGGGGGGGGGGTCCATAAGCGCACCAGCGTGCCTACCGTCCCTCTCCTACTGTCCCCATTTATTTGTATTCATTTCTTTCGTTCATATCCATGTTTATATTTATACCTGCTATCTTGTACACGTTTGACAAACTAATAAAATACAAATCTATTATCTTTTTGACTGAAGGAGAAGCCCAAATAGTTCTGCATAATACAACAGTCCACAAGCAGTGGGTAAAGCCTTGATACCTTGGGGTTAAAACCCACCCCCGAGCCAAGGGTTCACCTTCTTTGATCCTTCTGAAATTGCCAGGCATAAATGATCAGTTCAAGCTTGCTACTGTATTCTACCTATAACCCAAGAATCTCCTCTGACTGGTTGTCTTCCCTTGGGGAACCTATAGGGGGCCAGTCTTAGGTCTCTTGCGACTATGCAGTGACTCAAGGCTACTTCCCCACTTGATCCTTTCTCCTTGCCTGGCTGGTAATTTCCCAACGCAAATGCAAACCCAACCGGCTGACTGGCAGCCAGAGGGCAAGTCCCTAAGAAAATTCAAGAGAGTTTCCCCTTTCTAAAGGACATTTGCAAAAAAAAAAACTATTATTAGACTATCCCCAAAACTCAGGGGAAATGTAAATTAGTCATTTTTGCTTTACTAAATTATACAATAGCTGTTTTGGGGTTTTTTTCCCCATTTTTCCCTTCCATGTCTGGAGTTTCTCAAGGAATCCTTTTTCACACTGGTTCAGTGAAGCAAAAAGCAGAATGAGCACTGTCAATTTGAACGTGATATGCCGAACAGAGGACAGAAAATGCACAGATCTGAATATGCTAATACAAATGCAAATGGGAGGGGATGCTGCAAAAGTCATACATGTGAAAAATACTCCTAAATCACTTTTTTTTCAGTGCCGTTGTAACTTTAAGCAAACTGTTGTAAGTCGAGAACTATCTATATTATTTCTTAAGGTAAATCAGTGGTTGTTTGAAGCCAAAAAAAAAAAAAAATTCAGGCTCCCAGCTCTTTAATAGCAAATAAAGAAGTTTTATGTCCAATACCTTCCTAGTAACCAGGATAAAGATTTTTTAAATAGTATTTATATACATAAGTCATTCCAGCATCAACTTATGGATATGTTTATTATACAGTAGTGGCCAAGATTGTGAAAATATTTTGGGAAAATTGTACAGTATTTTTGAGGTTTGGTGTGGCTAATAACCCCTTTTGGGGGGGGGAGTAGTACCATAAAATTATACATCAATGGAAAGATAACTTACGTAATCAAAATGCAATTTAATAGCTTGTATGAAGGATTTGCTACTAGAATAGCAGTTATAAAGAAGAAAAGTGAAATGAGATACACAAAAATTATCATAGAAAAAATGAGATATACAAAAATTATCACCATGTCAGTTAATACTTAGTTGGGTAGCCTTTAGCATGAATTATGGCCTTACAATGTCTTTCCATGGAGTGAACCAAGTCTTTTAGTTCTGCAGCTGTTATCATGTGAAACCAAGATTGAATGATTTGCTTCTATTAACTGGGTTTTATTGCTGGCTACATTTGGCTGTAACTTTTCATAGAATACAGATAATTGAACAAAATTTGCTGCATTACAGTCTTAATTAAATCATCTTTCCATTGATATATAATTTTATGGTAGTTCTCCAAAAACAAATGGTGTTATTATGTAGGAAGTTAGCACCCAGCCCTCTCCTAGAAAAATGAAATATCTTGGGAAATATTGAAAAGGCAGAACATATTTATCTGGATCAGAAATGGAGAAACATGTTTTTTAGACAGGAAGCACTCTTAATACCCCCCCCCCCACTTTCCTTAATGAGCCATTAAAATGCCCGAGCCAGTCTATTCTACATAACAAAGAGTTCCCCTTTCAGCTCCAGGGTGATCGGATTAAGGCATGATAGCATTAGCCCTCACCACAGGGCACCTGGGAAGAAGCAATGCTCAACCAAACTTGGAGTCAAGACAGCCTAGTGAGTTGCCCTATGGGAGTCTGACAACCAATCACAATACATTTCTTACACAGGAACAGGAAACAGAGAGGTGGGGTTGAACACAGTATAAAAAACCCAGCAAGCCCCTTCTTCGCTCTCTTTTCTTCTTCACCCAACATCTGGATCATGTGATCCATCTTTTCCGCTCAGGACCTCAAGCCACATGGTCCTGTCCACCATTAAACCATCTTTCCAAGCAGCCCCCGTGTTTCCAGTGTATTTTTTTCCTCACTTGGAGCTTAACCCAGAAGAAAAACTTCTTCCAACAATTAGCCATCACACCTTTTCCCAAAAGGTTTCTACAATTTTGGCCACGACTATATATGTTGGATAATAATTCTCACTGCCTATAGACAGTACTGAGTCAGGTGGAGCAGTGGTCTGATTCTATAGGAGCCAACACCCTGTTTGTTTGTTTGTTTGTTTTTGTTTGTTTTATTGGATTTATATGCCACCCTTCTCCCAAAGGACTCAGGGCGGCGTACAGCATTAAAAAACACATATTACAAAAGTTAAAAGGAAATTAGAAACAATCCAAAAAACAAACCTTTGCCTTTTAACCAGCCATTGTTATATTCGTTGTACTATCTCTAGTTCTATCATCATAAAATAATATAAATATTTATTAAGCCCTTAAGACTGAGGAGAGAAGGGTGCTTTCAAGCCGCAGCTGCATCTGAGCTTCCCCCTCCCCTCCCCAAGGGAAGCACCCACATAGAGAGCTTTGCAACCGCGAGATTAAAGATGAACTTATTTCAATTATTTCTTCATTCCTCGTGTTTACATGGCTGCCCTCTCGCACCAAACTTGCTTTGGGCACCGTACCAATAAAAGGAAATTAAAACTGCGCCTTTTGTAAAAAGGCAACATTTGCAAACTATATATAAGAAGTTTCTCTTTTGTTTTTCTAAAGTTAGTTACTCTGGTAATATGCTATGGGAAAGGAAGGAAGTAGCTTATGTGTGACAGACATGGTGGGCACTAACAGATTCCTTCTCAGTTTCACATGTGGTAGTGAGAACTGACAAAAAGGGCCAAGAGGAGGAAGTAAGGGACTCTGAGTGTCAGCTGGAATCAAAGCACTCATCCAGGCTGGAAATCCTGACACGGTACATACCATTACCAAGGGCCATGTGCAAATGTTCCCACAATAGCAAAGTCCTCTGTGGCACAAAACTCCATTGAATTGCCATTGAAGATATTGTTTTTAAATTCTTACAACATTGTTTGTGAACGTTACAACTTTCACCTCCCAGAATTCCCTAGTCAGTATGCTAACTGGGAAATTCTGGGAGTAGGAGTGTAAACATCATAAAATGGCTGAGGTTAAGATATACTGCGGATAACATCAACTGTGTGTACGTCATTCAGAGTCTCTGGCAAAGAAATGGGAAGGAAAGAAAGAAGGAAGTTAGGAAGGAAGGAAGGAAGGAAAGAGAGAGAGAGAGAGAAAGAAAAAAGGAGAGATAGAAAGAAAAGAGAAAGGAATAAAGGAAGGAGAGAGAGTGAGAAAGAAGGAAGGAAGGAAAGGAGAGAAAGAAAGAGAAAAAGAAAAAAGAAAGGAAGGAGGGAGAAAGAGAATGGGAAAGGAAGGAAGGAAGGAAAGAAAGAAAGAAAGAGAAAGAGTGAAAAAGAAGGAAGGAAGGAAGGAAAGGAGAAAGGAAGGAAGGAGAAAGGAAGGAAGGAGAAAAAGAGTGAGAAAGAAAGAAGGAAGGAAGGAGAAAGAAAGAAAGAGACAGAAAGAGAGAAAGAGGAAGGAAGGAAGGAAGGAAGGAAGGAAGGAAGGAAGGAAGGAAGGAAGGAAGGAAGGAAGGAAGGAAGGAAGGAAGAACTGCAACTGTACTCCTGCAGTTAGACTAAAATGTAACCCCAAGAATGATGGATTAAGTCTAGTAGAACCCCTCAGAGAAAAGTCAAACTTAACCAGTTCTACTTTAAGACCTCTGATGTCTCTGCTACCAAAATAAGAGCAAGGTGTCCTGCCCACAAGGTGTCCTGTATCAGTAAATGTTGGCATTGGATCCAGTAGCATTCCTTTCTTTTTTTTCCAAACAAAGTTTTTTATTTTTTATTATGTAAGTAAAAGTCTTTTGTACACAGAGTGTTGGTCCGGTTCCCCCCCCTTTAACATTTTCACATATGCATAATTCATTTTACATGATATTTCCATTTCCAATTTTAGCCCTGTTATTTTCTTCCCATATTTTCCAACTTTTAATTTTGATCACATACATCAACAATGTCATTTTTATCCCTTTAGAAATAAACCATGTTTATCATTTCATGTCCATCTATTTTCGATAAGCAACATGTATCTTCACATTCAGTTGTTTAAAAACATAATAAACATTTTACTTAATTAATTGGCGCAATTAATAATATTGGTATCGTTCGCTCACATCTTAATTAGCTACGTACCATTGCCATGATTAATATATTTCATTTCATTTTACCAATCCCCTGTTCCTAGATTTCCCCCGCTCCTCTTTTTCTTCTTTTTACATGTATTATATCTTTTCTTCTGAATCTTTTCTATCGCTTTTCGATAAGATTCTTTGGATGGTAGCATTCCGCTCAATATCCCAGCTAAAGCATCCAAATAAAGATGGGGCACACCTCCATTTGCTAGGTTCTCTCACCCCAAAGTGACTATCTTATGCTTCTAAAGAGTTACATGGATGGCTATACAACGACTGCCCAGAGTCCACTGAACTTGGATGACCAATAGATCTAAATGTAACAACCACAATCACCTGAAATCACCACCGGCTAACTGCAAAAGGCAGTGTTTCTTGGAACAGTTTGTATTCTGCAATGACATCTTTAACATTGTTCAACAACCCCATCTACTTATCTCTGGTCCTCAGAAAGGACTTGATAGGTAGATGAAAACGCCCAATCCTGTTGAGTACAGCAAAAACCACTGGGAGCATCAGGTTGAGAAGGTTTTAGAGAATGAGAAAGGCAAAATCTTGTGGGACTTCAGAATCCAGACTGACAGGCACTTGGCCCACAACACACCTGACATAACAATAATTGAAAAGAAAAAAGTATGGTTCATTGATATTGCAATACCTGGTGATGCACAAATTGAAGATAAACAGCAAGAAAAAGTCACAAAATACCGGGACTTGCAAATTGAAGTTGAGCGACTGTGGAAAAAGAAATCGTCTGTTGTCCCGATTGTAATTGGAGCCCTTGGAGCAATACCTAAAGGGCTACCTCGCTATTTGGAAATTCTAAATTTATCAGACTTGAACATTCTGACTCTACAAAAAAAAACACCCTACTTGGAACAACTTATATCCTCCAACGTTACCTTAACAGTTCCTAGGTCCTTGGTTAGGACTCGAGATGTTGAGCTACCAACCAGCCCCAAAGGCTGTGAATCTCACCAAAGATTAACCAAAGATTAACCAAAGATTAACCAAAGATTAACCAAATAATAATAATAATAATAATAATAATAATAATAATAATAATAATAATAATAATAATAATAATACCTCCTCTGACTTAATGCATAATAAAGTCAAGGAATTAACCCCAGCCAAGTACATTAGACGAATTCGCAAGATATTAAAGTCCAAACTGAGTGGAGGAAACATCATAAAAGCCATAAATACCTGGCCTATACCTGTAATACGATACTCTGCAGGAATAATTGACTGAACCCAGATGGAGTTGAACAATTTGGACAGAAAAACAAGGAAGCTTATGACAATGAATCATGCTTTGCACCCTAAAAGTGATGTTGACAGATCAGAAGAGCAGAGGGTGGTCGAGGACTCCTACAAGTAAAGCAGATTGTGGAAGAAGAAAGACACAGCTTGAATGATTACATCCAGAAAAGTGAAGAACCAATGATTAAGAAAGTAAATAAAGGAGACCTTTTGAAGACAACTAAGTTAAAAGCTGAATATAAGAAAGAAGTAATTGAGAAGCGAGCTGAAAATTGGAAAAGCAAAGCTATGCATGGCCAAGACTTGAAAAGTATTGAAGGCAAAGCTGACCCAAAACTAACTTGGAATGGGTTAAGATCTGGAGCACTGAAAAAAGAAACAGAAAGCTTTATTTTGGCAGCTCAAGAACAAGCCTTAGCCACAAACTGCATGAAGGCAAAAATTCAACATGTCACCACCAACAGCAAATGTCGCCTCTGTAATGAGAAAGATGAGACAGTCGACCACTTGATCAGTGGGTGCAGCAAAATTTCACAAACTGATTACCTACAACGCCATGACCGTGTTGCTAAGATAATTCACTGGAAATTGTGCCAAAAGTTTGGATTTGAGTACAGCAAAAACCACTGGGAACATCAGGTTGAGAAGGTTTTAGAGAATGAGAAAGGCAAAATCTTGTGCGACTTCAGAATCCAGACTGACAGGCACTTGGCCTACAACACACCTGACATAACAATAATTGAAAAGAAAAAAGTAGGGTTCATTGACATTGCAATACCTGGTGATGCACGAATAGAAGATAAACAGCAAGAAAAAAATCACAAAATACCGGGACTTGCAAATTGAGGTTGAGCGACTGTGGAAAAAGAAATCGAGTGTTGTCCCAATTGTAATTGGAGCCCTTGGAGCAATACCTAAAGGGCTACCTCGCTATTCGGAAATTCTAAATTTACCTGACTTGAACATTCTGACTCTACAAAAAACCACCCTACTTGGAACAACTTATATCCTCCGACGTTACCTTAACAGTTCCTAGGTCCTTGGTTAGGATTCGAGCTGTTAGGCTACCAACCATCCCCAAAGGCAGTGAATCTCACCAAAGATTAACCACATAATAACTACTATTACTACCTCTATTCTACAAAAAACCACCCTACTTGGAACAGCTTATATCCTCCGACGTTACCTTAACAGTTCCTAGGTCCTTGGTTAGGACTCGAGCTGTTAAGCTACCAACCAGCCTCAAAGGCTATGAATCTCACATCATCATCATCATCATCATCATCATCATCATCATCATCATCATCATCATCATCATCCACTGACACAGTCCAAGTATTCAGCACCAATATTTCAATGCAGTTTGGCATGGAAAAATGCGCCACTATATCCATAAAAAGGGGCAAAATCACTACATGTGAGGGAATTGAAATGCCCAATGGCCAACTAATTAAATGCAATGAAAATGAAGCCTACAAATACTTAGGCATTTTGCAACTGGATAACATCAAACATGGAGAAGTAAAAACTATTGTCAGGAGAGAGTACACCTACAGAGTTAGGAAAATTTTGAAATCTAAATTAAATGGTGGAAATACAATCAAGGCCATAAATACTTGGGCAATACCAGTTATAAGATACACAGCTGGTATAGTTAACTGGACACAAGCTGATTTGGACATTTTGGACCGAAAAACCAGGAAACTAATGACAATGCACTACAGTTTACATGCACGCAGTGACACTGATAGATTATACCTGCCCTGAAAATCAGGTGGCAGAGGATTATTACAAGTGAAGCAAATAGTTGAAGAAGAAAAACATGCACTGGCTGATTATCGAAAAGAAAGTCAAGAACATCTATTAATCGAAGCAAAGAACAAAAATCTACTGAAGGCCCAACAGACGAAACAAGAATACAGAAAAGATGTGATAAAATCAAGAATGGAGAGTTGGCAGAACAAAGCATTGCATGGTCAATTTCTGGAAAAAATAAAAGATAAAGTGGACAGTGAAAAAACTTGGTTATGGTTAACAACAGGTACATTAAAGAAAGAAACAGAGTCACTAATCCTGGCTGCGCAAGAACAAGCTATCTGAACAAATGCCATTAAGGCCACACTGGTTGAGAAAAATAAGGTTACAATCATAGACATCGCAATACCAGGTGATAGCAGGGTCGACGAAAAGGAACATGAAAAAATCGCGAAATACCAGGACCTAAAAATTGAAATCCAACGAGTATGGCACAAACCAGCAGTGGTAATTCCAGTGGTAATCGGCACACTGGGTGCTATTCCAAAAGCACTAGAATTACATTTAAAACAGTTAAAACTTGACAAAATCACCATCAGTCAAATGCAAAAAGCTGCAGTGCTTGGATCTGCACGTATATTACGAAAATATGTTATGACGTCCTAGGCCCCTGGGTGGGGCCCGACTAGTAATCAATGCCAAATCCGGCGACTGTGATACAATCGTATAATAATAATAATAATAATAATAATAATAATAATAATAATAATAATAATAATAATAATAATAATAATAATAATAATAATAATACCAACCAGCCCCAAAGGCTGTGAATCTCACCAAAGATTAACCAAATAATAATAATAATAATAATAATAATAATAATAATAATAATAATAATAATAATAATAATAATAAAAAATCACCCTACTTGGAACAACTGATATCCTCCGATGTTAACTTGACAGTTCCTAGGTCTTTGGTTAGGACTCGAGCTGTTGAGCTACCAACCAGCCCCAAAGGCTGTGAATCCCACCAAAGATTAACCACATAATAATAATAATAATAATAATAATAATAATAATAATAATACTCAGAAACAGCTTAAAAGGAATTATAAATACCATCAACATAAAATGGAGCTTGCTGAGAAGCTGAAATACACCAAGTAAATGAGATGGAGAGTGTGAAGCAGAGGAGAGGTAAGGGAAGAAGAGAGGGATAAGAGAGAGGGCAGAGGGGGAAAAGGAGGAGAGAAAGAAGGAGTGGACAGGGAAGAGAGGAGAAGGAGAGAGGAAGGGGGTGTAGAGAAGAGCAGGACAACAGAGGGAAGAAAGGAGGTAGGGAGGAGGAGGAGAGAGGGAGAAGAAAGTGATGGATAAGGTACAAATATGGTATATGGAGAGCAGAAGAGCGAATAATTGTTTTTGGGACTTGATGGTAAGATGAATTGATGTAAACATTTAATAATACAATACAATGTTGGCTATGTAATAGTATACATGTGGGTTATATGTTATGAAAATGAAAAAATAAAAAACTTTATACCAAAAAAAATACTCAGAAACAGCTTATCTCCTACCACACCTCTAACAAACATGCAGTCTGAACATCTGGTTGACGGTGTGACAAACCATTAATATAATAATCATAATAAATTTTCCCTCACCTTTGCACAACAAATCTCTAAAAGTGATCAGGATAAACAAGAGGCAGCACACAACCGATTCAGCGTCCACCAGGAATCTTCATAGCCCACTGGCCAGTTCATCTGAAGTCTAACATTCTAATAACCAGATCGCAGTTACTTTCTCTTTGCATGTTCCTCCACGTGGAAACATCCCTGAGTGCCTCACAAAAGCAGGAGACCCATCCTTGTTTCGCCAGCCGAGAAAATCCACCAGGAGCAGCAAGTGAAAGATGCAGACTGAAGACACGTGGACTTCAACTTTGGAAAAACCCTCTGCTTTGGAAGAACGTTGAAGCAATTCTCTACTGAAGTTTTTGTTTTGCAGGCTGAGAGCTCTCCAGTGAAGCAGCTGGAAATCCGTGCCAAGAGCAAATCCTCAAATGCTCATCTAAATTTAATTTATGCCCCAGCCAGACCCAATAAAAATTGGGAGGGGGGGGAAGGATTCAAGGCCAGGCTAGTCAACCGACAGCATCTTTGCAACTACTGGCAAGAAGCTTAGAAAGAAAAGGACATGCATTTGTCCTTCCTCTTCAACAATTAGAGAATTCAAGTGGCACAACTGCAGGTGGAAAGCAACGGGAGACCTACCTTTTCATCGGCCTTTTTGGAAGGAAACTGGGCAGTTAAATCCGTTCCCCTTGCCCATCTCTGGATTGAGATGTGATCAGACAATGCCAAAAGTTGACACCAGCCCGGAGCATCGTCTCACACAAAAGCTCACAAAACAGAAGATGACAGTAAAACAAAGGTCGCTCAAGACAGCTCACTATCAGCTTCAGGAGTACAAAGTGACAGCTTTTCCTTCTGTAACCAGAGTTGGGGGGTGGAGACTCGTAACCAACTTTCAACCACAGAAGCTTAAGCACAGGATGTTCTGGAAAATGCACGGAAAGGTTCTTGGGGCACGTGTTAACTCCTCAGCTTGTTGGGCACGCTTGATCTGCGCTAACAACGCCTTTTTTTCTTCTGCAGACAAGCTTGGGTAGAAAGAAGTCAGACAATCATTCAATCTTGATTGATACAATCACGATCAAGGGAGGTACTAACACCACTCTATAAAGCCTTAGTAAGGCCACACCTAGAGTACTGCGTCCAGTTTTGGTCGCCACACTATAAAAAAGATGTTGAGACTCTAGAAATAAAGTGTAGAGAAAAGCAACCAGGAGGATTAGGAGACTGGAGACTAAAACATACAATGAACGGTTACAGGAACTGGGCAGGGCTAGTCTAGAGAAGAAAAGGACCAGGGGAGACATGATAGCAGTCTTCCAATATTTGAGGGGCTGCCACAGAGAGGAGGGGGTCAAGCTATTTTCCAAAGAACCTAAAGGCCAGACAAGGAACAATGGATGGAAACGGAGCAAGGAGAAATTCAATTTGGAAATAAGGAGGGATTTTATGACAGCGACAACAATCAACCCATGGAACAGAAGTTGCTTTCGGAAGTTGTGAGGGCTTAATCACTTGAGACTTTCAAGAAGAGATTGGACTGCCATTTGTCAGAAATGGTGTGGGGTCTCCTGCTTGAATTGGGGGGGGGGGGGGGTTCAACTAGATGACCTATAAGGTCCCTTCCAACTCTGTTAATCTATTAAATTTGTTAAGTCTGGAAGACTAATGTTCACCTTTCTCAACAGAGTCCTTTGAAAAAGGCTAGGACATTGACTCCTTAGTGATGATGTAGCTCCTCTGGTGTCAGATGTTGCAATGGTGATGGAGGTCTTGCTCAGGAGCTCTGGGATGTCCTTAGAGGGGCAAACACAATCCTTTGTGGGCTGAGACTGGGATCTTGATGAAGGTTATGGATGGATTGAGCCACAAAGGCCTCAACTGGGCACCCAATGTAAAAGTAGTCCCAACTGACCCCAGATATCTTATCCCCCCCGCAGGATATTTCTTTATTTCATTGTGCTGTGGTTTGTTTTAACTATATGTCAAATAGAATCCCTTATGCCACCACGCTTGAAATTTTTGCTTGGACAATCTGGAATTGCGCCACTTATGATCTGATCTAAGCGCAGTGCACAAAAGTGCCTGCTACAACATCTTGCCTGTCAACAACTTCTTCGGCTTCAACCACAATAACACACAGGCAAACAATTGATACAAACTCAAGGTAAACCACTCCAAACTCGATTGCAGAAAATACGACCAGCAAGAGTGGTCAATGCCTGGAATGCTGTACCATCCTCAAACCCTCAGAAGCTTCAAGCTCAAACTGTCTACTGTGGACATCACCCCATTCCTAAGAGGTCCGTAAAGGGGGCGTGCATAAGCGCACCAGTGTATCTACTGTCCCTATCATACTGTCCTCATTTATCTGCATTTACTTCCTTTGTTCATGTTTATGTTCGTACTTATACCTTCTATCTTGTACATGTTTGACAAACAAATAAATAAATACAATAAATGAATGAATAAACAAACCATCACTAGCTGGTGGTGCGTATTGCAAGAAGCCTGAAACCACAACTAAGATGGTTTAGCTCAATGCCTTAAACTCCATGCACAATGCACAAATCTTACACACAAGGCTTTTGATGAGATAGAAATGACACAGGCTTGCCTTGGTCACCAACATGCCTTCTAGTGGCTTAGGCTAAAACTTCTCAGCAACAGTGCAAAACAGAAGCTTCCTGGAAACAGGCCCAGACCTGACATCGAGACCCTGCAATTTTGGGCAGATGCCAGTGCTTGCACTTTCTTTTTCTGGTGATGATGGAGTGCAAAGTGAAGCTCTCAAGAAGGCGACAGCTAGCACAACGGAGAGCACAGCCCAACTATGGAGAGGCAGCACACACAGCCACCTATGGAAATGAAGAGGGATGGAAAACCTGGGGCTCCTGCTTACTGCTGCCCCGTCACTTATCAGGGGAGCAGGAGGAATACGACATCCAGCTTTGGTGGCCATGATGTAGAAAAGATGTGGAGACTCTAGAAAGAGTGCAGAGAAGAGCAACCAAGATGATTAGAGGACTGGAGGCTAAATTATATGAAGAACAGTTGCAGCAGGGGTGAAATGCTACCGGTTCGGGCCGATTCACCCGAACCAGTAGTAAAAAATACTAAAAAAGGTAAAAAAAAAAAACAAAAAGTTCCAATGATCGCACGTCGCACAGCTGATCTTGGGAACTTTTTTTTAAAGCATTTTTTTTACTACAGGTTTTCTGGAAACACGGGAGTGGGGGAGGTACGTTTCTGCAAAAATGGGGGGTGCTAAGAAAGGAAGGAAGGAAGGAAGGAAGGAAGGGAGGGAGGGAGGAAGGAAGGAAGGAACAAAAGAAGAAAGAGGAAAAAAGAGAATAAAAAAGAAAGGGAGGGAAAAAGGAGAGGAAGGAAGGACTACAAACCTGACACTAGACACAGCTTCAGAGGACAATCCAGGGCTGGAAGGGACCTGGAGGTCATCTAGTCCAACCCTGCTCCAGCAGGACATTGTTAAAGTGAGTTTCTGTCTTTTGGTCCCTCAGTTACATGGCCACATAGTCACATGATCCCCACCAAGCCACACCCACCAAGCCACACTCACAGAACCGGTAGTAAAAAAATAATACAATGCTCCAACACTGGAAGTTTTTAAGATGTTGGATAACCATTTGTCTGAAGTGGTGTAGGGTTTTCTGCCTGAACAGGGGGTAGGACTAGAAGACCTCCAAGGTCCAACTCTGTTATTCTATGAAATTCTATGAAGGTAAAAGAGGTGACATGGAGGGAGAGATTGCATAAGACCTCCTAAAACCTCACAGCAGCTTCAGAGGTGCAGGTAATGCATTGATGCATACATTTCCTTCTGGATAAATCACCCTCTTATTCCAGCCCCTTCTTCACTACAGGATGTCCAATCTTGATTAGAGGAACTGTTCCAAAGTCCATCATGGAGCTTCCATGATTGAGATACTAGATACTGGGTATCCCCATGCCTAGCCTAGCAGCAGCTCCAGCCATTGGTCCGGACTGCCGTAACAGCATTATGGGCTCCAGGCAAAGTCGTTTATTGGGGCTCCTGCATTGCATTGGCATCCATCAGTCTCAAAAGACTCTGGTATCGTTTACCTCTGGAAAGAGGTAAACCCTGGAGTATCCTTTCCAGAGCATGAGACCTGGGTAGATTAACATGGAGGATAGACTGTTATAAGGTTTTTTATTTTTTTCATTTTCATAACTTATAATCACATGTATACTATTACATAGCCAACATCGTATGGTATTATTAAATGTTTACATCGATTTATCTTACCATCAACTCCCAAAAACAATTATTGGCTCTTCTGCTCTCCATACACCATATTTGTACCTTATCCATCACTTTCTTCTCTCTTTCCCCCCCCCCGCCCACTCCCTACCTCCTTTCTTCCCTCTGTCATCCTTCCTTTCTCTACTCTCCCTTCCTCTATCCTTCTCCTTTCTCCCCTTTCCACTCATTTCTCTCTTCCTCTTCCCCTCCTTGCCCTCTCTCCTATCCCTCTCTTCTTCCCTCTCTCTCCTCTATTTCCCACTCTTCGTCTCTTTTACTTGGTGTATTTTAGCTTCTGAGCAAAGTCCATTTTATGTTGATGGTATTTATCATTCCTTTTCAATATACATGTTTAATTTTAACATGTATTCTCCAGGATAGACTGTTACCCAAGCAGCACTTACGTTTATATCCTGATCTAGAAAGCCATGGAACTCCGCTTTCCAAAAATTAAAATAAAAAATGTTTCGCTTTAGCAAAATGAGCAAGGGAAATAATAAGACAGATTATTCCTTGATGTTTTAGTTAACAAGTAATTTTGTTTTTTAGAAGTTAACAGCTCAAGAGGCTTCTGGAGCGTGATATTTTCTTTTTAAAAAGGGGAAGGACTGTGTATTATGCAAGCCAGTTGTACTAACTTAAACGGTTTGGCATGCTCCTTTGGAGACCTCTCACCTCCTTATTTTGCATCGGGTTTTTTTCACCCAGAATAAATTTATAACTGAATGCTCCTTCACTCAAAAACCACAGTCATTGCTCAGGTTGTAAAAAAACCAGTAAATCAATGGTTATGTTCATCTAGCATGCCAAACCTGCTGATTAAATAGCCTCATTATCTAGATTCCCATGGAGTTCAATATGTTATGCTAAATCACATCAAACTAATGAACATTAATACTAATTGCAGAAATAAGAAGGTGGAGCGATGAGCTACAGGTAATTCTCCACTTACAACCACAACGGAGGACAAAATTTCTCTTGCTAAATCAGAAACGTATTCGGTGACTTTTGTCCCATTTTACAACTTTTTCTTGCCGTGTTTGTTAAGTTCGTAATAGCAATAGCCCTTAGACTTATATACCGCTTCACAGTGGTTCACAGCCCTCTCTAAGCTGTTTATAGAGCCAGCATATTGTCCCCCCAACAATCGGGGTCCTCCTTTTACCCACTTCGGGAGGACGGAAGGCGGAGTCAACCTTAAGCCTGGTGAGATTCAAACTGCCAAATTGCAGGCAGCCGGCAGTCAGCAGCAGGAGCCTGCAGTACTGCACTCTGACCACTGCGCCTCAGTAACATGGCTGTTAAGTGAATCTGGCTTCCCAATTGTCTTTGCTTGTGAAGACAAAAGGGACCACGTGACCCCTTTTCAACCGTCATAAATATGAACCAGATGCCAAGCATCTGAATTTTAATCGCATGATCATGGGGATGTTGCAACTGTCGTAAGTGTGAAATAATTCATGTTTTTGAGTGTTGTTGTAACTTCGAATGGTCACTAAACATACTGTTGAAAATCGGGTATTACCTGGTTTATGGTTTCTATTAATACAAGGTTTCTTGTTTCTTTTTAATAATACTGCGTGGATCCTTTCTTCCTCCTTTTTTAGCTTGTTTTTATCAGGATCTTACCTCCTTTTGGTGCGGTGGCCTAGAGGTAGAGCTCTCGCCTCACAATCAGGAGGCTGTGAGTTCGATCCTAGGTAGAGGCAGATATTTCTCTCTCTGGGCACAATGGGAATTTATCTGCTGAACAAAACTCCGCATTGGCGACAGGAAGGGCATCTGGCCAGTAAGCACTCAGCTCCATTCCCACTAGGGATTATGGGATCGTTAAATGTCAAAGAAGATGAAGATACATCCTTTTTACTCCCCTCTTGGTGATTGTTATGCCTTTTTAAATCTGTTATTCGGATTTATGAGTAAAAGCAGGTGAAGACACAGGTTAACCCTAGTCAAATTATGTTGGGTGAACACCTCAGCGCCCGCTTCAGTGGCTGTTGAGCAGAAACAGCCCATAATAAGTCAATACTCCCCAAAACATTTTTCGGATGCTTTTAAAAAAAAAACAAAAAACAAACAACAGCATGGGTAATAGAAGCAGAGGAACGCGCTGCCTTCCAGATACGGCCAAGCCAAACTTTAGAAATGTTTCTAAGGAGCACAGTTATGGAATAAACCTCCCACCGATGCTAGGATTGTGGCAGAAATAACACCAGCTGCCTAACTCGTGGCATTTGCATTGTAGGAAGTTAGCACCCGCCCTTCTCCTAGAAAAATGAAATATTCTAGAACTGGGATGGCGAACCTTTTCGTCGTCACGTGCCAAAAGTGTGTGCAACAGCGCGCGCATGTGCCCGCGCCCATAATGCAATGTGCAGGCAACACACACACCCCTGCAGCCCACGCATGCACGCACAACCCTCCCCCCAACTCCCTGTCATAGGCCACGGGGTTCCCTCCTGGGAACAAAAAAGGACCACGGGGGAGAACGGCGCAGCCCCATGCGCCCCCCTTTTGGCCTAGCAGGCTTTCCTGCAGCCTCCTGGGACCACAAATGGGCCGCAGGGGGAGCGCTGCACCTCCCATGCTCCCCCTGCCCTCACGCATGCATCAGTGGTGGATTTCAAAAAAATTTAGAACCTCTTCTGTAGGTGTGGCCTGTTTTGTGGGAGTGGCTTGCCAGCCATGTGACCGGGTGGGAGTGGCTTGCCAGCCATGCGACCGGGTGGGAGTGGTTTGCCAGCCATGTGACTGGGTGGGCGTGGCCAACTTGTAAAATATGGTGAAACTCACTTAACATCAGTTTTGCTTAGCAACCAAAATGTTGGCTCAGAAACTCTGGCATTTGAAGCACGCAAGTCTTGAAACTGCCAAGTTACAAGATCCTTGCACCCGTAACCTTTTAGAAAAAAATCCCCAGGGGTGTTCAAACTTGACAGCTTTAAGACTTGTGGACTTCAACTCCCAGAATTCCTCCTCCAGTCACGTTGGCTCGGGAACTCTGGCATTGAAGTGTGCAAGTCTTAAAGTTGTCAAGTTACAAGACCCTTGCACCCCTAACCCTTTAGAAAAAAAAACCCAGGGGTGTTCAAACTTGACAGCTTTAAGGCTTAGATAGGACTCTTAGAGGCGGGCGGGGCGATTGGTGAGCCAGCCAATCACTGAGTGGCAGACGGAGCAAGCGTGGTGCAGACGGGCGGGGGGAGGGAACTGGAACCGGTTCTAAACGGCACGGTAGATTAGAACTGGCAGGAACCCACCCCTGGCATGTGTGCACATGTCTTGCATGCCCCCTGCCCCCATGTATGTGCGGCAGAGACCCCAAAATCAGGAGGTGTGCACACATGCATGGTGGAGCTGAGCTGGCTCAGCGTGCCACCTGTGCCATAGGTTCGCCATCTCGGTTCTAGGCAATATTAAAAAGGCAGATTATATTTCAGATAAGAAAAGGAGAAACGTGTTTTTACAGACAAAGCAGCTCCCTGCCCCCACCTTCTCCTCCCGGGCGATGGGATTAAGACATGGCCCCCAGGATATGATAGGATTAGCCCCTCTACCCATCTCACCACGTGGCACCTGAGAAGATGACATCACCCGGCAAGGCTCAACCAAGCCTGGGACTCAGGACAGCCTACAGAGTTGCCCCTGCATGGCCCCAGGGGAGCCTGACAGCCAATCAGAAGACAAGCTCAAATTCAAAAGCCCAGAGAGGGCATAAAACCTCGGGCACTCTCCGCATCTCTTCCCTTTTTTCTTCTTTCACCCAACATCTTCAAGGCTCCGTGTGGTCCTGTCCACCATTAAAACCTTCTTTTCAAGCAACTTCCAGGAATCCGGTGTCTTTTTCCCCACTTGGAACTGAACCCAGAAGGACATGTCTTCGAACAGCATGATGGCATTTGGGTGTGCGTGAATGCTGCTGCTCTCTCACACTAAGACAGTGGTTCTCAACCTTCCCAATGCCGCAACCCTTTAATACAGTTCCTCATGTTGTGGTGAGCCCCCAACCATAAAATTGGTGTCTCGGTTCCTAAGACCATCGAAAAGATGTGTTTTCTGGTGGTCTTAGGCGACCCCTGTGAAAAGGTCATTCGACCCCCAAAGGGGTCCCGAGCCACAGGTTGAGAACCATTACACTAAGAGGTCACAAGGACCTTGTTCCTCTTCTGAAGAACTTAAGGGTTTTGCAATATATGGGCAGTCCTCACCCACAATCGAGCCCAAAATCTCCGCTGCTAAGCAAGACAGTTGTTAAGTGAGTTTTGCCTCATTTTACCAACTTCCTTGCCACCGTTGCTATGTGAATCACTGCAGTTATCAAGTCATAAATACATGCCAGTTGTCAAGTGTCTGAATAGAGGTCATGCGACCATGTGGATGCTCCAACAATCATAAGTGTGAAAAACTATCATAGGTCAAGTCTTTCAGTGCTGTTATAACTTCAAACAGTCACAAAACCAATAAATGTAAGTATTCTGACCGAGGCTTCCCAAGAGCACGAAGCAAACTCCTGGTCCCGACAAAAGCTCCTTTTATTAATTGACTGTGAATTCTGCTCATTCACAGCCAGCAAAGTCTTTCAAGGGAGGATTTACAGTCACAGACCTTTTTTTTTATTTATTATTCACACTTATAGACCGCCCCCTCTCCCGGAAAGGACTCGGGGCGGTGTACAGTCACTAAAATACATTCTAAAATACATACATAAACAATTAAATTAATACTGGTGAAGGAGGTTATGAGACTGTAATCGAATAATAAATATAATACGTTAAAAGCCTATAAACCCTTAAAACCCAATTAAAATAAATAAATCCCGGGAGGTAAAACTAAGACGGTGCCAGGCCAGCTGATTGAAATAGGTGAGTCTTTAACTTTTGCCGGAAGGAGCGGAGGTCGGTGGTGGTTCGAATGTCTGGGGGGAGGTCGTTCCAGAGGGTTGGGCCCATCACAGAGAAGGATCTACTCCTAGGTGTCGCCCGCTGGCATTGCCTGGCAGACGGCACCAGGAGGAGCCCCTCCCTGTGTGAGCGGATAGGTCGCAGGGACGTGTGTGGTAGGATGCGATCCTGCAGATAACTAGGTCCTCTGCCATGGAGCGCTTTAAAGATGGTAATCAATACCTTGAAACGCACCCGAAAGGCTACAGGTAGCCAGTGCAGCTCGCGCAGGAGAGGTGTTACGTGGGAGTAACGAGTGCTTCCCATAATAACCCGCGCGGCTGCGTTCTGAACCAGCTGCAGTCTCCGGATGCGTCCCAAGGGAAGCCCCATGTAGAGAGCATTGCAGTAGTCCAGGCGAGATGTCACCAGCGCATGAGTGACCGTGCGCAGGGCACTCCGGTCCAGTAGGGGGCGCAATTGGCGCACCAGGCGAACCTGGTGGAATGCCCCCCTTGCCACGGCTGTCACATGGTCCTCCATTGACAGCCGGGCATCAAGGAGGACACCCAAATTGCGCGCCCGCTCCACAGGGGACAACTGTTCGCCCCCTATGGCCAGCGATGGAGTCAGCTGGCTGAACCGAGGTGCCGGCAACCACAGCCACTCGGTCTTGGAGGGGTTGAGTTTGAGTCTGTTGTCCCCCATCCAGACCCCGACGGCCTCCAAACACCGGGACATCACTTCGACAGCCTCGTTGGGGTGGTTTGGGGTTGAAATATACAGCTGAGTATCATCAGCGTAGAGGTGATATTCAACCCCAAAACCACGGATGATCTCACCCAGCGGCTTCACATATGCGTTGAACAGGAGAGGCGAGAGGACCGACCCCTGTGGCACCCCACAAGTGAGTGGCCTCAGGGACGACCTCTGTCCCCCTGTCAACACACATTGCTTCCGGTCAGAGAGGTAGGAGCCGAACCACCGCAAAACGGTGCCTCCGACTCCCATCCCCTCCAACCGGCGCAATAGGATACCATGGTCGATGGTATCAAAAGCCGCCGAGAGGTCTAATAGGACCAGGATAGAGGAGCAACCCCTATCTCTGGCCCTCCAGAGATCATCGACCAACGCGACCAAGGCTGTCTCGGTGCTGTGCCCGGGTCGGAAGCCGGACTGGCGTGGGTCTAGATAATCGGATTCGTCTAGGTGTCGCGGGAGCTGCTGCGCCACCACATTCTCAACAACCTTCGCCACGAAGGGAAGGTTGGAGACTGGACGATAGTTAGCTAGCTCCATTGGGTCGAGTGAAGGCCTCTTGAGCAAGGGTCTCACCACCGCCTCTTTCAAGGCGGTTGGTAAGTAACCCTCACCCAACGATGCGCTCACCAGGCCCAGGAGCCAGCCTCGTGTCACCTCCCAGGCTGCCAGTACCAGCCAGGAGGGGCACGGGTCCGTTAAACAAGTGGTGGGTCGCAGCCGTCCACGCAACCTGTCCAAATCCTCGGGGGCAACAGAGTCAAACTCCTCCCAGAGTGGTCTCTCAAGACTCGCTGTTGGCGGCTCGTCTGGTCCACTGACGGAGGTCCACCCGCTCCGGATCTGATCGATTTTGTCCTTCTCTGGCTTGGAGAGCTACCAGGCTGATATCTGCAAAACTTGGCAAGGAAAGTCACGAACCAATTAAGCAAACTAATGGTCTCCTGCAAACTCCACTCCCCTTTCGCTCCTCTTTTATTTCATCTGGGAGGGGCCATTCATTGTCCACTTGTGACCTTACTCCAGGGTCGACCCTTGTTCTTTAGCTGTTCCCTTCATCTGGCCACTCTGCGCATGTGTACACTGGAAACAGGCTCCAGCTGTTCGTCTGCCTCACTGATGTCTGACTCCGAAGGCAGCTGATAACTGTCAGACGGTCCTGGACCCCTCTCTGCCTCCAACACAGAGCCCTCGTCAGAGCCTTCCCCAGACTCCAGGACTGGCCCATCTTCCTCCCCAACCTCCTCACTGTCCGAATCTCCTGCCAGCTCTGCTGGCCGCTGGCGGGCTACAACAGAAAGTCAAGGACTAGCTTTACCTTTGGACAGGCACCTTGGACATCAGAATGATTTTGTGAAGGTGATGGGTTTTTGAGTCCTTCTTTCAGTGACTCATATTTTTATAACAGAACACGTTTCTCTTTTGTGGCTGAAGAGGCCAGTCAAATCTGGAGGACGAACCACAAGCCACATCTGGTGTTTCATTGATGGCCAACGTTGGGGTTTTTGAGCTGATGCTTGTGCTAAATCTGTCAGCGAGGGCTAGTAGCAGCAGAGTCTGGCGTTAGAGCAATGTTTTTCAACCTGAATACTCAGAAGTGCTTTTCCAAAAGGCCAGTGGACTGTTTTTTTCCTTGGGGAAGAAGAACAAAATGATCCTGAAGGTGAAACTCAAATCCTTTGGCCACCTAATGAGAAGGAAGGACTCCCTGGAGAAGAGCCCAATGCTGGGAAAGATTGAGGGCAAAAGAAGAAGGGGCCGACAGAGAATGAGGTGGATGGATGGAGTCACCGAAGCAGCAGGCGTGCGCTTAAATGGACTCCAGAGGATGGTAGAGGACAGGAAGGCCTGGAGGAATGTTGTCCATGGAGTCGCGATGGGTCGGACACGACTTCGCAACTAACAACAAAATCTAGTGAAGAGGCAGACCAAGGGACACATGAGAGCAGTCTTCCAATATTTGAGGGGCCGCCACAGAGAGGAGGGGGTCAAGCTATTTTCCAAAGCACCTGAAGGCCAGACAAGGAATAATGGATGGAAACTGACCAAGGAGAGATTCAACCTAGAGATAAGGAAGAATTTTCTGACAGTAAGAACAATCAACCCATGGAACAGAAGTTGTGGGAGCTTCATCCCTGGAGGCTTTCAAGAAGAGACTGGACTGCCATCTGTCAGAAATGGTGTAGGGTCTCCTGCGTGGGCAGAGGGTTGGACTAGATGACCTACAAGGTCCCTTCCAACTCTGAAAATCTGTATCAGCATCAGTTTCCTTTTCTCATCCAAGAAATGCCATCAGTTATGATGGGGTGAGGGGGAGATGGCAGATAAGTACTGACAATTGAGACTGGGGGATGGAAGTTTCTTGGATGAAGTTTCAACTGATGAAGTTTCTTAGATGAGAAACTAACCGTTTTGTTCCCCTTCCTCAAGGAAAAAACAGTCCAGTCGCCTTTTTTAGGGAAAAAAAGAACTTTGGAGACAACTATGACCAGGATGACTGAGAATCTCCACAGAGGCTCACCCTTGGTAGCTTTAGGATGGGTGCTGGATTCGCTGATGGGGAATTCTAAGAGTTGAGATCCACCCATCTTAAACTACCAATGTGGAGAAACACCTTGCCTTTGAGTAAGTTCCTCCCCCCTGGACTTTCCAGACTTCTTGGAACTGCCACCCCGACAATTTTCAGACAACTCGGGGGAAGAGGAATTGCAACATCAACATTTCTGAAGGACACCGGATTCTGGACACCAGCCTAAAATCCAAGGCCAACCAACTGTGCGATATCAGAAAATGAGACCTTTCTCACATACTTTCCTCCCACAGAGCCTTAGGAACAATCATCAGCCAAAGACATAGCACTTTCCAAAGGTTCAAAATACTTTCTGCAAATTATTGCACTTTTTAAAAAATCACACGGCTAGACAATGGCACCTAGCATAATTGGTCACCACGCTATAAAAAAAGATGTTGAGACTTTGGAAAAAGTGCAGAGAAGAGCAACAAAGATGATTAGGGGACTGGAGGCTAAAACATATGATGAAAATTAGGGTTAGGGTTAGAATTGGGCCTTGGGTTTGAAGCTTGCTGCCCCTTGCAAATTGTAAATGATGAGCCATTGGAAACTACCTCCTTATGCCTTGCTTAGCAATGGATATTCTGATCCCAATTTTATCATACCATATCCTGAACCAGAGGGCATCCAAATGAAGCACCTTTAGGAGTTCCTAAATCCCATAATGCTATGTATGTGACCCCAGCGCTCCCCCCTGTTTTTGGCACATTTTGTCACCCTCCCCAGGCTCCGGAGGCTTTCTAGGAACCTGGGGAGGGTGAAAACAGCCTCCCCCGCTGCCCACAACCCCCCCTGAGCTCCCCACACTTTTTGCACACGATCCAAAAAAGGTTAGGCATCACTGCTCTATACAATTTCTTAAGGTTAAGACAAAATCTCCTGAAAATGGACAAGGAACTTTTAAGAAGAGAGGTTTATCATGCAGGATTGCCAGCTGGTAAGGAAAGGCTGTCTGTCATCAGTGACTTTAAGAATTTGCTTAGTTAGTATTTACAGGCAGCGTTTACTCTAAAGCCATGATGTCGAACCTATGGCACACGTGCCCAAGGTGGCACGCCAAGCCATATCTCCCGGCACGGGCGGCATTGCCTCTTTGTCTTCTGGGTTCCTGGTGTGCATGTGCATGCGCTGATCAGCTGCTCTTCGCGGTACGGCAGTGCCAAAAACCAGCGTTTGCATCTGTGCCGGCAGCTGATTGTCAGGTGTGCATGCTTGCCAAGAACCTGGAAGGCTCCGGAGGGCGAAAAACGGCCCTACAGCCAAACCGGAAGTTCAGGAACGGTGACTTCCGGTTTGCTTGTAGGGGCGTTTTTTGCCCTTTGGAGCCTTCAGGGAAGCCTCCCGAAGGCTCCGGAGGGCAAAAAACGGCCCTAAGAGCAAACTGGAAGTCTGTTCCTGGAGTTTCGGTTTGCCCATAGGGCCAGTTTTTCACGCTCAGCCTCCGGAGGGCAAAAAACAGCCTCAAAAAAGGCGTGCATGTGTGTTTTGTCCCCGTTTTAGGACTTTTCTTGCCACCATTGTTAAGTTAATCCCTGCGGTTGTTAAGAATCTGGCTTCCCCATTGACTTTGCTTGTCAGAAGGTCGCAAAAGGAGCTCACGTGACACACACACACACCCCGGACACTGCCATAAATTGTGAGTCAATTGTCAAGCATTCAAATGTATCTCACACGACCATTTGGGACGTTGCAACGATTATGAGTGTGAAAAATGGTCGTATAGTAGTGTCCAAAATTGTGGGAACCATTTGGGAAAAGTGTATTTTTGAGGTTTGATGGCTAATAACACCACTTGTTTTGGAAGTCATACCATAAAAGTATACATCAATGGAAAGATACTTTAATCAAGAATGTAATGAAACAATTTGTTTGTTCAACGGTCTGTCTTCTATGAAAAGGTATAGCCAAATATTGCCAGCAATAAAACCCAGTTAATAGAAGCAATCATTCAATCTTGGTTTCACACGATAAGAGCTGCAGAACTAAAAGACTTGGTTCACTCCATGGGAAGACATTGTAAGGCCATAATTAGTGCTAAAGGTAAAACTAGGTATTAACTGACATGGTGATAATTTTTGTATATCTCGTTTTTTCTACGTGTTTCACTTTTCTTCTTTATAACTGCTATTCTAACAGCAAATCCTTCATAAAAGCTATTGCATTACATTCTTGATTAAATTACCTTTCCATTGATATATAATGTTATGGTACTACTCCCCCCCCCCAAAAAAATGGTGTTATTAGCCACCAAACTTCAAAAACAAAGTACACTTTTCCCAGAAGGTTTCCACAATTTTGGCGTTTTTCAGTGCTGTTATAATGGACACTAAGTGAACTGTGGTATGTCGAGGACTGCCTGTATGTACTTCTAAAAGTTCTCTAACTTTCTTTAAAGCCCTGCTTATTTGCTTAGCCTCCGTTTTAACGGCTCCTGGGCCGGTTGTGTTGAACAAGGACAAACGGTGTTCAAGCAGAAACCCTATTTGCTTTACAAAAAGAAAAGAAAAAAGATTAAAATAGATCTTCAGTTCCTTCTAAGAGAGAAGCAGAGGTGTTGGGGCACCATAAGCCCCATTGCTAGGTCATCCATCCGGAGCAAAAGGGTGGGGGAAGGTTGGTGGGTTGATTTACAACACTGTGATATTACCGCTTTTGCAAACTCAACTTCCTTTTATGAAATTCTGCTGCGCGTTATGTGTCAAATGGCACAAACCCACGCGTGCAAGCACCCAAATATTCTTGCCATCCAACTCCACTTGCCACACACTAAACAAACAACCCAGGACCCACTTTGCAAATGTGGTGCCAGTGAAAGCACTTATCCCTGCAAACACCCCTCTCCCCACTTCCATTAAAACCATCACCACCACCAACAACAGAAGGTATTGAAAAGAAAAACCAAGGACTTTGGAAGCCACATTCAGCCCTGCTGAGCCTTCTCTCTTGAAAATGTTTAAACACTTTTGATGCAAATGGAGGTTGACACAGAATTTGTTTCTTCATTTCTATATATAGGCATAAAAGAGAGAGACGGAGAAAACAGAGGGAGAGAGAGACAGAGAGAGAAAGAGAGAGACAGACAGAAAGAGAAAAAGAGAGAGAGAGAGAGAAAGGGAGAGAGAGAGGCAGACAGAGACACAGAGAGAAACAGAGAGAGAGAGAGAAAGACAGAAAGAGAGAGAGAGACAAAGAGTGAGAGACAGAGAGAAACAGAGACAGAGACAGAAAGAGGCAGTGAGAGAGAGACAAAAAGAGACAAAGAGAGACAGAGAGAGACCAACAGACAGAAAGAGAGAGACAAAGACACAGAGGCAGAGAGAGGCAGAGAGAAACAGAGAGAGAGACAAAAAGAGACAGAGAGAGACAGAGAGAGATAGACAGACAGAAAGAGAGAGACAAAGACACAGAAAGGCAGAGAGAGAGAGAGAGAGACAGAAAGAGACAGAGAGAGAAACAGAGAGAGACAGAAAGACAGACACAGAGAGACAGAGAGACACAGAGACGCAGAGAGAGAGAGAGAAAGAGACAAAAAGAGACAGAGAGACACACAGAGAGATAGACAGACAGAAAGAGAGAGAGAAAGACACAGAGAGGCAGAGAGAGAGAGAGAGAGAGAGAAAGAGAGAAAGAGACAGAGAGAGAAACAGAGAGACAGAAAGACAGAGACACAGAGAGACAGAGAGACGCAGAGAGAGGCAGAGAGAGAGAGAGAGAAAGAGACAAAAAGAGACAGAGAGAGACAAAGACACAGAGGCAGAGTGGCATACAGAGAGAGAGAGACAGAGAGAGAGACAGTCAGACACACAGAGCAAGAGAGAGAGAGAGAGATTTATTGTACTTCCTTTCCCAGGCCAATAGATTCTGCAACTGTCATGTGTACACCTATTTGTGATATCTAAATGACTAAGGTCCATTCAACCTGTCTGCATTCAATTCTCAATTACTCCTGACCCAGGTAACAAGAGACAGATAGCAATCAGCAATGGAGAACGTGGAGGTTTGCAGAAGTATTAAAAGCCTTTAAGGAAAATAGAAAGAATTAATACTAGATGGCGAGACTTACCACCACAACCCAAGGAGAACAAAGCAAGCTTCTTGGGGACAAAGTGCCTGCTATTTACTAGAGAGGAAGTAAAGAAGAAGGGGAAAAAAGAGAGAGAGAGGATTGGATTCAAGAGTCTTACAAGAAAGCAATCTGAACCCTGCCACATAAAACCATTTTTCCGAAGATCAAAATCCGGTCATGTTCCCTAGATAGACATTTTGGAAAAGATTTCTTCTAACAAAAACACATTCTGCAACACAAAACATTCCCTTTATTTGAAGCAACATCTCTGCCCTCCGCAGGCCCACAGGCCCCTGGAGAGGGTAGCTGTATCAAATCCAATGCTTCCATTGGAATCATGTGGCAGAGCATAGGGCAGGGATGGCAAACCTTTTTTGGCTCACGTGCCAAAAGTGGGGGGAGCGCAGGGGGGCTATGCGCATGACCCCAGGGTGCATCTGCACACAACCAGCGCTCCCCCCTATTTTTGGTGTGCTTTTTTCACCCTCCCCAGGCTCCAGAGACTTTATAGGAGCCTGGGGAGGGGGAAAACAGCCTCCCCCCCCCGCTCTCCCCGGAGGCCCTCCGGAGGCTTCAGGAGCTTCCCTGAAGCCTCTGGAGAGCGAACAACCGGCCCTACGGGCAAACCAGAAGTTTGGGGATGCACTTCCGGTTTGTTGTAGGGATGTTTTTAGTCCTCCGGAGCATTCAGGGGTCTTCAGACTTCCCTGAAGGCTCTGGAGGGCAAAAAAACGACCCTACAAGCAAAGCGGAAGTGACTTCCAGTTTGTTTGTAGGGATGTTTTTCTTCAGGGGCCTTCAAGAGGCTTCCCTGAAGGCTCCGGAGGGCAAAAAACGACTCTACGAGCAAACTGAAAGTACGTTCCTTAACTTCCGGTTTGCCTGTAGGGCCGGTTTTTCACGCTCTGGCTTCATGGCCTCAAAGAAGCCTCCGGAAGGCGAAAAATGGCCTCAAAAGAAGGCTGAAGTCAGCTGGCCAGAGCGCGCATGCGTGCTGGCTAACTGCCAGGTGGCACGTGTGCCATAGGTTTGCCATCACGGGCATAGGGTTTAGTCCAGAGGTCCCCAACCTTTTGGACCTCAGGAACCCCTAAATTCCTAATTTTAAATTCCACGGATCACTAATATGATCTGCCTAATGACCTGCTGGGTTGGCGTGGCTAGGTGGTCATGTGACTGGGTGGGCGTGGCCAACTCGACGTCACTCAGGGGCGCCTTGCCAGCCTCTACTTGCCAATCCTTGCCTCCCTACCCGGGCAGTTGCTGCAGCTAAGCAGCCACCACAAGAGAGAGTTGGCAAAACAGCTCAGTCCAAATTGGATCTCAACGGGCCACAGAACAAATCAGCTCAGAGATGTCACTCAAGACACAAATGACCAGTTTGAAATTAGCTTATTTTGAACCTATCATGAAAAGGCCTCTCTCTCTCACTCTCTCAAGAAGTCTATAATGCTGGGAAAGGTGGAAAGAAACAGAGACAGGGGACAAACATATGGACTGAATAACAGTTTTTAGGGCTGCGCAGATAGAAGCATTGCAAGAGCAGTTGCAGATTGATTCCCTCCGGAGAAAAGCTATGGAGTTGCTAAGAGCTGCTTGTCAGGCCTGCAGTTATATTCCTTTTTAGGATCTTTGGCTTGCCACACTCTCTATTTTTTCATTACGCTGTTTCATTAGTGTAGTAATTGGGAGGGGGACTAGAAAGGAGCAGAATTGTGGAATGTGTTGTTGTCATTCCTTTCTAGAAGCCCAAGGTCATCTTTTGTCTCTGCACCTCTGCACCTGACCGGAACCAGCTGGGTGGAGATGCCAGCGTGGCCGAAGAAGATGGATTTATGGGTGTGAGGATAAGATCATGAACTTTCAACTGGGTGGAATCCCAGGAAGCTTTTAGATTTGGGATTCCACAGTTTGTGCCAACATGTCTGTCTTATTAAACTGGGACTTTAAGGATAGCTCTGCCTTGGACTCTTGATTTAATTCTGCATGATATTTGGAACGCTGACACTGGCATTGATACGATTTGTACACATTTATATCTGCTTTTAAATGGATAGGTCAAAGGGGCGTCAAACTCAATTTCATTGAGAGCCACGCTGTGTTTGACCTTGGGGGCTGGGTGTGGGCGTGGCCAGGGTGGGCGTGGCCAGGGTGGGCGTGGCCAGCCCTTCACTCGTGTCGGTACCGGTTTGTGGCCTAAGCCCTCCGTCAGCAAAAATGAGCTCCCAAGCTCCATTTTCAGCTGCCACGATCTCCTAGAACCCTCTGCCTGCAGCCTCCCAAGCTCCGTTTTTACTGGCAGAGGGTTGCAGGTGGCCATCGCAGCTGAAAACAGAGCTTGGGAGGCCATTTTCGCTGGCAGAGGCACCGTGGGCCAGTCCTTCACTGTTTCCAGGCCGGCCCCACGGACCAGATCTAAGCACCCCACAGGCTGGATCAGGCCCATGAGCCTTGAGAATAGATGCTTTCAAATGGATGCATTGTTCAACGTCAAGATTTTTTTTTTTTTTGAAAATATTGCACAAGCAATTCTTGTCTTATTGACCCCAAGGCCAGCATTTCTGTGGCTAAACAAGGCAGTTGTTAAGTGAATCACACCCACTTTTAGGACTCCTTATGAGACAGTCGTTAAGCAAATCACTACAGTTAAGTGAACTACAGAGTTGTTAAACAAATCCCAACTTTTCCCCCTTGACTTTGCTTATCGGAAAACCAGCTGTGAAGTCCGCAAATGGTGATCACATGAACCAGGGACATCACCACCATTGTAACTACATCCTGATACCTGAATTCTGATCGGCGACAATTTTAACTGTTTGTAAGCATTTTTTCCCTCAGTGCTGCCGTAACTTTTAACAGTCACTAAACAAATGCTTGTTGAGGACTACGTATGTGTATATGTATATGCAGTGTGTGTGTGTGTGTGTGTGTGTGTGTGTGTGTGTGTGTCACTGTTTTGTTTCCCTGCACTGCAGTTTCTTTTTTTGCACCCCATGGGCTTTGAAAAGTTAAGAAAAAAAGGAGGGAGGAGGCCGATGGAGGAAAATGGCTGTGGACATCATCCCCACAACTTCCCACTTGCAGATCTCCAAGAAGCATCTCTCTTAGCCCTTACAGGGAACAGAAATCCGAGAGACAAGCCAGGGTTCTGATCTAATACAGATCATCTGAACTCATGGAGGGCAACATCAATAGCGCTTAAACTTACGTACCACATCACAGTGCTTTTACAGTCCCTCTCGAAGCGGTTTACAGAGTCAGCCTCTTGCTCCCAACAATCTGGGTCCTCATTTTACCCACCTCGGAAGGATGGAAGGCTGAGTCAACCTTGAGCCGCTCAGGATCGAACTGCTGGCAGTGGGCAGAGTCAGCCTGCAATACTGCATTCTAACCACTGTGCACCATGGAAGGGAAGGGGAGGGAGAGAAAGGGAGGGGAGGGAGGAAGGAAGAAGGAAGGAAAGAAGGACAATAGCAATAACATTCATATAATGCTTCACAGTGCTTTGCAGCCCTCCTCTAAGCAGTCTACAGAGTCAGCCTCTTGCCCCCAACAATCTGGGTCCTCATTTTACCCATCTCAGAAGGATGGAAGACTGAGTCAACCTTGAGCTGGACAGAATTGAACTCCTGGCAGTGGGCAGAGTTAGCCTGCAATACTGCATTCTAACCATGGCGGCACCAGGAAGGAGAAGGAGAAAGGGAATAAGAGAAAGGAAGGGAGGAATAGCAACAGCACTTAGACTTACATACCGCTTCACAGTGCTTTTACAGCTTTCTTTAAGTGGTTTGCAGAGTCAGCCCCTTGGCCCCAACAATCTGGGTCCTCATTTTTCCCACCTCGGAAGGATGGAAGGCTGAGTCAACCTTGAGCCTGGCGAGATTTGAACTGCGGAACTGCAGGCAGCCAGCAGGCAGCAGAAGTAGCCTGCAGTACTGCACTCTAACCACTGCGCCACCCTGGCTCAATACAATCCAGTAGGCTATACTGGCATGCCTTGATAAAACCACACTTGGAATATTGCAAGTTTTGGTTGCCATGAGATAAATAAGACGCTGAAACTCTGGAAAGAGTGCGGAGAAGAGCAACAAAGATGATCTGGGGAGACTGGAGCCTAAAACATATGAAGAACGGTTGCAGGAAGTGGGTATGCCTAGTTTCAAGAAAAGAACTAGGGGTGACATGATAGCAGCGTTCCAATATTTCAGGGGCTGCCACAAAGAAGGAGGGGTCAGCTTATTCTCCAAAGCACCAGAAAGCAGGAGAAGCAGCAATGGATGGAAACTAATGAAGGAGAGAAGCAACCTAGAACTAACTAATTTCCTAATAGTGAGAACAATTAACCAGTGGAACAGCTTGCCTCAAGACGTTGCGGGTGCTCGAACACCATGTTTTTAAAAAGAGATTGGACAACCCTTTGTCTGAAGATGGTATAGGGCAATGATGGTGAACCTTTTCGGCGCACAGTGCCCAAACCGGAACAGGCATCCATATGCGCACATGTACATGCTGGAAACCCGAAGACCAGCTGGCCAGCATGCGCATGCCTGTTTTTTGGCCAGTTTTGGGGCTGTTTTCAGGCCGTTTTTTGGCCCTTTGGCACCCACGAAGACCAGCTGGCTGCTCCGGCACCTGCAAAGAAAAATGGCCCCAAAAGCGCCCTGTTTTTTGGGCGTTTTCAGGCCGTTTTCCGGCACTCCAGTGCCTGCGAAGAGCAGCTGGTGATGCCGCATGTGTCCAGAGAGAGGGCCATAGGTTTGCCATCACGGGTATAGGGTTTCCTGCCTGAGCAGTGGGTTGGACTAGAAGACCTTCAAGGCCCCTTCCCACTCTGTTATTCTGTTCAACGGGAAAAGGTGGTTTCACTCTTTTGGCAAAGCATTGAAACTTCCAGCTGCAAAAAAAAAAAAAAAGACTTTTGGATGAACACAAGAGTTAAGCTCTTTTATTCCAGGGAACACAGCCAAGTTCCTAAGTGTCTTCAGTCTGCTCAGCTTCCTCTCCTAATGTTCAACCACACGGCGACTTATCGATTGGAAAGGAGGAAGACGGCTGCAATACACACATAGAAACCGACTAACCTTTGCCCGGGACAGAAATAGTGGGAAGGAAAGAGGAACAAGGGATGATGCAAAAACAACCTCCATTTGGCTTGCAAAGCAACAGCTAAAGAAAGAAAAGCCAACGAGCTCAGTTCTTCTTGCCCAGACGTGTTTACCTAACAAAGCTGAGTAACCTTAAAATAAGTTTTCCCAAGGCTGCAGATAAGCATTGATAGATTATAATATATGGGTATCAGGTTGTTATTTATTTTTTCTTCAAAAGCATATAACACAGGTGCAAGATAAGCAAGCAGTAAGTTAATCAGCAGAACGTTAAAAGTGGAGGTTTTTCTTCTTTCTTCTAACCTGTCAAATTCTGACATGTCACATTTCTACCCGTAAAGAAGTCCTACCTGAAAAGGAAAAAATATATATAGAAAGGATAAGAAAGGACAGAGAACTTAAGATCTCTTAACAATACAGGTAGTCCTCGTCATACGACTATAATTGAAGCCAAAATTCCTGAGGCGTTTGTTCTGTGAGTTTTGCCCCATTTTACGACCTTGCTTGCCGTAGTTGTGAAGTGAATAGTTGCAGTTGATATATTAGTAACCCAGTTGTTCAGTGAATCTGGCTTCTCCATTGACTTGGTGTTGTGACCCACCACCAATGGCCAGCAGAGCTGGCAGCAGAGTCGGACAGTGAGAAGGTTGGGGAGGAGCATGGGCCGGTCCTGGAGGCTGGGAAAGGCTCAGACGAGGACTCTGCGTCAGAGGCAGAGACTGGACCGAGGCCGTCTGGCAGCGATCAGATGCCTACGGAGCCAGACAGCAGTGAGGCAGAGGAACAGCTGGAGCCTGTTCCCAGTGTGCGCATGCGCAGAGCTGCCAGAAGAAAAGAACAACTCAGAAATCAGGGTAGACTTGGGAGTAAAGTCACAGGTGGAAGGTGATAGGGCCCTCCCATAGGAAATAAAAGCTTTGTTGAGGACAAGGGTGTCCAACCTGAAGTCCGAAAGTCCAATGGAACTTTTAAAGGCTTGTGGACTTCAACTCCCAAAATTCCTCAGCCCGTGCGGTTTTGGTCACCCAAAAAAACAACAACACGATGTTGTGACTCTAGAAAGAGGCCAGAGCAGCAAAGATGATTAGGAGCTCAAACCTATGATGAACGGTTGCAGGAACCGGACATGGCTAGTCTAGTGAAGAGAGGAACCAGGGGAGACATGAGAGCAGTCTTCCAGTATTTGAGGGGCTGCTACAGAGAAGAGGGGCTATTTTCAAAAGCCCCTGAAGGCCAGACGAGGAACAATGGATGGAAAGTGATCAAGGAGAAATTCAATTTGGAAATAAGGAGGAATTTTCTGACAGTGAGAACAATCAACCCATGGAACAGAGGTTGCCTTCAGAAGTTGTGGGAGCTTCATCCCTGGAGGCTTTCAAGAAGAGACTGGACTGCTGTCTGAAATGGTGTAGGGCAGGGGTGTCCAAACTTGGCAACTTTAAGACTTGTGGACTTCTCTGCTGGCTGGGGAATTCTGGGAGTTGAAGTCCACAAGTCTTAAAGTTGCCAAGTTTGGACACCCCTGGTGTAGGGTCTCCTGCTTGGGTAGAGGAGTTGGGCTACATGACCTACAGGTGTTTCAATTCCAGACCCAGATATCAATGCATGCATTTGGCTTTTTGTCTCCTACATACAACTCACAGAATTATTTCGTGCAGAGCATTAAAACCCCAACAGCAGGGATCCTTCTTGGTTAGAGTTGTAGAGCGTAGAGTTTCCTGCTTGGGCAGCAGGTTGGACTATATGACCTACAAGGTCCCTTCCAACTCTGTTCCTCTGAATCTTAAAGTCTTAAAGTTGCCAGTGCTAGGCCACCCCTGTTCCTGCCTCCTCTTTTATGCCACTTGGTTGCCTACAGACCAGGTCTCAGCTCTGCTTGGCAAGATTAGCTTCTCTTCTTGTTCAATCTGCTGTGCAAGAGAGAAACAGAAAAGGATGTTTAAACAAACAAAAAAAAACATCCTTTTTTTCTTTTTCTTTTTTTAAAGGAGGATGCCAAGATTAACAGTTGAAACTGGCCCGAGGTGAGCAAAACTCAAATCCTCGCATTGACAAAGTGTGCGGGTTTAGTCCAGCTTTCTATTTCTGCGTAATCTCACCGGAGATAGCGTAATAGGGGACTGCACGTCCTGCTTCCAGTTCTCATGGAATGAACAGAAGTGCCAGACAGCCAAAAGCTGGCAAGTTTCAAGGTACAACTGTTCTATTTTGGTGCTATCGGGTTAGTTGGTTGGTTGGTTGCATGCATAAGAACTGTCAGATAGAGAACGAGGACAAATCCCAGAGTAAGCCTCCCTCCTCGTCCCACGGATCGTAAAATATACGGGCAAGTCCTGGATCGATGGGCACAACTGAGCCCAAAATCTCCATTGCTAAGTTCAGCACGTTTTGTCCTATTTTACCACCTTTCTCTATAGAGCTGTGGTGGCGCAGTGGTTAGAATCCAGTATTGGCTGCCACTACCCATGGTGGGGAATTAACAATCCAGTTCAATACTACTCACAATCCAACTTTCAGTCAATTAAAGACGTATATAGATATGAATTCCAAATATTTTTGAAGATTGGTATCTGGCTAGCACTCATGCCTGCCCATCCCGACTCTTTCCCCAGGACTCGAAAACGGTTGGAAAGTCCCTGCGAGTAAGGGTGCGAAAGACCCCGTGTAGAGGGGCGCGAAGGTTCCCGCGGTGAGGAACACGAAAAGTCCCTCCGTAGGGCGCAAAAGAGTTCCCTCCGTAGGGCAAGAAAAAGTCCCTTTAAAAAGGGTGCGAAAAGGTCCTCTAAGGACACGAATTTTGAAGCGGGGAATACGAAGCGGCAAGCCCGGCTAGGACGAAGTGAGCCCCACATATGAGCAAGATCATGGGAAACAGTAGCTCAAGGGTGGCCACGGAAACCCCCCTAGGGGAGCTGTTGGAGGGCCTGGGACAAAAAGCAGATGCCCATCCCGGCCGGTATGAAAAAAAGGAAAGCAAGAAATATGTAAGAAAATTTACACATTTTACTGCAAAAGTGTTTCAATCATAGAAGTAGTAGGAATGTCATATTCCATGAAATGTACATCGTCTGCCTTCTGTAATAATGTTTGGGTTTCCACACTTGGACAGAATGGGTGAGATTCCACAACATGAGACTAAAGATATGTCTGTAAAGAACTGTATACTTGGCCTCTCCTCTTCTTCTCCTCAGAAAAAAAAGGACTGCTAGCTCAAACCATAACTCTTGAATTGGCTGCTGGTGAATGCGTCCTGATAAAACCTGACATGAGGAAAAAACTTAGCTAAGCTGGGACAGACTCTACAAAGCCTGACTGACCACTCTTACCAGCAAGCCAAGCCTAATGCCATCCAGCAGACATGAAAGAAAGGACCCTGAGATGAAGAAGTAAAGACCAAAAGACTCTCTTCTATCCCCAAAAGACAGCTGTAAAGACTATGGGGGAGGGTGGAAATTGATTGTAAAGTTTTCTTTCTTTGCTTCCTTCACAGAAATTCATTGTAAGGTTTTCTTTCTTGTCTCATTTATATTGTAATCAGTTTAATGTATTCATGTAAGAATTGTATTTGAGAATGGCTAGCACAGCAAGTTCTGAACACCTTAGATTTCTGTCTAGTGGGAGGGAAATTTTGTCCAAAATGTCTGTATTTTCTGTATTATAGAAGCAGCTACACAGAGAGAGAGAGGGAGGGAGGGAGAGGGAGAGACCCCATTCAAAATTAGATTGAAACTATCTCCTCCACACAAAGCTTCTCCTAGGTTGATTTTTACCCTGGCACAAAAAGCCTAAGGAGTGATATCTCCCTGTTAATCCCATTGGGGAGGGTCAATTCCCCTCAGGCAGTTCCCCCACTTGAAGAGTAGCAGAAAGGATCTTCAAAACCCAAGCCCTGATTGATTAAAAAATGATGCTGCCCCATTGCCCAGTAAAGCAGGATATGTTGCACTGGTGGTCTCATGAGTAGAAGTCCCCGGGCTCATTGTGTGTAATTTTAAAAATATTAAATAGCCTGGAGTGCACACTAGCTAAACTCAATTTGACCTCACTAAAATAAGAACTAGGGCAGGTTCAAGAACCATCCCTTGGAAATAGGCAGCCTGTAGGTATTTAAAAGGCAAAACCATAGCTGGGAAGAATTTTGGGATTTCTGCTTGCCTGAAACCTGTCTGGAAGCTCACAGTAAGTGATATCTGAAATTAATTGGCATAGAAAATTGGATACTGTAAATTTCTTTCCAGAAATTGTGCCCTGGTTGCTAGACCTTCATGGTTGAAAGCTCTCTGGGAGCCACTGAAGGGATCCTTCTGCTGTCTCTCTCAATGCCTTTCCATCAGAAAAAAAAGGTCTCCCTGATCTGACCAATTTTAATCTTTTCTCAAGAACATGTGTGTTCCACTCACATGTTTTGAAAAAAAAAAGGAGAGATTGTAGGAAGTTATTACCCAGCCTTCTCCCAGAAAAATGAAATATCCTAGGAAATATTGAAAAGGCAGAATATTTTTCTGGATGTGAAAAGGGAGAAACATTTTAAAGACAGAATAGCTTCCTGTAGCTTCCTGCCTCCACCCACTTTGTCAATGGGCCATTAAGGTGGCCAAGCCAGTCCCTTTACATAATAAAGAGTTCTCCCCTTCAGCTCCAGGGGGATGGGATTAAGGCATGATAATATTGGCACTTTACCCAACTCACCACATGGCATCTGAGAACTCAACCAAACCTGGATTCAAAACAAAGCGTAGAGAGTTGCCCCTGCATGGCTCCAAAGGAGTCTGACAACCAATCATAAGACAAGCTCAAGATCAAAGGCCAGAGAGGGCATAAAACCAGGGACTCAGCTTCTCTTCCTTTCCTCTCTTTTTCTCCACCAACATTAAAGCATGTGATCACCTTTTCTGTTCAGGATTCAAGCCATGTGGTCCTGTCCACCATTAAAACCATCTTTCCAAGCAGCCTCCATGTCTCCAGTGTCTTTTTCCCCACTTGGAACTGAACCCAGATCGACATTTCTTCCAACAATAGTATTAGCCCTTTACCCATCTCACCACAGGGCACCTGGGAAGAAGCAATGCTCAACCAAACTTGGACTCAAAGCACAGCCTACAGAGTTGCCCCTGCATGGCCCCATGGGAGTCTGACAACCAATCAGAATACAAGATCAAGATCAAAGCCCCGAGAGGGCATAAAATCTAGGAACTCTCAGCATCTTGTTCTCTTTTCTCCTTCACCCAACATCTGGAAGCATGTGATCCCCCTTTTTCTCTTCAGGAGCTCAAGCCATGTGTTCCTGTCCACCATTAAACCATCTTTCCAAGCAGCCTCCATGTTTCCAGTGTCTTTTTTCCCACTTGGAACTGAACCCAGAAGGACATTTCTCCCAACACAACCACTGTAGCATCTCCATGGTCATGTTAATTTCCAGTCAGATTCTTGACCACGGATTCACATTTACGACGGTTGCCGTGTGCTGGGGTTGTTATGATCCCCTTTTGTGCCCTTCTGACAAGCAAAGTCAATGGGGAAGCCAGATCCACTTAACCGTGTTACTAATTTAACAACTGCACTGAATCACTTAACAAAGGTGGCAAGAAAAGTCGTAAAGTTCACTGAACAAATTTCTCACCTAACAACATAAATTTTGGGATCAATTGTGGTCGTATGTCGAACACTACCTGTGTATCTACACCCCCAGCTTTGTCCTTTGCATTGAAAAGGAACTATTTTCTTTCCCTGAATTGTCCTTTTTCCCCTTCTCTCAATATAACTAGGGGCTGAGTCAGACAGAGAGCAGGGAGAATATGGAGAGGGGTTTAAAATCTCCTTTGATGGGAATTCCAAACCATGTTAAAAGCCTCCTCATCAGCCCCTGTGTCTTGCCAAAAAAACTGTCTTTAACTAAAGGTTAAAAAACAAAATAAACCAAAATTCCATTTGAGAGCCAGTTTGGTATAATGGTAAAAGCAACAACGGCTACAAACTGGGAGACCATGAGTTAAAGTCTTAGGCACAAAGTTAGCTGGGTGATCTCAAGCCAGTCACTTTCTCTCAGCCCTAAGAAGGAGGCAATGGCAAACCACTTCTAAAAAAAAATGAAAACAACCCCACACATGTTTAGGCATGTCTCCGAGAATCTGATATGATGAAATGGAAGAACAAAAACAACAAAAAATACTGCATTTAGATTTTTTAGACTTTTGGCTCAAGCATGCACTTAATCTCTTAATCTTTTCATTCCCCTCCCCCCCCCGTGTCTTCCTATTTGCTTTTGTGTTTTATATTTTATTTTATCTAACAAAACCTTTAAATTTAATTTTACCATATATATGTTTGCAGGGGAACTGCTTCTGTGACCCACTTTTAAAAAAAAAAATCACACTGCAAATCAACATGAATTCCAGTTGGCCCCAACAAACTGAACTTAAGTAACCCAAAGGCAACATTTTTATATACTTAAACATATCTTTTTTCTGCCATCAAATGGAATATATTTTTGCCTAGTCAAAGGATACGGAGTTTCACTTTTAAAAAAAAGCAAACAAACACAACTATCTTGGAAAGTGATAGCTTCTTTTGCTATCACTTTCCAATATAGTTTGCTACAATCCAGCACTTTGGCAGCTAAGTCAACTTGTGCATCTGATAAGAGAATAAAAAGCCCCCCTTTTTTTGCCCGCTGACTGGTATACTTGACAGGGAAAGGCTGAATACACCAAGCAACCACAGACTGCAGATGGTTCAGCTTCTGCATAAAACTTTGGGCTGGAAGTCCCCTGTTCCTACAAGGATCAGAAGGCCCTGTCTTTGGAATGCAAAAAAAGGACCTATTGATAGCAATAACACCTAGAGTTATATAGTGCTTTACAGCCCTCTCTAAGTGGCTTACAGAGTCAGCCTCTTGGCCCCAACAATCTGGGTCCTCATTTTATCCACCTCAGAAGGATGGAAGGCTGAGTCAACCTTGAGTCAATCAGGATCGAACTGCTGGCAGTGGGCAGAGGGAAGGAAGGAAGGAAGGAAGGAAGGAAGGAAGGAAGGAAGGAAGGAAGGAAGGAAGGAAGGAAGGAAGGAAGGAAGGAAGGAAGGAAGGACGGACAATAGTCATAGCACTTAGACTTATATACCGCTTCACGGTGCTTTACAGCCCTCTCTAAGCAGTTTACAGAGTCAGCCTCTTCCACCCAACAATCTGGGTCCTCATTTTACCCACCTCGGAAGGATGGAAGGCTGAATCAACCTTGAACCTGGTGAGAATCGAACGCCTGGCTGTAGGCAGAGTTAGCCTGCAATGCTGCATTCTAACCACAGGAAGGAAGGAAGGCAGTAGCACTTAGACTTATATACCGCTTTACAGTCCTATCTAAACGGTTTACAGAGTCAGCATATCAACAATCTGGCTCCTCATTTTACCGACCTCAGAAAGATGGAAGGCTGAGTCAACCTTGAGCCTGGTGAGATTCGAACTCCTGGTAGTGAGCAGTGAGTTAGGCTGCACTACTGTATTCTAACCCTTCTGCTCATACAAGATTCCAGCACAAACGTACCCTGGGGGTCGGTTGGAAAAGCGGGGTCAAAGCCAAAGGAAGGCCGGATCAACTGTGATCCTCTCTGCCCATTGGTTAGGTTGTCAATAGATCTGGCTGCCCTGGGTGCAATCATTTCAAGGGGATCCCTGGAGAAGATTCATTTGGAAGCAAAATAGAAAAAAGGCTCCAAGCGGAACTTTGCCAAGCTCTTGCCCCAATCCGACGCCCACTTCCTCGGGTGCCCCAGCCGCCAGAGCTTTTCCCCGGACCGCCGTTCAGAGTCCAAGCGAACCTGTTCCGACTTCTTGGCTCGGCTTAAAGCGGCGGCGGGAGCCGCACCCTCGCGCCCAAAGCGCCGGACCCTGGGCTCCGCTCGCCTCCAGCGTCGCTCCGGAGCCCCGGCAGGGAAGGAGGCAGGCGGCTCATCTTCCACTCCGGGGCCTCCTCGGCTGCCGACCCATTGCGCCACCTTCCCGTCCTCCAGCGGCGCGCCCGCCCCGAGCTCCAGCCCCTACGCGGGTGGGTGTGTTCGGGTGCGCGCGGCACGCACCCCACCCATCCCCCCTCCTCCTCCTCCTCCTCCTCCCCCCCGAGAAGGGCATCCATCCACCCTCTCCAACGCCACTTTCCCACGGGGTCCCACGCGCTTGCCTCGCCCGCTCTCCGGCTACTGCACTCTCTCTCACACACACACACATACAAAGACACTCTCACACAGACTCTCTCTCACACACTCACAGACACAGAGAGACACAGACACTCTCACACAAATACACACTCACACACACAGAGAGAGAGAGACAGATAGACAGACATACACTCTTTCTCACACACAGACACACTCACACACAGACCACACAGACAGACTCACAGACAAAGACAGATAGACGGACATACACTCTTTCTCACACACAGACACTGGCACACTCACACACAGACAGACAAACTCACTCTCTCACATACACACACACACACTAACACACATAGACACACAGAGAGATAAGAGACACATGCACTCTTTGTCACACAGACAGACAGACATACACTCACTCTCTCACACACACAGACAGACAGACCCACATTCTCACAGACACACACATTCTCTCTCACAGACACACACAGAGGCACGCACACACTCACACGAGCCTCTCCAGACCCGCCGTCCGAGCTGAGCGGCCCGACTCACCGCCCTGCGGGGTTCATGGCCGGCGTGGAGGCTCCAGCCGGCGGGTGCCGCACATGGCCGGGGAGCTGGGAAGCGCCGTCCAGCCTGGATATGAGCGCCCAGCTGCCGTCTCCGCCGCGGCTTTTCCCCCCTTTTCTTTTTTTCCGGGTTCGTTGCGCTTCCCATTGGCCAGAGCCAGCCCCGGATGTTGAGCGCAGGCAGCGCCCGCGAAGCCTCGGCCGTGGCCTGCCTGGGTGCTCCCGCGGCTGGGGCTGGACGGGGCCGCTCCCCTACAACGACGCCCCGCCGGTGCCCCGAATCCGCGGCCTCGGGGGGGCGGCAGCCCGGAGCATCCTCGCTTTTGGCCCGGAGAGCCCCTCGGCAACAAGAGCCCAAGTTACCAACTTTGGAAACTTTAGAGGCGCTGGAACTCGGTGCGCTTCTTTCGCGGGGCTCCCCGAAAGCCGCTGAGAGTTTAAAACCTTGACTGTGCGGAGGCTACAGATCCTGGCTTTTCACAGGTGGTCCTCGACTTAACAACGGTAGCGAGAAAAGTCGTAAAATGGGGCAAAACTCACTTCACGGCTTGCTTTCTTGGCTACAGAAATTTGGGGCCACAGGTGTTAATAAACGAATGACTGCAGTTAAAGTTAAACACGTTGTTACCTTTATCTGGCTTCCCCAGTGACTTGGCTTCTTGGAAGGTCACCAAATGTGACCACATTTACAGATATTTACAGGTTAACAAAGTCGGAAGGGACCTTGTAGGTCATCTAGTCCACCCCACCCCATCCAAGCAGGAGACCCTGCACCATTTCTGACAGATGGCAGCCCAGTCTCTTCTTGAAAGCCTCCAGTGATGAAGCTCCCACAACTTCATCTCCCACATGACCCCAAGACCCTGCAACCGTCACAAATACATGCCAGTTGCTAAGGTTCTGGATTTTGATCATTTGTTCACCAGTTGTAAATGTGAAAAACAGGTCTAAGTCAGCTTTTTTCAATGCCGTTGGAACTTCACAAATGGTTGTAAGTTGAGGACTATCTGTAAAGTGCAATGCCAGTGCATGGCTTAATGAGATGATCCAGTTTAGACAACAAACTCAGACATAATAGGCTTGTTTGCTTTTCACTGAGCTGTTGTGACTTGTAAACTGTTTTTTTTTTTAATAGGATGGGGGTTGTGTAAACATTGCTTTTGACTTAAGAGCGAAAGAGCCTGTGAGGTCCCGATTTTGGGGTGTAGGAGTAAGCCTGGAGAGAGCTAGGTCAAGTTCTCTTTTAAAAAGTTTCCTATCCACATAAATGCTCGGAAAATTGGTCCAGAATTTCCCCAACACATAGTATTTCTTAACGCAGAATTTCCAGGAAGTATTTGCTGGAAAAATATAAAATCTAAAGGTACTTTTGCATTGTGGAGATATCTGAAAATGGGATGAGTATGCTGTTAAATATATATATATATATATATTTTATCAGCACAAATACAACATATATATATATCTCCCTTTATTTATTTATCAGTACAAATATAACACAAATATAAAAGGCAACATTAAAAATAAAAATATGGTTTTCTGCCTGCATGGTCTTCTGTGATGAAGCCCAAGCTGTGGGCTTAAAATATATATATGTACTTGCTTACTTATTTAAGGTTAAGGTTCCCCTCGCACATATGTGCTAGCCGTTCCTGACTCTAGGGGGAGGTGCCCATCTCCATTTCAAAGCCGGAGAGCCAGCACTGTCCAAAGACATCTCTGTGGTCATGTGGCCAGCATGACTAAATGTCAAAGGCGCATGGAAGGCTGTTACCTTCCCACCAAAGGTGGTTTTCTACTTGTATTTTTTGCATGCTTTCAAACTGCTAGATTGGCAGAAGCTGGGACAAGTAACGGGAGCTCACTCTGTTACGCGGCACTAGGGATTCGAACCGCCAAACTGCCGACCTTTCTGATCAACAAGCTCAGTGTCTTAGCCACTGAGCCGCCCAATGCTTACTTATGAGCCACTGAGCCACCCAATGCTTACTTATGAGCCACTGAGCCACCCAATGCTTACTTATTTGCTACTATGTAAATCTACACAGTGGGCAGATTGTGACTTGAACCTACTTATTAGTGGGGGTCTTTGGCAATATGTTACCCACTTTTAAATAGCAATCTGACAGATAGCTAAGTAAGTAAACTTGATAGGAAATTAAAAAGTTGGCAGGAAAATGGAGAAGCCACTTGAGTTTTACTAAGGTAGAAGAACTAATGTTTTATTTAAGTTGGAATTATGCCATCAATACAAACCACCCTTCTTAGCATTAAAAGTCTCCATGTGCATTGTATACGGTGAGATTTACGTCACGTGTGCAATGAGATTACAATGCGTGTGACATCATTGCGACTTGAACTGAATGTCTGTGGTATTTTTATTATATATATCTATGAGAAATTTTTGGAACATTAAGGTACATTCAGTTTTATTTGTCAATACAGCTTTCTAGCCAGGCATTATCTATTTATCAAAATCAATCACATAACATTATGCATCTAGGTAGCTTGACCCATTGTGTCTATTAGCAAAGTCAGTTTAACACCACATGTGTATTCAGATGCTGGAGGAGTCATCCTAGGCAAAATTTAGCTTCTAAAGCTATGCCCCTTTTTTCCCAGCAAGAGACTGGTTTTTCTCATGGCACGTATGCCAAGAAGATTCAGCAAAATGAAGAAGAAGAAGGAGAAGGAGAAGGAGAAGGAGAAGAAGAAGAGAGGAGGAGGAGGAGGAGGAAGAAGAGGAGGAGGAGGAGGAGGAAGAGGAAGAGGAAGAAGAAGAAGAAGAAGAAGAAGAAGAAGAAGAAGAAGAAGAAGAAGAAGAAGAAGAAGAAGAAGAAGAAGAAGAAAGGACTGGAAAATCTATTTATCCTGCTGGAGGATGATCACTTCCGGGGCAAACAAATATGCATGAATATCCCACTTTTTGGATTCTCTGCCTTTTAGAGACAGATTGCAAAAATGAGGCCATTCTCAGCACCCCCAAAAATGTCCAGAAGGCGAGCCCTGAGTGACAACTATTGTATCCCTGGATTTTGCCAGTCTGTCCCAGTAACTCCTAGGCAACTAGCAGAAGAAATTATCTCAGTGAGATGGGGGTTGGTATGATCAACACTCTGAAAACTTTTACCATTTGTGTTGCACTGTTCATTACTTTTTTGCAACAGTGTTGAAATGCATGCCTTGAGACAGGGTAGATTGTAAGCTACTTGGGTGAGATAACTTAGGTCGTAAGTTGTAAGTACTATTTGTTGTAAGAACTATTTTGGATTGCTGTTAAATTTCCCTGCCTAACTGTGGTTCTTACATGGCTTGCCTTAATCTGTATCCTAGTTTTCTGTCAAGATCCGTTTCTCAGCTGACTGAGTATTGGCTAATGGCAATGAACAGGGATTCCATTCAGGATGCAGGAATTTCAGCCTGGATTCACGCATCAGTGAATCGGTTATTAAACCATGGTTTATTAAATGAACTAAAACCTTTTATGTTTGCGAAACTGCAGTGTCAAAACATGCAGGAACTTTCCACAACCTTTGTTCCTTCTGCTAAAGAGCCTCCCTGTCCCTTTTCAGAAAAGACACAGCTTCCTCGCTTAATTTTAGTTTTTTAGGATTCTCTTTTGAATTTTGTTTTCTTTTTTTCCTTTTTCAGAAATCACTTCCTGCTTCCTCCTCAGTAACCGTCATTGTTTGGTGCTTTTAAAATCTAAAGCCAGACTGCCTTTTTGCAGATCTTGTGACTGCCCGAGATCTACATTTCAAAACCTATTTTCCTTGCAAACATCAGATAGGAAGAGATCACACATTACGCTGCAGAACTATTTATAGAGCTTGGAAAGTTAGTTGCTTCTTACCACATGCAGCCCCTTTGCTGGAAGCTCGGCTCACCACCATTCAGTTGTGCCAGAGTTCGGCGCCTCGAACGCCTGCCTGCGAAGACGGCTGCAAAAAAATGAAAAGAAGAAAAGAAGGCTGGGTGGGTTTGGGGATTTTGACTATTCATGCTTCTGAACGCAGCACTTTCTGCTCATCTTTGCATAAGTCTCTTTTGTGGCTTGAGCATGTGATCCAATTTGCTAAGTTGCTACGCAACCATCAGTCCTCTCTGGCTTGGATCTAACAGAATTGGTCAGGCAGAAGTCAAGGTCATTCATGCCTAGAAGATTTGAAGTGGGACTGGAATTCCGGAAGAGGGAGGAAGGAAGGAAGGAAGGAAGGAAGGAAGGAAGGAAGGAAGGAAGGAAAGGAAAGGAAAGGAAAGGAAAGGAAAGGAAAGGAAAGGAAAGGAAAGGAAAGGAAAAATTGTCTTTCCTTTTGTTTTGTTTTTCAGAAGGTTGTACTGAAGGAAGAAGGGAAAGAAGGAAGGAAGGAAAGGAAAGGAAAGATTGCTTTTTTGTTTTTTTCCAGCAGGTTAGACTGAAGGAAGAAGGGAAGGAAAGGAAGAAAGGAAATTGTCTTTCCTTTTGTTTTGTTTTTCAGCAGGTTGGACTGAAGGAAGAAGGGAAAGGAGGAGGAAAGGAAGGAAAGGAAAGATTGTCTTTTTATTTTTTTTCAGCAGGTTGGACAGAAGGAAGGAAGGAAGGAAAGGAAAAATTGTCTTTCCTTTTGATTTTTTTTCAGCAGGTTGGACTGAAGAAAGAAGGGAAGGGAAGGGAAGGAAGTAAGGAATCATCGTTATTTTTATCAGCATGATTCTAAAGATCTAAGTGGGTGGATTTCTACAACATGATTTCTTACTAATTTAATATTCTATATACTTTAAACGATGGATTATTTCTTAGGCCCAGTCAACAATTTTTTTAAAAAAAAATATATATGACCCTTTATTGTAAACATGGTCACTTTAGTTCTTCAAAATAATAGTAAAGGATAGAGTATTAATCAGAGTTCTGGGAATCCACATAACTGAAAGTTGCTAAGTTTGAAAAACCATAGTACAGATGCAGAAAAGTGAAATATAGAAACAAAGTGTGTGTTTCACACACTCCAAAGAGGAACTTTCAGTAGCTTGTTTCCGTCCCCTTCCTTTTTCCCTAGCTAGTAAGCTCTGATCAACTTTACTGTTTGCTCAAGCTTTTCTCCCCGGGCTATAATTTGTCCCCCTGTATTTTTAATCTCCTTTCTATCACTTGCATTTGCATTGTTTAAAGGAACATAAGGCTCCCACAAAAATGGTGTGTGCACGGATGTGTGCATGTTTCTATGCATGCACATTGGGTTGAAATAGAATATAGAATTCTTTTATTGGCCAAGTGTGATTGGACGCACAAGGGATTTGTCTTCGGTGCATAAGCTCTCCGTGGACATAAAAGCTACAAGTGGTCAGTCACGATCACTGTCGTCATAAAAATACATTCATCGTGAATCATTGGATGCAGCACTTAGTGATCGTCATAGGATACTAAATAAGCAATCGACATAAATCATACCAGGAAACCAAATGAAACAATATAAATTGTAAAGATTCAAGCACAGAGTTATAGTCATAAGTAGAAAAGGAAATAGGTAATAGGAAGGATGAGAAGAATAATAGCAATACAGTCTTAGTAAATAATTTGAGTGTTGAGGGAATTATTTGTTTAGCAGAGGGATGGCATTTGGGGAAAAACCTGTCCTTGTGTCTAGTTGTTCTGGTGTGCAGGGCCCTATAGCATCATTTTAAGGGTAGGAGTTGAAACAATTGATGTCCAGGATGTGAGGGGTCTGTAGGTATTTTCACAGCCCTCTTGTTGACTCGTGCAGTGTACAGGTCCTCAGTGGAAGGCAAGTTGGTAGCAATTGCTTTTTCTGCAGGTCTAATGAACTGTCTGTGTCTTCATTGATCGTTGTGTCTATCCTGTTGGGTTGAGGAGCCAAACCTGACAGTTCTAGAGGTGCACCTAAATATTTGGTAGTGCACCTAAGAAGGGGGCGGGTCTTCCATCTCAAGGCTGCCATCGCTCTTCTGCCAGTGCCCGCTCTTCTTTAGGGGATGCCAGGACATAATAGGTGGCATGCCATGCAAACCAAAATGGCTAGATTCGTTCAGGATATGAAACTCAGACCAAGCAAACCTTCATACAGGTTGGGGCTGTGGATGAATTCAGGTTTTTTTTAAAATAATAATAATAATAATAATTTAAATTTATTAGCCGCTCCCTTTCCGAAAAGGACTCGGGGCGGCGTACAATGGAGTAAAAAACATATAACATTTACATAAATCCATGACATACATAAGTACAAAGACACACATGTTCGGAGGAGGTTAACAGATACAATACATAGACAATTAAAAACCATTAAAATACCCTAATTACAAAACCCCATGTACAATCCAAATTCAAAATGTTAAAAAACAGACAGTCAGGAGGAGTACGGGAAAATTACGGTTGAGCCAGGCCAGATAGTTGGAAGAGGTGGGTTTTCAGTTGTACACGGAAGGAGCGGAGATCGGAAGTAATCCTGATGTCCCGGGGGAGGTCATTCCACAGGGCTGGGCCCATCACAGAGAAGGCTCTGCTCCTGGGTGTCGCCCCCCGACACTGTTTGGCGGTCGGCACCCGGAGAAGTCCCTCTCTGTGAGAGCGGATTGGTCGTAGGGATGTGTGGGGCAGGATGCGATCCTGCATGTAACTAGGCCCTGTGCCATGGAGCGCTTTAAAGATCATAATCAAGACCTTGAAACGCACTCGGAAGACCACAGGGAGCCAGTGCAGCTCGCGCAGGAGAGGTGTTACAGGGGAGAATCTAGTCCTCCCCATGATCACCCGCGCGGCCGCGTTCTGGACCAACTGTAGTCTCCGAGTGCATCTCAAAGGAAGCCCCATGTAGAGAGCATTGCAGTAGTCCAGGCGAGACGTCACCAGCGCATGGGTGACTGTGCGTAGGGCATCCCGGTCCAATAAGGGGCGCAATTGGCGCATCAGGCGAACCTGATGGAACGCCCCCCTTGCCACGGCTGTTACATGGTCATCCATGGACAGCCGGGCATCCAGGAGGACGCCCAAATTGCGCACCTGTTCCATAGGGGCTAGTTGCACGCCCCCAATGGCCAGAGATGGAAACACCTGGTTGAACCGGGGCGCCGGAAGCCACAGCCACTCCGTCTTGGAAGGGTTGAGTTTCAGTCGGTTGCCATCCATCCAGATCCGTACGGCCTCCAAACACCGGGACATCACTTCGATGGCCTCATTGGGGTGGTTTGGGGTGGAGATGTATAGCTGAGTGTCATCAGCATACAGATGATATCCCACCCCAAAACCACGGATGATCTCGCCCAGCGGTTTCATGTATGTGTTGAACAGGAGAGGCGAGAGTACCGAACCCTGTGGCACTCCACATGTGAGAGGCCTCCGGGTCGATCTCTGCTCCCCTGCCAACACACGTTGCGTCCGGTCAGTGAGGTAGGAGCCAAACCACCGTAACACGGTGCCCCTGACTCCCAACCCCTCCAGCCGGTGCAACAGGATACCATGGTCGATGGTATCGAAAGCCGCCGAGAGGTCTAATAGGACCAGGATAGAGGAACAACCCCTATCTCTGGCCCGCCAGAGATCATCCACCAATGCGACCAAGGCCGTCTCCGTGCTGTGCCCGGGTCGGAAGCCAGACTGGCGCGGGTCTAGATAATCATTTTCCTCCAGGTGGCGTGGGAACTGCTGTGCCACCACACTCTCTACAACCTTCGCTAAAAAAGGAAGGTTGGAGACTGGACGGTAATTGACTAGGTCCGTCGGGTCCAGGGAAGACTTCTTGAGCAGGGGTCTCACCACCGCCTCTTTCAAGGCGGCTGGTAGAGACCCCTCACCCAACGAAGTGTTCACTAGGACCAGGAGCCAGTCACGTGTAACCTCCCAGGATGCCAGTACAAGCCAGGAGGGACACGGGTCCAATAAACATGTGGTGGGTCGCAGACGTCCACGCAACCTGTCCAAATCCTCGATGGCAACCGAATCAAACTCCTCCCAAAGCGGACCCTCAAGACTCGCCACGGGCGTCTCTACTGAACCACTGAAGGGGGTCCATCCCATCCGGATTTGAGCGACTTTGTCATGTAGATATTTCCCAAACTCCTCTGCTCTACCCTGTAAAGGGGCTTCCCGCGGCCTCTCAAACAAGAGGGAACGAGTCACCCGAAACAAGGCGGCAGGGCGGTTATCTGCAGACGCAATAAGGGCGGCGCAATGTTGACGTTTGGCCGCTCTTAATGCCACAAGGTACGTCCTCAAGTAGGCTCGTGCCTGTGCTCGGTCAAATTCGGAACGAGAGGATCTCCAACGACTCTCTAGGCGTCTCCTTTGGCGTTTCATCACCCTTAGCTCCTCGGTAAACCAGGGAGCCAGGGTGGTTCGTCGCCGCAGGAGAGGCCGCAAAGGCGCCACCCGGTCCAGGGCCCCGGTAGTCGCACTATTCCATGCGTCTACCAGGTCCTCCACTTGGGGGCGGGTCAAATCCACAGGAGGTGGCCCAAGCTCCGTCTGGAACCTATCTGGTTCCAACAGGCGCTTGGGGCGGAACCATCTAATACCTTCCGGTTCCGCCTCCTCGCGGTGTGGGGTAGCACCAGGGAAGTCCAGCCGGAGAAGATAGTGATCCGACCATGACAGGGGAGTAATGGCTAGGTCCCCTATTCCCTGATCACTCATCCACCGGCCTGAGACAAAAACAAGGTCCAGCGTGTGGCCTCCCTCGTGAGTAGGGCCATGAACTCCCGAACCCCCTCAGACGCTTCTCCCATCGACGGCAGATTGAAATCCCCCATCACTATAAGGTTGGGGGTCTCAATCGCCACCGATGAGATCAGCTCAAGGAGTTCAGGCAGGGCCGCTGATGTATAGCGAGGAGCCAGGTATACTATCAGCAGGCCCAACTGCCTCCCTGGGCCCCATCTCACAACAAGGGACTCACACCCGGATGTCTGTGGCACGGTGAACTCTCTCGGCTCAAGGTCTTCCCGAATAATCACTGCTACCCCGCCGCCCCTCCCCTGGGCCCGAGGCTGATGAAATGCTCGATAACCTGGTGGGCACAATTCAACGAGGGGTAAACCTCCCTCGGAGCCCAACCAGGTCTCGGTTATTCCTGCGAGGTCCGGCTCCCCCTCCAAGATAAGATCATGAATGAGGGGGGCCTTATTAACAACGGACCTCGCGTTGCATAACAGCAGTCTCAGGCCTTGGGCCTGTGGAACCTGACCACCTAGTATGCAGGGGTTGGTACAAACGACCGGGAATGACCAAAAACCCCGGTCTCCCAACCGACTGCGCGTTCTTAATGTGTCCTCGCACCTGCCCCTCCCCACGACCGTTGGTATCAAAGAGCCCTGTAATGGAATGTTATCCTCCCTTTCCTCACCCGCTCCATTCCTTCCTCTTTCGACCACACCTAATTGCCTGGCTCTGCTATCACTCCTGATCTGGTCCTTCCCCCCCCCACCCTTAAAACCCTTTATAAATTTTAAAAAACAATTAACTAAAAAACCCCTTAAAGCACGCTTCCTCCACCTCTCTGGGTTAACAAACCCGTCCTCGAGGTGGGCCCTTGAAAGGGCTGGAGGCCATAGCTGCGAGAGGGGGGACTCTCGCAGTAGCAGCAGGTCTACTCTCGAGTAAAGCATAATAAAGGGCCAGCGCTCATCAAGTGGGTGCTGTCGATGTTAATGTAAGTTAGCCAAAACCACATACATCCAGATGAAACGGATGAAATAGTCCTGGTAGAGATAGGCAGATGGAAATAGTCCACATAGTCCACATCGTAGATGAAAATGATGGGTTAATAATAATAATAATAACCAGCTGGTGAATATGGAAGCTTGGGCTGGAACTGAGACGAAGGCCGCAGTGGGTGGTAGAAATAGGTAGCCCTAGATGAATGAGGGGGGTTGTAATCGCACGGGGGGGGGTACAGGGCAGCCCTCCGCACAGGCCTCTGATGTACCGCTAAGTCCATGGCCTGTGCTCCAGCGCCTCTGTCTCCATGGCCTGCCTTCAGCGCCAATCATTGATAGTCCTCGATCTGTCCAACAACCCTCGGCCGTTTTTGGGCCTGGAGAAGCGTTCCGACCTCCCCACGGCCTGCCTGTGGCCTACCTTCTAATTTTTTTTTTTTTTCCACTCCCTCTGGCGCCTCAGGCCTCGCTCCATTTTCCTTCTTCCCTCCGGCGCCTCGGGCACCATCCGGGCCTTATTCTCCTCTCCGCGGCCCTCCCGCCGGTCTGAGTTCGCCACGACCGGCGCAATTCGGACCGCTCGGCTCTCGGCTCGGCTCGGCTCTCCGCTCAGCTCTCCCAGCCATCCCGTCCCGGCTCCTTGGATCCTGATTCTGATCGGCGCCGCCTTCCAATCGTTCTCCGGCCTCCTCCGCCCCCCCATTCAAGGCCTTGCCGCTTCTCCGCTCCGCTCCGCTCCGCCCCGCACCAGCTGGTGCGCCATCTCCCTCGCTCCTGCCCGGGCAACCAGGCAACCAGACGGGCCAATTCGGGTCCCAGGCAGAAGGCAGGGTGGTCAGCCAACAGGAGTTCCGACCCTCGGGATGAAAAAGAGGGTCGGCAGCATCCCCAGCCCGAAAGAGAGCTCCGCGTGAACGGAGCTCAGAGGTAAACCTCCATTCCCTCCGGAAGCTCCTCCTCCAGAGGAGAGGAGAGCAGTGGAAATCCGTGGGCCGGTCCTTGAGTCGGAAGAGCCACTGCTGCTAGTGAAGCCCCACGCTATTCTCTGGGGATAAAAGGCAGGGGGTGGAGATGAATAGATGTGGCACTATTCACCTTCCGGATGGCCGAACTCGTTAGTCTGCAGTGAGAGAGAAACTTTTTGCCGAGGCTGCCAGCGCTCCTAATAAAGGAATCTTTTGAGTTAACTTCAGAGGATTTGTTATGTTTGGGAGCTGGGTCAGAACAATGGTTTTGTAAGCTGCTTCTGCTCACACAATAGCTTGAGCTCATTAGTGGTTACAGCACCAGGCTAGCAAGTGGGAGACTGGGAGTTCCAATCTCACATTAGGCCTGAGTGACTTTGGGCCAGTTACCAGGAGACTGTGAGTTCTAGCCCTGCCTTAGCCATGAAAGCTGGCTGGATGACTCTGGGCCAGTCGCTCTCTGTCCAACTCACTTCACAAGGTTATCTGTGAAGAAGAGCAGAAGGAAGGCGATAGTAGGTACGTTTGCTACCGTGAGGTATTTATGAAAATAATAAAGACGGGGTATAGATTAAATAAAATAGATGTGTATCTCAGCAGCTGGTGCAAGGACTGTAACCCATTCAAATTGTGGTCATAACAGCTCTGTTTTAACTTCAAATAGCCATGGATCAAAGTCAGAGTGGAGGAACAAGCCATTGGTATCAGGTCATCTATTATAGGATGTTATGAAGCGCATTAACATAATGGACATTATTTGACGTGATGTCACTTCCTGCTTCTCTGAGCTTCATTGCTCATTTTACGTGTCACCCCCTAGAGCCGTGTTGGGGTTGGAAATGGAACAAAAAAATGGAGAAGAGATGGTAGATAGTAAGAAGGTAGATCCGGATGGGAGACAGGTTGCAGTGCAGAGAAGGAAGAGGCAATTCACCCCAGACACCATGTGTGAGCGAAAGAGGGTGAAGACAGATCCTCCCTAACAGTTCCCAGAATACCAACAAAGGAGAATATTTGTAGCTCAGGGTTGAAATGAGCCAGCCATGATACCACACTAGCCCTCGGGAAGACAGACAGGGGTGGGTCCAGTGGTGAAATCTAATTATTTTTTGCCACTGGTTCTGTGGGCGTGGTTTGGTGGTGGATCATGTGACTGGGTGGGTGGGCGTGGCCAACTTTTTTTCACTTTTTAAAGCATTTGTTTCCTGCCTATTCGCCCCAACCCGCAGGGAAAAAAATGCTTTAATAAGCGTGTGTGTGTGTGTGTGTGTGTGTTTACTACCGGTTCGCAGAACCAAGGACAATCATCCCTACTGGTTCAGCCAAACTGGGCCAAACCGGGAGGATTTCACCCCTGGGTTGGTCCGAAGTCCGACAGAAGCTTCCATGGCTGAGAGGAACACTAAAGTAGGCCTTCCTTCTGCTCGTCCTCTTCCTAGTAGTAACACCGATGATGTTACCTAGTTTGGCTAATTTATTTATTTATTTATTTATTTATTTATTCAATTTATAGGCCGCACCCTCTCCACAAAGATGGAACATCGGCAAGAAAATAAGATGAGAGAGCACAAAGTTCAGTTCACTGACTATAGTAGTGATGGCGAACCTTTTTGTCATGTGCCGAAAGTGTGCGGGTGCAACCCCCCCGTGCCCCCCGCACATGCACATGTGACCCTCCATGTGCGCCCCGTGCATGCGTTTCCCCAGCGCTCCCCCCGTGCATGTGCATGCTATTCCCCATGCTCCCCCTACTCCCCCACATGCATGTGTGACCCCGCACTCACTCTACCCCTGTGCATGCGTGTGTGAGCCCTGCATGCCCCCTGTGCATGTGCGACAGAGACCCGAAAACCAGCCGGCCGGCGGAAGGCGCGCGCGCATGCATAATGAAAGTGAGCTGGGGCAACAGCTCACGTGCCTGCAGAGGGGGCTTTGGGTGCCACCTTTGGCATGCGTGCCATAGGATCACCATCACAGGACGATAGTGTAGGTGCGGAGAGAGAGCTCTCAGCGTCACCAAATTTGGTCTACAGGTGTGAAAGAAGAAGGAACTCAGGTTGGGAAAATCACGTTGGCTTTGGGCCTAACAAGGGAAGAATTTTCTAGTTTGTCAAAATGGCGCTAGTTTGTTTTCAACCATTGCCGATTTTTTTTTATTTGAGAGGAGGGGCTTGGGGAAGATTCCAGGAACTGTTGAAAATGGCCCCTCCCTTCCCTGGTTGCCTTTGACCAGGTACCACTAAATGCTGCCCCTCCCCCCCCCCGAGTAAATACAGGCAATCCTCTACATCCAACCCCCATTGAGCCTCGCATTTCTATTAAGTGAGGCATTTGTTAAGTGAGTTTTGCCCCATTTTACGGCCTTCCTTGCCATGGACGTTAAGTGAATCTGACTTCTCCCATTGACTTGGCTTGTCAGAAGGTCAGAAAAAGGGGATCACATAACCCCGGGACACTGCAACAGTCATAAGTATGAACCACTTGCCAAGCATCTGAATTTTGATCACAATTGTGGGGCTGCTACAAAGGTCGTTAAGTGTGAAAAATGGTCCTAAGTCACTTTTTTCAATGCCGTTGTAACTTTGAAATGTCACTAAATAAAATATTATAAGTTGAAGATTGCTCCTGGTCTTCCCACTGGTAGTCCTACACCTTAGCCAGCAGTGATATCAGGGTGCCAGAGAGGGCTGGTTCGAAGTCCTACAGAGCAGTGATAGGATTCAAACATTTTTACTACAGGTTCTGTGGGCGTGGTGTGGCGGGCGTGGCAGGGGAAGGATACTGCAAAATCTCCATTTCCTCCCGATTAGCTGGGACTTGGGAGGCAGAGAAAAGATGGGGGCAGGGCCAGTCAGAGGTGGTATTTACCAGTTCTCCGAACTACTCAAAATTTGTGCTACTGGTTCTCCAGAACTGGTCAGAACCTGCTGAATCTCACCTCTGATGTGTATGTTTCAGTGTAACTCTGGAATGCTTTGAGCAATTTCAACCAAACTTGGTACACAGAAGACTCCGGAAACAAGTACTGTGGGGGTAAGACACCCCTTACACTGCTCGGAGTGTGTGTTCTGTTAAAATACAGCCTGTTGTGCCTTAAAATGGCTTCTACCATACTGTCGTAAAATGGCATCTACTCTACAGTGCAGTGGAATTGTCATGGTAACGGCTTCACAGTACTCCACAAAGGGGGGGGGGTCTCTCTGGTAATGGGGAAAATCCAACATTAGAAATTACATTTGATCCGGGATTATTTTGGGGGACAAATGTATGCATTTGGATAAATAAATACCAGGGCAACGGCAGGCTATCAGCTAGTAATAATATAAATTAGCCATTTCGTGGTGAGTGTGGCAGGGGGAGGATATTGCAAAATCCCCATTCCCTCCCGATCAGTTGGGACTTGGGAGGCGGAGAATAGATGGGGGTGGGGCCAATCAGAGGTGGTATTTACCGGTTCTCCAAACTGCTCAAAATTTCCGGTACTGGTTCTCCAGAACTGGTCAGAACCGGCTGAATCCCACCTCTGACTACAGAGGCTTCCATGGCTGAGAGGAATACTAGATAGGTCTCCATGGTGCCCTAGCCTAGGTTGAACACTTCAACAAGAGCTGTGGTAGTGCTGGGGTTAGAATGTAGCATTGCAGGCTAGTTCTGCAGACTGTCAGCAGTTTGACTCTCACCCGGCTCAAGGTCGACTCAGCCTTCCATCCTTTTGAGGTGGTTAAAATGAGGACCCAGATTGTTGTGGGGCAATGTGATGACTCTGTAAACCACTCAGAGAGGGCTGTAAAACCCTGTGAAGTGGTATATAAGTCTAAGAGCTCGCTTAACCATGACCCCACAGTATATTTTTATTAGCCTCCCTATGTAGCAGTCTTTCAAAGCCACAGAAGTCTTGAAACAAATTCCTTGTGTGTCCAATCACACTTGGCCAATAAAAAATTCTATTCTATTCCATTCTATACTATTCCATTCCATTCTATACCATCTTCTATTCTATTCCATGTTCTTATTCTATTTCTTTTTCCATTCCATTCTATTCCATCTCCTATCCTATCCTATTGTTTTAAGCTTGTTTCATGTAGACATTGTTATGTTTTTGCATAGAGTTTTAAGTTCGTATATACCAGTATCAAAATCCGTAGATGTCTGTCTCGATTAGAAATAAATAACATACAAATTATATATCGTAGCCAAGTTGAAAGAACATTGGTTTTATTCAGGCAGTAGGGAGGATAGGGAAAAATATATTAACAATCAATTTATCTTTTTGGAGGGAGTATAACTCTTACAAATATTTACCTAACTTAGAAAAGGGATATTATCATATACTATATATATTGCCAGCTTTACATACATACATACATACATACATACATACATACATACATACATACATACATACATACATACATGTAAAGCTGGCAAGTCATGTATGCCTTCTGTACAAAGGACGTCCTTCCCTCCATGAAAGTTTGCAAGGTGCCTTAGATCAGACACTCGAGGGCATTTTGCCAGATGATAATATGGAAAACCAAAAAACTTTTGGCACAAGCAAATTCTCTCAGCATCTGTACCCAGGTGGATAACAATAACTTGCTTCATAGGAGTAGGCTAACTCCTTTGTGCAAAAGGCGATTGCAAGAAGAAAAAGAGAGAAAGAAAGGAAGAGATAATTAGAGCCAGAAAGAAATAGACCTCAATTCATAGTGATCTGGAATTAAAATGGATCCCCCAACAACAATCAGCTGTCTAGAAATAATATAGGGAATTTGTTTTTTTTTTTCCTTTCTCCTAAGCTTGGGTTGATCCTTGATATATGACTGACTCTGTAATGTCATTGACTCACGCAGGTTTGGGATACAACCTGCCCTGCAGATTTATGGTGGATTATTCTTGGAGAATATTCTCCCCTCCACAAACTCTTTTCCACGCAGAAAGAGATTTTAACATTTGCCTTCGGTGATACAACCACCCTTCAGAAATGCTGGGCTGCAAAATACCCTTTTGATGCAACCTGCCCGGCAGATTTATGGTGGATTATTTTGGAGATTGTTCTGCCCTCCACAAACTCTTTTCCATGCAGGAACAGATTTTAACATTTGCCTTCAGCAATACAACAGAAATGGTGGGCTGCAAAACTTGGAAGGCTACGTAATTCTAGGCATTGCCATCACAAGATACACAGAAGAAGCCAAGGTGGCAGAAACCATTTCACACCTCAAGTTTAGAGTTCCAGGTAGACATAAGCAACCTCTTCTATTAGCTGAGAAGATAATCTTAAACCTATCATCTCTCCTGCAAGTTATGGGGCTGTAGTTGTGTGCTTTAAGTGGCCGAAGCTCTTTTTAAGGTGTTTAGACAGCTCAAAAGCAAGAACAGGGTAATGGGGGGCTGGCTTCAGTTGACGGGAATGATTATGGAACAAATTGGGTGATTGCTACACAAATCCTGCAGCTTCTTTCTGGCTGAGAAGTGATCGTGTGAGACCCCTATGTGGGGTGAGCAGCCAACCAAGTGCTCGTCTTTTAAATGGTTCTGGAAACATTCTAGATTAGGGGAAGTTACGGCTGTAGACGGAGGAGATTTGACAAGAATTAGCAGCCAGTCCGAGTAGCATTTTGCCACGCAATGCGAGACGAGGTGCAACAGTTCTACAGACTTCAATCACACACCCACACCCCAGCACTATATAGAACTATATCCATTATATATATATATATTATACAACACACACACATACCCATGCGCGCGCGCACAATTTTCATATCTGAACAAACTATAATAACCATATTATAGTTAATTAATATCATTCCTTAGGAATCTTCTTTTACCCACCCTTTAGTGGCATGCTTGAGGCACAGAACAAGAGAGCATTTGGCACAGTGTGCATGTGAAGACACACACACCCTTGCACAAAGCACACCACAGACAAAAGTGCAACCACTGAACATCCAGCCAACAGCTGGAGGATGGCGCTAAACCACGGAACTCTGGAAGAAGACACAGGATTTTGCTTGCAGGACAACCCTTGGGGTTCCTACTTCCTCCTTCCTTTAGTCAAAAGTGGACAAACTGTAGCCAAGATGTGCGTGCAATTCCCAGACCAATTGAGCTTGATGCAACTTCATGGAGGTTCTTGAAGGCCACAAGATCTCCAGCCCTGACTCAGCTGAAGGAGGCCATTTAGTACAGCTGCTATAAAGTGAGCAACACCATAAAACCAGGATCACTTGGCAGGATCATTCTTTTGCCAGAACTGAAAACCAGTCTTCCCAAAATGATAAAACCGCTCTTCCAAATGCTATTCCGCAACCAGAATCTATTGCTCGGCGATGCCAACCAAAGTTCCGAGATCCCGATCCGATATGCAGTTAAGCCAATGCTGTCTCCGGTAGCGCCAGATTCAATAAAACTCTGTAGCGTGATTTCCCACCAGACGCCGTGATACGCCAAGAGCTCTGTGTCCAAGGAATTTGGCCTGGTATCAAGCTTTGACTGTACCTCAGCTCTGCTCAATGATGGCGTCTCCGTGGGAAGCAGCAACATGGCAGGTGGACCAGTGATATGTGATAGCGAAGTGCAGAGCAGGAGGAGTTTCAGTTGAAAGATAACCTCGTGAGACATTGTAAGGGATAAAGATTTCAGGCAAGCTTGAATGTAGAGTTCCTACCCAGGAATGGCACACCTTCTTCAGAAATAGAGGGCTTTATATTATTGGTCAAATGCATTTCATTCTGTATCTCCGAAGACTAGAAGCTTCTTACTGGGTCCTCTGTAGATGTGATGTGCTACAATTCCAATTATTTCCAGCCAGTGCTAGAAATTGTGAAATTTGTCACACAAAACTATGGAAGAGTGACAGCTTGGCAAAAGTAGCCCAAAGTCCTCGCAACGTGTTTGGAAGTTGCAAGATGGGAGAGATGGACCATTTTGGTAGGCCCCGGAAATGCAGCTCTTCTCTCCATGCATGATGGCTTTGGATAGTTCCCCAGTGCAGCTTCTCTCCATGCGTGACTAAAACAACAACCCATAAATCGGTGGATCTCTGGAACTCCCTTTCCAAGGGAAGACTCCATGAAGGATTTCGCCCAAGTGGAATAGCCACAGAGGATCTGGGCTATAAATTCCAGCACCTGGTCACCTTTGCATCTGCGGGCAGAGGGAAAAAACCTTCCATTCTTTACTTGATACAGCTAAGAGTATGTAAGACACTGATGCCAACATGAAACAACCAAAACGTTCACACCAGCCATCACCGAACGGCACCTTGCAGATGTGTTGCAATCACGAATCTCAATCCTGAGACTGGCAGCTCCAACATCTGGACTGGGACAACTCGGGACCACTTTGAAGTATCGATTTCGCAAGTTCCTTAATGGACTAGTCGTTGTGGCTTCCATCCAAAAATGGAGACAAGGTGAAAAGGTCTCAAGCCTGAAAGCAAGAACCTGGCTGATAAAAAACGTTTGTGGCCATCGCAAAACTCGCAGGACAATTGCAGTTCCTGGATAGATCTCCATTTTAATGATCTCAAGTGAGAGGAGGGAGGGAATGTTCTTTGCAGGTAATTTTAGATCTTGAAATGGTATCAAATTCCCAAGGAACCTTGGTGAGGCCCGGGAAGGAGTTTAGTCATCAGTAGTTGGCGCAAGGAGGTTCAACTTCTATTTCTTCACTTGCTCTCCATTGTGTTCCGTTCCCTGCTCTTTGTCTGGACAGAGGAAAACTGCTAAGACGAGGAATGGTTGGCGTGAGCATGTTTCTGCTGTGGCTGTGTGTGGATTTCTGTGTGCGGGTTTCTGTGTGTGTGTTTAGGGATTTCTAACAGTTGCTCTTCTTCACTCAAGTTCACTCTGTGCGTGTTCTCTTCGGGTGAATTGTGGACCACTACACTCGTGCTATCGCCTTAAAGTGCACTAAGGCAGGGGTCTCCAACCATGGCAGCTTTAAGACTTGTGGACTTCAACTCCCAGAGCAAAGCTGGCTGAGGAACTCTGGGAGTTGAAGTCCACAAGTCTTAAAGTTGCCAAGGTTGGAGACCCCTGCACTAAGACAAATCTCAATCCAGCTCACTATACCTCTTTAAGAGAATTATGGCACCTTATATTAACTTCCCCGTCCCAAGTGCTTTTCAGATTCCAGCATCCCAAACACCCCAAGCTGGCAGCACCACCTCTGGGAGAACCCCTAAAACTCAAAAACCCCACATCCTGTGGCTCCTCAGGACTGTGAAGGCTGCCTTTAGAGCTTATAGATTTCTCGTGGCCCATATTTTCAGATCTACAAAGCTTACGGCGCCATAAATCAAGGCGCCTGAAGCTCTATGTTGGTCAGGGAGGAATTCCTTTTCTCCGTGGCTGACCACAATTTGCCAAGGTGCCACACTGCCAGGAATGCCAATTCATTTTCATCTGGGCATTTACCCCTGAGGAACAGTGCCATCGGCCTCGAGACTTTGCCCCTTGTGCTTTTAGAGGCAATCGTATTCCACTCATGTGCTTGCCAGGCATGGTACTAGTGCATGCAGGGGAACATGTATTCGATTAAGCTGTATTTCTGGCCTTCAGACGGAAGCATCTGCAAACATTGCTCTCTTCTGCAGGTGACTAATGGCCCTGCTTCTTATCCGTTGGCTTCATGCGGTCAGGAAAGCCTGCAAAAATACTGAATAGGCAAGGGAGATCTAAAGGGCAGGAAAAATGGGTACAAACAGGGCAATCGTCAGTTCTCTTGCAGATGGCAGACCCTTGATACAGAAGCCTGTGCTTTTGCTGCCATAGAAGTGGAAAAGATTATTTCTGGGGGTGGGGTGGGGGGATAAGGCAAGATGCTTGCTGGAAGATACAGACGGACAGCAGGGAGAAACCAAGTCCTCCAGATGATAAGAGCCATCAATCGGTCTTCCCCATCTTGGCAATCAGCTCATCACAGATCTTGGTCAGCTCTTCAATTTCCTTGTTCTGGAAAATAAATCAATGAATGGATAAATAAAGCCCAGAAGTGAAATGCTGATTACCCAATATCTTCTCTGATGGTGCAAAATTAGTAACCTCCCCATAATGCAACCCCTTCAAGGATCAACCCCCTTCATGGATCAATTTCCTTGTCGTGGCAGCCAAGAAATTAAAAGAAGCTTGCTCCTGGGGAGGAAAGCTAAGGCAAATCTAGACAGCAGACTAAAAAGCAGAGACATCACCCTGCCAACAAAAATGTGTATAGTCAAGGCAATGGTTTTCCCAGCTGCAATGGATGGCTGTGAAAGTTGGACCCTAAGGAAGGCTGAGTGCCAAAGAATGGAGGCCTTTGAACTATGCTGCTGGAGAAGACTCCTGCGAGTCCCTTAGGCTGCAAGGCCATCCAACCGGTCGGTCCTAGAGGAGATCAACCCTCACTGCTCTTCTGAAGGCGAGATCCTGAAGGGCATACTCAAAGACTTTGGCCACCTAATGAGAAGGAAGGACTCACTGAAGAAGAGCCTAATGCTGGGAACAATGGAGGGCAAAAGAAGAAGGGGAGGACAGAGAAGGAGGTGGCTGGATGGAGTCGCTGAAGCAGCAGGCATGAGCTTAAATGGACTCCAGAAGATGGTAGAGGACAGGAAGGCCTGGAGGAATGTGGTCCATGGGGTTGCGATGGGTCGGGCACGACAACGCAACTAACAACAACAACAAATGCATGGACAACCCATTCTCCTGATGTTAGTTCTCCTTCATGTACAAAATGCAACCAGATTTTACACATCCCATGTTTAGCACTATTATACTTGGTGGGAGTGTTCTCCAAGCTCAGAACTGGTTCTGCAATCTGCCATCACCATTGACAGAAAGAAGGACCTTGTAAGATAAAAAATCTATGAAGGGCCAGTCCCCTCCCCCCCTCTTTGAGAATTGGGAGGGGGGTTGGTCTAATTTGCAAAAAGAAATTAAAAAATTTGGAGCTCAGTCTTCAGTATGATTTGACATAGCTGCCAGGATGAGAACAATCTCCTGTTTTCAAATTTAAATTTCATTTCTGTTTGATAAATATTTTATTTAAAGCCTTCCTTTAGGCCAGGGTGTCAAACTGGATTTCTTGGAGGGCTGGATCAGCATTGTAGTTTGTCAGAGTATGGATATTCATGGACTGGAATAGATCAGCCAATGGGGACTGAATGGAGATGGTCAGCCAATGAATTGGCATAGCAACCAAGTAAGCCAATGGGAGCTTAAAAAGATCTGAGTCTGTGCAGAGAATTGAAACAGAAACTAAAGCAGTCTGCTGTTCTGAGAAGTAAACTATCAGTCTGTCTGGGCTTGTCTGCTAAAATGAAACTAATTGCTTATGTTAACTCTCCTGCCTTGTGTTTACTTGGAAAAACCACCTGTTGGTATTGTACATTTATTCATCTATTCTTATGTATATAAAGAAGTTAATGAATCCAGCTGAATCAGTTATCTGTGGGTGCTTTCTGGATTTGAATTTATGCAACAAACTCTGACATAGTTGTCCATCCTGGGCCGGCTTGGGGGGGGGGAGGAGATGGGAGGGATGCTGTCCTACAGCACCCTGGTGGCCAAAACAGAGTGTATGGGGGGGGCTGCAGCCCCCCCCCCGCAGGAAACCCCCATGTGCCTCCTTTTTTGGCCTAGACAGCCTCATGCAGCATCCTGTCAGCCAAAACAGGGTGTGTAAGGGCCGCCCGTGCCCCCCCACCCCGTTTTCACTAGCAGAGGCATCGTGGGCTGGTCCTTTGCTATTTCTAGGCTGGCCCCACGGGCCTGATCTAAGCACCCTGCAGGGCAGATCCGATCCATGGACCTTGAATTTGACACCCCTGATTTAGGGAGACAGTTGTGTGACATCTGCAGCTCAGTTCCATGAATATGACTTTTTCAAACGCCTCATTTTGCTGCAATTAGTAAAACTGCACACTGATATAGGTTGTTTGCATTTGAAAGACGGCTTGTGTTGCTCTGCATTTATTCATGTGATACATTAAAACAAGAAGTGTGGATGAAAAATACAGCAACCCAGCAGTGGTTTAGAAATTAAAGCAGCTCCCATCTAAAGTTCCGGATGAATGCAACTGCCTTCCTCAGTGATAGAGCAAGTTTCTTAATAATTAAGTAAATAATGATAACATGTGCCTCCTTGGCTCATTGTTTCAGAGATATTTCCTTAGCTAAATAGAGAAATCAACTGACCAAGGATGCCCAAAAAGCAGTGATTCTGATTCTGAATCTGATTCAGTGAAAGCAGGAGCAACTTTCGACTTCCTGCTGGCTTCCCCATTGAATTTCCTCGTGGGAATCTGTCAGGAAGCAATGGAAATCTCCCTCTTTTGAGTGTTAATTTGTTTGACGGACACAACAATACACATGCATATACACAAAAGCTAACAAGGAGGAAAAAAATGTGAGTAATTCAACCCCTTTAGGTGTGCATGAGGTGGTCCAGTCCCATCAAGGCTGAATGTTCTGAACTACAATAGTCACCGCTTTCACCCAATTCCAGGAGAAACGTAGAGTGAACTTCAGACAATCCTCCAGTGGGAAAAGCAAATGAAAGAGATGAAAAGGGATGGGGGAGAATCACCTTCTGCTGGAGACTCCTTTCAAGAGACTCGACCTTCATTTGTTCTTTTCGAAGTCCGGCATGGAGAGCTGCACTCTCAGCTTTGGCCTTAGTACGGACTTGAGCAATTTCTTCATTGGCTCTGGAACAAAGGGAAGGGGGCATAGGAGTACAAAAAGAGAGGCAGGGAGAGGGGGAGGGAGAGACAGAGAGAGGGAGAGAGAATGGGTATAAAAATAAATTCTATAATTTATTGAATACAGTAGTACCTTAGTACTCAACTACTCTGAAACTCCTTGAATTTGGTACTCAACGTATTTTGATGTGAACATTTTTGTCTTGGTACTCATTGTTTGGTACTCAATGCACAAGCTAGAATTTCTGTTGGCTGCTTTGTGACGCAGTGCATTATTCCTTATGGGAAAAGTTTGTTTGATACTCATTGTTTTTGGCACTCATCCTGCCCTCTGAAACCAATTAATGATAAGTACCAAGGTACCACAATACTGGAAATCCTCAACCTACGGCCATTTGTCTGGAAACGTTTGAAGTTACAACCGTGTTGGAAAAAGTGACTTAAAACTGGTTCTCGCGCTTACAATTGTTGCAGTGTTTCCATGGTCAAGTGACCCAAATTTGGGCCCTTGGCAACTGCAGCATCCTGGGGGTCACATGACCACCATCTATGACCTTCCCAGCTTTGCTTCCAACAAGCAAAGTCAATAAGGGAAAATCAAATTCATTTATTGACCGCAGCAAAAAAAAAAAAAAAAAGGTTGCAAAATTGGGTGTGACTCCTTAAGGACCGCATCGCTTAGCAACAGAAATTCTGTTCCCAATTATGGCCTTAAGTCGAGGATTACTTGTATCCCATTCCCAGTTCACGTGTAGCATCAAACCAATGGCCTTCTTTGGGTCCCGGGAGAGGAATTAAGGAGAAAGCATCAAACGTGGAATTTCTGATAAAGGAGAATATAGCTCAGGGTTGACAGGAGTGCTCCTTGGTGCTCTCTGAACTTGTTTTCTTGCAGACGTTTTGTTACCCAGCTAGGTAACGTCATCAGTGCTATGCCACCGCTCCTTTTTTTTTTTGGTATGGGGCATTCAATTCCAGATTGGCATGACGCAGGGAAAGTGCCTTTATTGCTCTTACTTGTCTAATTTCTCCTCCGCATGGATTTTCAAAGCCTGGTAGCGCTGTTCCTCTTGTTTAACCCGATTGAGATAATCCTGAGCACACTTCTTCAAGGCCTCTTCATTCTGGAAGAAAAATAAAAGCTCAACTTGGCTAGAAACCATAGTGCTTAGGTTCACCCAGTGCAAAAAAGCCAAGAAATCACATTTTTGGAGTTGGGACTGATTGCCCCTTGCTGGTTCTACTTCAAGACCTTCAACCAATGATTCAGGAAACAGAACATGGGATCTTACACATAGAAGTGCAGAAAGAAAGAGATCTTTCCTTCCAGACCTATAACCATATTCACCTTAAAGTCACAGAAACATTAGAAGTCCTTCCACAATCAGTTAGAAATAGTGTGATTTGTTTTGGCATAGAACCATAGATTCTATGGATGAATCCAACTTGGTTTGTGTGATCTAAGCCTATCCGTTTTATCTTATCTCATCTTGATTCTCCTCTACCATAGATAGAGGTTCTGTGGCAGAGTTGTTTCTCATTGCCCATCCCCTGGTTGATACGGCAAAAGAAGCAAACAAGCAAAGCCAACTTTTTAGCACTGAGCCACAATTCCTCTCCATCAGTTTGTTAACTTTAGACAACAGTGTTCATAAGGACAGTCTCCAGAAGGTATATAGGACCAGGATAAAACAGAAAGGGAATTGGTACAAAACCCATATTTAATCTCCTGCAATTAAAACTTTGTTCAAATTCAATTAAATTCACCCTGAGGACCTAATGTGACTCCTCCTCCCGTTTTTGTCACTTCAAAAACATCATTTTGGCTGGGGGTTTATGTCAGAGTATGTTCATAGATTGGAATAGACATGGTAACAGGTTAGCCAATGGGGACCGTTTGAGTAGACACGGCAACGGGTCAGCCAATGGGGATTGTTTGGAAACTGAAACATACCATATTTTTCGGTGTATAAGACGCGCCAAGGTTTTGAAGAGGCATTTTTTTTTAAAAAAAAAAGTTTTTGCACTCTGCAGATCTCCCAAAAATGGCCCATTTTTCACAAAAACGGGCCCGTTTTTTTTTTTTTCCAAAAAAGGGGCATGAATAGCCTTTAGGAGGCTTGTAGAGTGCTGGGGGGGGGGAGCAAAAATGAGTAAAAAATAGGCCTGTCTTTTGTCAAAAAAAGGGCATTGGGAAGCTTACAGAGTACTCCAGGGGGTGGGGGTGGGGAGGTAAAATTGAGCAACAAACGGCCCATTTTTCGCTCATTTCTGCCCTCCCCAGTCCCCAGCAGCTCTCTGAAAGCCTCCTAAAAGCTATGCGCGGCCATTTTTGTGAAGGGGCAGGGATTCAGGAGGCAAAAAAATTGCTGTATTCAGTGTATAAGAGGCACTCAGATTTTCAGCCTCTTTTTTGAGGGAAAAAGGTACGTCTTATACTCCGAAAAATACAGTAGTATTTGTTTATATGGGGCCATAAGAGACAATTTGAAGTCTGGGCATAGCTTAGACTTGTTGATCTGTATGCAAGAGTTGGTTTGGCCTCCCTAACTTTGCAGCTTCTGTAGAATGTAGGCCTCTGTATCTCCTTACACCAGTTATGGCGAACCTTTTTGGCACCGAGTGCCCAAAACAGAAAGCGCTTGTCTGTGAGAATGCACCGGAGTGCCAGAAATCCAAAGACCAGCTGGCCAGCCTGTGCATGCCTGTTTCTTTGGCTGTTTTTCAGGCTGTTTTTGACCCAAAAAACGACCTGAAAAACGGCATGAAAACAGCCCAAAAAATGGCCTGAAAACGGCCTGGTTTTGGGGCATTTTTCAGGCCGTTTTCAAGTGCCTGTGAAGACCATCTGACATGTTTGCTGACAGAGAGGGCTCTGTATGCCACTTCTGGCACGCGTGCCACAGGTTCGACGTCACGGCTCTACACTGCAATGACTTGCTTCTATGAATATTGCTATGAGTATGCTGACCTCTGCTGTATGGTATTCCATATAAAGAACTTTCTTATATATATAATTGAATCCTGCTGAAGTTCATTTACTTGTGTATACTTGCTGGATGTGCTGCTGCAACAAAACTCTTGGCAATTTAAGATCTCTGGTGCTGCAACCAAGACACTGGGAGCCCTTAAATCGTGCATCCCTGGCCTTCAGTGAAGGAAAGCCCATAGCAAAAAGAGAGAGACTTTTTTCAAATAAAGAAAAGGACCTTCTTGAAACCTTCCAGGACTCCCTTCAGGTTCTCGTATCTCCTGAACAGATCAGACAGAGACCTCTCCACCGAATTCAGGTCAGACAAGGCTTGTTCCTTCTCCATCGTCAGCTGCTGGAGACTCTTCTGGGATGTCATGTTGGTCCTCTGCTCGTCCTCTGTGAATTCAAAGGCAAAAGGGAATGATAACTCTGCTCCAACAGGTCTTTAGCCAGGAGACATTCAGCAGAGCAGAAGACAGCTATCTTGTTCATCTTCAGGAGGTGCTTTCCTTGATAGGTTGCAGGGAATGTGCAGGGAGTGTGTGTCTGTCTGCGTGTGTGGTGGGTTACGGGCATACCGGTGCCTGCCGAGAGCACCGGGTACCGTTCTGTGCTCCGGAGGGCCCACCTGCACGCCCGTGCTCCTTACCAGTATTTGAGCTCTTCGGGGCTTCCGTGCACAGAGCGTACGGTGCCTGCGCGATGCTCCCCCGAACAGCTGGAGCATCACGGAGCATCGCAGGCAGTAAGTAGGCATGAGCACGCTGCGCATAGTGCGCGCGCATGCTGCACGCATTCATGTGGACGACGCTGGGCCCTATTGAACCATACCAGTTGCAACGGGATCTGGAACCCACCACTGGTCTGTGTATACACACCCATTCATACATACATACAATAAATCTTCAACTATAACAAGGAAGCACACACGGAGAGAGGGAGACGCCTCACATGGCCTCCCTTATATAGACAGCTTCTTAAAGGGGCAGTAACCCTGCTGACTCATTCTCATTTCATCATCTCGATTTACAGCCTTACAGCAGCTAGTTCAGCTATTAAATCATCATTACCTTAACAGAACGTGATGCCACTACAGGGGGTAGAATCAATATTTTTTAATCTATATTTTCCTATTGAGAGCTTTTGGGGTTTTTAAGAGGCAAAACATCTGTTTAAAGCTAGCCTTCCAAAATGTGGGTATTCTCCAGGTGTGTGGACTTCAACTTCCCCTTTGTAGATCTACATGGCCATTGCTGAGAATTCTGAAAGGGAAAATCCATCACATCTGGTGGCTGTGCTGGAAAAGAGAAGGTTTTTATCCAGCAAACCACATGAAAAAAAAACAACCTCCTCCCTTTTTACAAACGTGTAATCCCTTAATTCAAGGTAGAGTCAGGGTGAGTGGATGGAGCTGAGTATTTACCAGCCGGATGCCCTTCCTGACACCATGCGGAGTTTGCAGTAGATTTTTTTTTTCTTTGTAGCCTACCTAAGGGAGAAATATCCGCCACTATCTAGAATCGAACTCTCAACCTTGCAAGTGGGAATTGAGCATCTTCACCATTAGGCCACTATGCTGCTCAATCCATCAAACCACCCTCAAAACAGAAAAAAAAATCAGGTTGCTTGTTTAGATAATTTCAGATTCTAAGGAATGCAGTTCTTGCATTCTTTTCAAGAATTACAATACTCGTTTTGTCCATTCGCACGCACGCACGCGCACACACACACAAGCACACACACACCAGGGAGAAAAGGATGCAAAATATTCAGCCCCATCCATTCGGAGGAGGTGCAAAGGGGATGATGCAGGTATAGGTTGCTAATCCTCATGCTAGGAATTTCACTTTAATTTCACAACCTGAGAGGAACATATAAAGAGCAGGGGATAAAGATTAAGTTTTTTAATGGATTTCCTTAAAACATTTTGTCCAAATGACAGGATCTCTTTGGGACTCTACATTTAGTACTTCCCCTGTATTACAAGTAACAGAATGAAAGAGCACAGGATATGTTTTCTGTTGCAGATATGAGCAATCCAAGTATAGTAGACCTGAAAAGCTGGTAATATGCAGTTTGAGACATGCGCTCAGAGTCATAGGCAAGGTTCTTAAATTATACTTAAGGGGGAAAAAAAACACTTCTATCTTTGAATGGAGCATATTGTTTTTCTCCACCTCATCATTTGTTACTCTTGGCTCCATCTCCTATTTGTAGTCTACCTACCGAATCTACAGTCAACGCATCACAAATATAAATACTGTATTTCTCCAAAAATAACACCTGGTCTTATAAATTTTTGGGTAGCCAAAATAGGCACCAGAGATGTGCAGAAGTGGACAAAATGACCATTGAATTAAAAGAAAGAGAAGAATTGGATTTCTATAAAATATGGAATAGAATTTATAAGTGGCTAGAAAACAGAAGCCAAAACAGGAAATAGAAGTCTTTCTTTGTGTTTTTTTCTAAAATAGTATTGAATAAAAATTAACCAAAGTTTACTAATTACTATCAAACTTAAAATATTGACCACAATGTAAATATAATGGTGATATGAACAATTAATATTATTACAAGTGTTAGTACAACTGTTATTACACTATTACAGAAGTTAAAATTGATAGGAAGGCAGTGTAGAATGGAGAACTACAAAGGCTAAACACGAATGCAGATACAGAAGGCTGAATAACTATTTTGTATTGTTATGTTTGTCTTGTTTTTTCTTTTTTTGTTTGTGTATATTTTTTCTGTTTTTAAAGGTAAAAATGCTTAATAAAAACTATATTAAAAAAACAAAAAACAAAATAAGCACCAGGTCTTATTTTGGGGATAGGTCTTATTCTTTTTGCAGCTGCAACAGAGCAGCAGGTGAGGCAGGGGCTGCGTTGAGTTAAAGCCAGAAATATTTTTTCTGGGGATTTTACCTGAAACTTATAATAAAGAGAATACCTATTTAATTATCCATGTATTAACTGCAGCTAGAATTGTGTTTGCACAACATTAGAAAAGTGAAGAGATTCCTATTAATGATAAGGTGATCAGGAAAATATTAGAACGTGCAGAAATGAATAGATTAACATTAATAATTAAGGAGAAAGAACAAACTGAATATTATATGATATGGAGAGTATTTTATCAATGGTTAGAGGGAAAAAAGGAATTGGAAATAATGGAAGAAGACTTTAGAGTGGGTGGAGGACAAAGCTTCTTCTCCTTGCTTGCCATCACAACAGAGCAGGAGGCTGAGCGATGGACCAGTGCCAAGACACGGGGCAGGTGGGGTTTGTGTGCCTCAGCCATTAACTGAGGAAGCGGAAACTCAGGGGTTTTTTAACTAAATGTTATTTAAATGTTTTAGGGGGTTCCAGGGTGTGTGTGTGGGGGGGGGGTTTAGCCAGGCCAAGAGAGGGGTTAGTGCCAGGCGGACAGGTGAGGTTGGGAGGGGAGTGAACGGAGCTGGGGAGGGGAGGGAGAATAACGACATTCCATTAGAGGGTCTTTTCATCTCAACGGTCGTGGGGAGGGGTGGGTGCGAGGATAGACGAAGACTCTGTAACCGGTTGGGAGACCGTGGTCGTTGGACACGACCGGTCATTTGTCCCAACCCCCGCATTCTAGGTGGCCAGGATCTACAGAGCCAGGGCCTGAGGCTGATGTTGTGCAACGCGAGGTCCGTTGTCAATAAGGCCCCCCTCATTAATGATTTGATCTCGGAGGGGGAGCCGGACCTTGCAGGGATAACGGAGACCTGGCTGGGCCACGAGTGGGGTCTACCCCTCGTGGAAATGTGCCCACCGGGATACCGTGCATTCCATCAGCCGCGGGCCCTGGGTAGGGTAGCGGTGATTATAAGGGAGGGTCTGGAGCCGAGAGAGTTCACTGTGCCACAGATATCCGGGTGTGAGTCTCTATGCATGAAGTGGGGCCCAGGGAAACAGTTGGGCTTGCTGATTGTATACTTGGCTCCTCGCTATGCATCAGTGGCCCTGCCAGAGCTCCTCGAGATGATCGCAGAGATGGCGGTTGAGACCCCCAAGCTACTGGTTATGGGGGACTTCAACCTGCCGTCGATAGGGGAATCATCCGAGGCGGCTCAGGAGTTCATGGCTTCCATGACAGCCATGGACCTGACCCAAATAATTCAGGGCCCCACACACGAGGGAGGCCACATGCTGGACCTTATTTTTGTCTCTGACCAGTGGAAGAGTGATCTGGGAATAGGGGAATTAGTTATTACACCCCTGTCATGGTCAGATCACTCACTTCTCCGGCTTGACTTCCCAGGCGCTACCCACCATCACAGGGAGGCGGAACCAGAATGTCCTAGCTGGTTCCGCCCCAGGCGCCTGCTGGATCCTGATAGGTTCTGGGTGGAGCTTGGGCCACTTCCTGTAGCCTTGACCCGCTCCCGGATGGACGACCTGGTGGCCTCATGGAACAGTGTGGCTGCCTGGGCCTTGGACCGGGTTGCGCTTTTGCGGCCTCTCCTGCGGCAGCGAGCCACCCAGACCCCTTGGTTTACCGAGGAGCTAAGGGCGATGAAGCACCACAAGAGACGCCTAGAGAGCAGATGGAGATCTTCACGCTCCGAATCTGACCGAACACAGGCAAGAGCCTATTTACGGACCTACCTTGTGGCATTAAGAGTGGCCAAGCGTCAATATTGTGCCGCTCTTATTGCGTCCGCGGATAACCGCCCTGCCGCCCTGTTTCGGGTGACCCGCTCCCTCCTTTCACAGAGGCCGCGGGAAGCCCCCCTGCAGGGTAGAGCAGAGGAATTTGGGGAATATCTGCAGGACAAAATCGCTCAAATCCGTAGCGAGTGGGTCCCCTTCAGCAGTCTAGAAGGGACGTCGGAGGCGAGTCTTGAAGGACCATTCTGGGAGGAGTTTGACTCTGTTACTGCCGATGATATGGACAGGTTGCGTGGGCGACTGCGAGCCACTACATGTTTACTGGACCCGTATCCCTCCTGGCTGATACTGGCATCCTGGGAGGTCACACGAGGCTGGCTCCAGGAGTTAGTCAACGCTTCCTTGAGAGAGGGGTCCTTGCCGGCTGCCTTGAAAGAGGCGGTGGTGAGGCCCCTACTCAAGAAGCCTTCCCTGGATCCAGCTACGTTAACTAACTATCGTCCTGTCTCCAACCTTTGCTTTTTGGCGAAGGTTGTAGAGAGTGTGGTGGCACAACAGTTCCCACGCCACTTGGAGGAAATTGATTATCTAGACCCGGCACATGTGTGGGAAAAATCGAGCTCGGATTTATTTTCAGGGTAGGTCCTATTTTTGGGGAAACACGGTAGTTGCAGGATTCTCTCCATTTTCTGCGCATTATGGAAACTAGAGAAGACACTCTACAAGCACAAGAAGAAGTTCTAAAAACATCTACTGGGCTGAAAGTTGGCAGGCTGGCATGAACCTGAACATGCTGGCTTCCTTATTTGTTCTTTCCAGTAACTTGTAGCTGTGAATAACCGGCATTGATCAGTGGCTTACCTATCATCTGTGCAATTGTCTTCTCATATTCAGCCACAATCTTCCTAAAGAGGAAACAGCAGTAAAGATATGAGTCATAGAGATGCCATTAATTTTCTCCTCCTACAAACCCAAATGCATTTGACATTCGATCTTTTCCAGCATTTCCCCCCCCAGTATATTCCCACTTAGGCAAGCTGTTTCACCGGGGGTGAAATCCAGCAGGTTCTGGAGAACCGGTAGTGGACATTTTGGGTAGTTTGGAGATCCTGCAAATGCCACCTCTGGTTGGCCCCAAAGTGGGGTGGGAATGGAGATTTTGCAATATCCTTCAATATACCATCAATAGCAACAGCAGTGCTATTGCTATTGGTATATGTGATTTAAGGTGAAGGAAATGATTCAACTACAATGTATTCTCGTGTTCCATCTATCTATCGCAATAGCACTTTTCCCCCCAATAAAACTAAGACTTGTATGCCACTTCACAGTGCTTTCCAGGCCTCTCTAAACGGTTTACAGAGTCAGCCTATTGCCCCCCCAACAATCTGAGTCCTCATTTTACACACCTCAGAAGGACGGAAGGCTGAATCAGCCTTGAGTCTGGTGAGATTCGAACGGCCAAACTACTGGCAGACGGCAGTCAGCAGAAGTAGCAAACAGTACTGCATTCTAACCACTGCGCCATTGTGGCTCGGTTAACAGTCTCTATTAACGCAGTTAATAAATGAGTCTTCCAATCTACATGAGGTTTCCATAGTAATCTGTGGCTGCAAACCTGTAAACAATCTGGAACTATATGGAATTAGCCAGAGTTGCTGAGTTGTTTTACCTCATTTCCAAAACTTCCTGTCGACTTCCTTCGTATTTTTTTTTCCACTCATTGGCTTCAATTTCCTTAGATATAATCTAAAAATATTAATATAAATTGCATCTATTAGTTTTGGGAAAAAATGTGGTGAAAGCTATTGAGAGGAGGGGGGGAGGAGGGGATACTATATTGTGATGCAGGGATATTTCAGTTCTGTCACCTGCAAATACACCTGTGGATTCTGCCTGACCTTTAGTTGGATATTCTCTTTTTTAATATTTTTATTTTATTTTTCAACCTATAAACATTTCATCTTTCCATAAACAGTGTGTTGTCTGGGTAAAAACATCTCTGTGCAAACAGCTTTCAAAATTTACGACATCCTTCACATTAACATTAATTCTCTAATCTTAAAATTGTAGTATATTAAGTAATTGAATATTATTAACCTATTCGTTTTCCTATTAACATATCTTCTAATAAAAATACAATAATAACATTAAACATAATTATTTTCCTCATCATAACACTAATAGTTATCATCTTGTTTATACCTCTATCTTAGCATATTTTCTATTCTTCTTTAGTCTTCTTCCCTTATTTCCAATTCCTTTTTTCCCTCTAACCATTGATAAAATACTCTCCATATCATATAATATTCAGTTTGTTCTTTCTCCTTAGTTATTAACGTTAATCTATTCATCTCTGCACATTCTAATATTTTCTTGATCACTTTCTCATCAATAGGAATCTCTTCACTTTTCTAATGTTGTGCAAACACAATTCTAGCTGCAGTTAATACATGGATAATTAAATAGCTATTCTCTTTATTATAAATTTCAGGTAAAATCCCCCCAAAAAATATTTCTGGCTTTAACTCAATGCGTTGTTTTGTCATCTTCTCCAGCCATGTCTTTATTTATGTCCAATATATTTTTGCTTCTAAGTATGTCCACCACATATGATCCAGCTATCTGGTGGCAATTTCAACATATTTGGACATTCTTAAGAGACACATTTTTTCGCTTTTTTTTTTTAAAAAGAGGTGCATTTTTTTACTAAAAATGCCGGGCTACCATTTTTTAAAATCTTTCCAGAGTATCTAGATATGATGTAATTTATGGGCAGACACACATGCTTAGGGAAGGTCTACCAGATGATGAGATTCCTCCTCTGTTTACCAGAGGTAGTTTCTTAATTAAAAGTGTCTCAACATTGTAAGTCATCTCAGCTAAAACTAGAAGACAGTGGATAGGCCCACGCTCCATTACTATCAAACTGGTAATAGTTTTGATATCTTTGGCTAATTTTGACATTATCCTTCAGTCCTCAAGGGTAGAAGAACTGAATTTCAGCCCCAGTTCTAAGGGGGACTTCTCCCCAATTGTCAAAGTGAGTCAGGAAGTCTGAAAAAAAGAAACAGGGAGCTAGAAAATCCTAATTCTATAGGACAGGGTAAGGCAGGATATCAAGTTTCTGAAATATTTGTAAGAAGTGTTATCTCCCCCAATCCTGAAGAGTTCTGACAAGGTTCCAAAAATATTTGTCTTCTCAAAACAATTCAAAAACTATGGTTTTTGACTTGCTAATCCAGGGAGAGCTTCTATTTCGAGACAAATACATTCCAATTCCAGTCCTAGGGCTGCATGCAATTCTCCTTTCCAGCCTTTGATACTGTAGGACCGTGATGGCTACCTATGGCACGCATGCCACAGGTGGCATGTGCTCTGTGGGCATACGATTTCAGCTCCATTACGCATATGCGCACGCCTCCCACCAGCCAGCTGATTTGGGGGTCTCTGCCACGCATGTGGGAGACACGTTATGTATGCTCAGGTGGTTATGTGTGTGGAGGGGGCAGTGCGGCGCTCCCCCTCTGCGCCCCGTTTTTTATTTCAGGAGGGTTCAGGGAGGCCTGCTAGGCCCAAAATGGGGTGCGGGGGTCTTGCGCAAGCAAGGGGTGAGCGCGGCGGTGTGTCATGCACGCATGGGGCAAGTACAGGGGTCCCACATGCATCTGCAGGGGGCATTGCATTATGTGTGTGAGCACACGCGCTGTCGCATGTGTGCGTGCGATTTCGGCACACGAGGACAAAAAGGATCACTGCTGTAGGAGAAGGAATGGCAGACACAAGAGGTGGGGTCAAGAGAGGAATCAGCCTGGAGTCATTCTGTCCTCATCCAAGTCCACCACTAATTTAGTGCTGACGGTTGACTCGATTCTTATGTACAGGCCTGAGCAATAAATCAGCTTAATTGGAACACAATATTTGGTGCCGGTTCTTCACGCCTGACAGATACCCTTCAAAATGGTGAGCCCTTAAAGCCACCAGGAATAATTTAACAATATTTCATGAGCTGATTGAGATTGATTAGGTGAAACCCATTTCCATTTTTGCCCCAACCTGCAAATAAAGGCCACTTGCAATTCTTTGGCCAGGGAAGAAGAGCAAGGATGCTATGCATTCATAGATGCACCCAGAATGTTTGGGGCTATCTTCAAAAAAGCCATGTTGACAATGAAGATGTTATATATATTATGCATTACTGCAATTATATTAATATATAGTTATACTATATATACTTCTGCTATTAACATTATTGTGATGAATATAACAACAAGTATGTGGATTATGACTGTTCAAATAACTGTACCCAGATCACACATTGTTTGATGGAAATGGAAAGTGATATAAATAAAACAAATCAAACAGTGGGGGGGGGGGGAAGCCATGTTAGTCTCTGAAACATACAAGAGTTTTTCCTTTCTAAAAGGGGACCACTTTTGCTTCTCCCAATGCCTGTTGACCATGCGCCCCTTAAAAACTTTGCGCAGTCTAGAGCAGAGCCCCCAAATTACAAAGACCCAATCCTCAGGCTGTTACCTCTTCTCTGATCAGGGTCAGAACTGCTGTCTTATCAGATTCACTCAGGCAAATGGCATCAAGGGGGCTTTCAGTCCCTCCTCTCGGGCTGCCTGGTGCACTTCCGGGAGCCTTTTCCATAGAACATAGTTCAGGATTGCTCTGTGGGAAAGAAAGACAAGAGTCAGAACAGAATACAATCAGCCCTTTCTAAGTTCCACTGGGTTTCCTGCCAGACCACTAGTTAAACCCCCGGTGTCAAAACTGGATTTCTTTGAGGGCTGGATCAGCACTGTACTTCTCCTCTGCAGGCTGGGGTGGAGCGGGGGTGGGAGATGGGACAGATGCCTCCTGCAGTACCCCTGCACCCCGTTTTCAGCCTGGACGGCCTCCTGCAGCACTTTGCCAGGTTTTGGCTGGCAGAGTGCTGCTGGAGGTCGGGGAGGCTGAAAACGGACCAGTCCTTTGATATTTCCAGGCCAGCCCCACAGGCCATATGCAGCCCACAGGCCTTGAGTTTGACACCCCTGAGTTAAATAGACCTAACCAAGAAACTTCTGTCAAGAGTTTTACTGTAAAGGTAAAGGTTCTACTTGCACATATGTGCTAGTCGTTCCCGACTCTAGGGGGCGGTGCTCATCTCCGTTTCAAAGCCAAAGAGCCAGCGCTGTCCGAAGACGTCTTTGTGATCATGTGGACGGCATGACTAAATGCCGAAGGTGCACGGAGCACTGTTACCTTCCCACCAAAGGGGGTCCCTATTTTTCTACCTGCATTTCTTACGTGCTTTCGAATGGCTAGGTTGGCAGAAGCTGGGACGAGTAACTGAAGCTCACTCTGTTATGCGGCGCTAGGGATTCGAACCGCCGAATTGCCAACCTTTTTGATTGACAAGCTCAGCGTCTTAGCCACTGAGCCACCGTGTCCCCAGTTTTACTGTAGAAAAGCTAAGTGGCCACATGAAAGACTTCTACTAACTGTGTATATCAGAAAGGAGTCTTATTGATAGTGCAGTCAATGCTCAAATTCTTGTGCCTTTCCCCCCTCCACCTGAGGTATGCAATGGGCCACATGGCCTTTTCTTTTGTGCGAGAGTTTTGATTTTTACCTGTCTTTCTCTTTTGGTAATAGGTAGACCTACTATCATGTTTGTTTTGACTGCATGTGAACTAACCCTCACTGTTAAATTAGGGATGCCCAAACAAGGAATCCAAAATAACAACCCCAGCAGTTTTGAATATGGTGTTGGGTTGGTCCAAATTTGCCACTAGGACAAATCTAGCACTCAGTATTGATCTACCTATTCGTTTTTTTGCAGATGTAAAAGGATATGAATGTTGTTTGGAATTATGCTTGGATAGACATACCGTATATTTCGGAGTATAAGATGCACCTTTTTCCCTCAAGAGGGGCTGAAAATCTGGGTGCGTCTTATACACTGAATACAGCATTTTGTGCCTCCTGAAACTCCGCCCCCTTCACCAAAATGGCCGTGCAGAGCCTTTAGGAGGCTTTCAGAGTGCTCCTGGGGGCTGCGGAGGGCAGAAATGATTGAAAAATGGCCCTCCCCCCCCCAGCCCCTAGCAGCACTCTATAAGCTTTCTAAAGGCTATTCATGCTCTTTTTTTGACAACAAATGGGCACGTTTCCCCGAAAAGCAGACCGTTTTTTGCTTACCCCCCCCCAGCACTCTACAATCCTCCTAAGGCAGGGGTGTCCAAACTTGGGAACTTTAAGACTTGTGGACTTCAACTCCCAGAATTCCCCAGCCACCATGGCTGGCTGGGGAATTCTGGGAGTTGAAGTCCACAAGTCTTAAAGTTCCCAGGTTTGGACACCCCTGTCCTAAGGGTTATTTGTACCCTTTTTTTAAAGGGCATGAATAATGGCCCGTTTCACGAAAAATAGGACGTTTTTGGGAGGTTTTGCAGAGTGCAAAATCTTTTTTTTAAAAAAAAAATCCTCTTCAAAACCTTGCTGCGTCTTATACTCGGTGCGTCTTATACTCCAAAAAATACGGTATATGTAATATAGTAATTCCCAACTTAGAATTCTGTATCTGAACAAATTCTGTATCTGAATCTTTGTGCAGGATGAACACCAGGAAGTGTAGCCATGACTGTGACCTGAAAGGATGGTTACTCTTTTGTGAAATGAATGGAACATATTGCTTTACAGGGCCATATAATTTGCAAAAATAAGATTGTGGTGTTGTTTTTTTTCAAATGATTCCCAAATAGCACATAAAATAAACACTGTACACCTCACTGACCATTTATACCTAATAATAAAAGGAATCTTGGGAGTTTGACCCTCTGCTTGAGCAAGAAATCCTATACCATTCTGGACAAATGACTATCCAATCTCTTTTAACCTCCAGTGATAGAACACTCACAACTACTGGTGGCAAGCTGTTCTACTGATTAATTGTTCTCACTAACAGGAAATTTGTCCTTAATTCTAGATCAGATTTCCATCCATTGCTTCTTCTCCTGCCCTTGGATGCTTTGGAGAATAGGTTGACCCTCTCTTCTCTGTGATATTGGAACACTGCTATCATGTCTCCCCTAGTCCTCCTTTTCATTAAATTTGTTGTTGTTAGTGGCAGCACCATTGTAACTTCAACTGTTGCTGAATGAATGGTCATAACTCAAAGTCAACCTGTATAGTGTCGTTGTTAATTGCGAAGTTGTGTCCGACCCATCGTGACCCCATGGACAACGTTCCTCCAGACCTTCCTGTCCTCTACTATCCCCCAGAGTCCATTTAAGCTCACGCCGACTGCTTCGGTGACTCCATCCAGCCACCTCATTCTCTGCCGTCCCCTTCTTCTTTTGCCCTCCATCGTTCCCAGCATGAGGCTCTTCTCCAGGGAGTCCTTCCTTCTCATTAGGTGGCCAAAGTACTTGGGCTTCCTCTTCAGGATCTGGCCTTCTAAAGAGCAGTCAGGGTTGATCTCCTCTAGGACTGACCGGTTTGATCGCCTTGCAGTCTTCTCCAGCACCATAGTTTAAAGTTCATTAAACTAGACATACCCAATTCCTTCAACCGTTCTTCATACAGTATGTTTTAATTTTGAGTCCCGTAATCATCGTTGTTGTTCTTCTGTGCACTTTTTCTAGAGTCTCAGTATCTTTTGTTGTACTATTTGCATTTAGTATTTATCTTAAGAACAAACATGTGATCTCTTGTTGGATACTCTGGAGAAATGGGCTGGGACAAAAGAAGCAATACTGGGATCAGGATAATAATGATGTTGCTTTTCTGAGATCAATTTTTTGTCCCATGCTGATTCCTGGAGCAATTTCCATTCAATTTCTCCAGGAATCAGCTAATAAACAACTATTCTATTCTATTCTAGCTGCAGCGCAGCTCAGCTGTCAGCAGAGGTCTCTGTAAAGGTAGTACATTTTCTCTATATCTTGGTTCAAATCTTGAGCTTGTTCCCATGTAAGTATTTTCCAAATGAGAGATGAAAGGAAAGCACCTTTGGTTTTGAAATATTTTAGGAATATTGGATGTAATACCCTACTGAAGAGAGTTCCCACTTTTTCCTCTAATTTCTTTTTGCAAAATACTGTATCATTTTACTATGATATTATAATTTTATTATATAGGAAGCTCTTCAGTTTTCCAGAACTTGATGCAACAGACTTGGCACGCAGCAGATCAAAGTCCATTGTGATCTACCTCCTTTTCATAAAGACAACATTATACAGCTATTATAACTGTGGTCATCATCACAACATAATAACCGCGGTGGTGCAGTGGTTAGAGCGCAGTGCTGCATGTTATTTCTGCTGGCTGCCGGCTGCCTGCAATTTGGCAGTTTGATTCTTACCAGCCTCAAGGTCGACTCAGCCTTCCGAGGTCAGTAAAATGAGGACCCAGATTGTTGGGGGGCAATAGGCTGACTCTGTACACTGCTTAGAGGCCTGTAAAAGCACTGTGAAGCAGTATATAAGTCTAAATGCTATTGTTATTCTTCCTTCCTTCTTTCTTTCCTTCTTTCCCTCTCTCCCTCCCTGTGGTTAGAGTGCTGCATTGCAGGCTAACTCTGCCCCTTCCCTCTGCCCAATGCTAGCAGTTCGATCCTGACTCAGCCTTCCATCCTTCCGAGGTCGGTACCATGAGGACCCAGATTGTTGGGGGGCAATATGCTGACTCTGCAAACCACTTAGAGAGAGCTGTAAAGCACTGTGGAGCACTATATAAGTCTAAGTGCTATTGCTGTTGTCCTTCCTTCCTTCCTTCCCTCTGCCCACTGCTAGCAGTTCCATCGTGACTCAGCCTTCCATCTTTCCGAGGTCAGTAAAATGAGGACCCAGATTGTTGGGGGGCAATAGGCTGACTCTGTACACCGCTTAGAGAGGGCTGTAAAAGCACTGTGAAGCAGTATATAAGTCTAAATGCTATTGCTATATATCTTTATGTCTGTCTGTCTGTCTGTCTGTCTGTCTGTCTGTCTGTCTGACTAACTAACTAACTAACTAACTAACTAACTAACTAAGAGCTGTGGTAGCACAGTGATAAAGAATGCAGTACTTCAGGGCTAACTCACTGCTTACTCCAGGTGTTCGATCCTGACCAGCTCAAGGTTGACTCAGCCTTCCATCCTTCTGAGGTGGGTAAAATGAGGAGCCCAACTGTTGGAGGCAATAGGCTGACTGTGTAAACTGCTTAGAGAGGGACGTAAAGAACTCTGAAGCAGTATTTAAGCGCTATTACTATATTTGATTTAAGGTGAAGGCAATGATTCAACTACAATGTATTCTCGTGTTCCATGCAAAGATAGTAAGTCTTGAGACAGGTAAGATAGTAGAAAAAACAGATCCTCGGCATGGAATTTAGCAGAGTGATCCACAATTTTGCACATGGAGGATAAGAACAATACTTGCGCGTACTGAGATATCACTGGAGTTATTCTTCTCTTCCAGTCTGCACAAAGATTCTTTATCAGAGCCTACAACAGAAGAACATGAGGCGATTATACATTATGATAACAAGGTTCTTCCTGGTGAAATAACTATATTAAGAAAGAGGCATGCAAAGTGCAACTCTATGACAGTACGTGAAATGAAACTCAAGGAGGATCTTCACTGAATGAAGTTCAGGATGCCCCAAGTGACATTCAGTGTAGTTTCAGGCAGAATCTTCTTAAAACCATGAGATGGAGGTGGGGGACAGTAGAAAATGATCCAAATGCTGAGACCCAGGCACATCACCTACAGAAACAATCACGAGGTATATCTAGAAAACTTTCTATTTAAACCAGGGATGTCAAACTCAAGGCCCAAGGCCCGGATCCGGCCTACGGGTTGCTTCGATCTCCCCGTGGGGCCACCCTGGAAACAGCAGAGTGGTGCCTCTGCCAGCAAAAATGGAGCTCCGTTTTCACTGGCAGAAGATTGCAGGAGGCTGTCGCAGCAGAAAACGGAACTCGGGAGCCTGTTTTCGCTGGCAGAGAACTCGGGCCACCACAGGTGCCCCCGACACGAGTGACGTCAAGCTTGCCACCCCCACCCTAGTCATTCCAACTCCCCTCCCCGGTCAAAAACAACCCTGATGCGGGCCTCAATGAAATCGAGTTGGGCACCCCTGCTCTAGACAGATCATTACCACAACCGATGGGACAAAAAAAATAGCACGACACCACTGTCTGATGTCTGTCCTTCAAGCAACAACAACAATTCCATACGACCATGAATCAGGTTTTCTGCAAATTTCACATGTAGAGAAAAAAAGAGGAAAGATTGAAAATGAGGCACACTTGAGCACAATCCCGCCGCACTGTTCCTACAAGGGGAAAAAATCGTTGTCACGTTGTCCATTCTCCCAGCTGTTCCGTTGACCGGGATGCCCCACCCTGCCGATCTTTGTCCGCAGCAGCTGTTTGCTCCCCTTGATTGACAAGAATGCCAGCCTCACCCTAGACAAGGTTGACTGAGCAGAGCTGCCCCACATAACTCCTTTTATTCATATCAGCTGAACAAGCAGGAGGAAGGCACCTTTTGAAATGCAAGACCGTCTGCCGGGAAGCAGCCCAAGAATGTTCCTCTGTTATCTGCAAAGAATGTTATCTGTTATTGGCTCTGCAACCCAACAAGACAGACACAGACTTCAGAGGATAATTAGAACGGCAGAAAAAACAATTGCTGCCAACTTGCCTTCCATTGACCTGTATAAGTCAAAAAGAGGGCTGTGAAAATAATTACGAACCCTTCACATCCTGGACATAAATTGTTTCAACTTCTACCCTCAAAACGACACTATAAATCACTGCACACCATGACAACTAGACACAAGGACAGTTTTCCCCTGAACGCCATCACTCTGCTAAACAAATGATTCCCTCACCACTGTCAAACCATTCACTAAGGCTGCATTACTATTATTATTAGTCTCCTCATTGTTCCTATCACCCATCTCCTCCCACTTATGACTGCAGGATTGTAACTTGGTTGCTTGTATCCTTACGATTGATATTGATATTGATTGTTTCCTGATTGCTTATTTGTACCCTACGACTATCATTAAGTGTTGTATCTTATGATTCTTGATGAATGTATCTTGTCTTTTTATCTACCTGAGAGCCTATGTACCAAAGACAAATTCCTTGTGTGTCCAATCACACTTGGCCAATAAAGACTTCTCTTCTCTTCTATTCTTGACTTATGACTCATTTCACAAAGGTTCAAAGGTTACAAAGAGCCTTGGAAAAAAGGAACTATATTTATATAGATATATATTCCTTGCAGACAGCTGGCCATTTGCATCCTTTTTAACCAGCTGTACTGCAAGGAATATAAATCCTCCCATTCCCCACCATCCAGTCAGAGCCGAAGACGCTTCTTGGATGAGAATCGAAACATCTTCAAAGAATGACAAGAAAGTCCAGCTGCCTCTTGAAAAAAAGCACCTTTGGGTCTCTTTTATAGATTTTACAGCTATATTCATATTGATGCAGATTTTCCAGATCTCAAAAAGGTGTGTATGCCCACTGACATGCCAATATCTCACAATTAGGGAGCCTCTACCCACTCAAGGGACGAGGTGGCTCAGCGGCTAAGCTTGTCGATCAGAAAAGTTGGCAGTTGGCCGTTTGAATCCTTAGCATCGCGTAATGGAGTGAGCTCCCGTGACTTGTCCCAGCTTCTGCCAACCTAGCAGTTCGAAAGCATGTAAAAATGCAAGTAGAAAAACAGGGACCACTGGTGGAAAGGCTTTCCATGCGCCTTTGGCATTGAGCCATGCTGGCCACATGACCACGGAGACGTCTTCTGACAGTGCTGGCTCTTCTGCTTTGAAACAGAGATGAACACTGCCCCCTAGAGTCAGGAACGACTAGCACATACGTGCTGTACCTTTTACCTTTACCCAGTCAAGAGGCATTGGCAATAGACACATTCAGTGAATCCAAACTCTACATATGTTTTCTTAAAAAGGAATTTATGATGACCCAGGAAAAAAAATTCACTCCGCAACTGACACCCTTCCCAGAATGAAACCATTATTGAAATACAGTAGCCTCCTGCAGCATCTGTCCTCCAGATGTGTTGGTCTAGACTTTGCAGACTTTCCTTGCTGATAGCCAATGACTCGGCTACCAGCGATGGGAGTCATTGGTTCAGCACATCTGGAAGGCAGATAAAGAGGAAAAACTACCGTATTTTTCGGACTATAAGGCACACGATGCTATAAGACGCACCAAGATTTTGAAGAGGTAAATTAAAAAAAAAACAGTTTTTGCACTTTGCAAAACAGGGCATACAGAGAGTTTGAGAGGCCTGCAAAGTACTCCTGGGGGCAGGGGGGGGGACTATTTTTCACAAAAACGGGCCCATTTTTTGCAAAAAAAAAAGGGGCATGCATATGCTTTGGGAGGCTTGTAGAGTGCTCCTGGGGACTGGGCAAAAAGGGCCCATTTTCCATTTGTTTTTGCCCTCCCCAACCCCCAGGAGCACTTTGCAGGCCTCCCATCCTTCTGCACATCCATTTTTGCAAAGAGGGCAGAGTTCCAGGAGGCCAAAAATGCTGTATTCAGTGTATAAGACGCACCCATATTTTCAACCTCTTTTTTTGGGGGGGAAAAGGTGCATCTTATACGCCGAAAAATACGGTACTCTTATTACTAACTATTATTATTAAAGCAAGAGAGAGATAAAATAATGAGAGGAGCTTCCATACCTTCTACCGGGGATGAAAACGTATGATTTATGGTAGACACGGTCACATTGGAACACTCAAAATACTCCAGGTCTTCCTCCAGCTCACCTTTTACCTCCAACTCAGCTGGCTTCTGACCGGTAGAAGCCAGCTTCTCTTCATCGGTAGCATGCCCATCCCGACTGGGAAGATCCGGGATTTTAGAAATAAGGGCTGCCTCCTCTTCACCCTATGTAACAAAATCAATTTCGTTATATTTATTTTGTACGATGACAATAAAAGCTATAGAAATTACTATGTAAACAAGGCGGCAGTTAAACTGAGAATGATCACATCTGAACTGCATACCCATCGTAAATTAATAAGACCATAATAGCATAGACCAGGGGTGACACCCTCAAGGCCCAGGGGCTGGAACCAGCCTGTGGGGTGCTTAGCTGCCTGGAAACAGCAAAGGACCGGTGAAAACAGAGCCCCACTTTCGCTGGCAGAGGGCTAGCAAAACAAACTGAAAGCAAAACAAAAGGAGAAATAGTTCCTTGGCTCACACCATACAAAGCAGAGTTGGAAGGGACCTTGGAGGTCCTCTAGTCCAACCCCCTGCCTAGGCAGGAAACCCTTTACCGTTTCAGACAAATGGCTATCCAACATCTTCTTAAAGACTTCCAGTGTTGGGGCATTCACAACTTCTGGAGGCAAGCTGTTCCACTGATTAATTGTTCTAACTGTCAGGAAATTTCCCCTCAGTTCTAAGTTGCTTCTCTCCTTGATTAGTTTCCACCCATTGCTTCTTGTTCTGCCCTCAGGTGCCTTGGAAAATAGTTTGACTCCCTCTTCTTTGTGGCAACCCCTGAGATATCAGAAGACTGCTATCATGTCTCCCCTAGTCCTTCTTTCTATTAAACTAGACATACCCAGTTCCTGCAGGTGGGGTTGTATTTAGATCGCTTATGGGCACGAAGGGATTTGAGACTGATGATGCACTTGACCCCTCCCTCAGATTCAGCCTGGTCATCTCCTACAACAAGGGTGGTGAACAGAAACACGGATATCCTTGCCCAACTTTTCAAACTTGAGAGTGTTTTTAATATTTTTAAGCTAGGTTTAACTGGCTTTAACCTCTTGACTCAGTTACCCTTTTCCTGGTCTCCAATAATGTCACTATTCCCACAGCATAAGATTCGATTATTTTGCATAACCATCTCAGCAACAACAATCCCAAGTTTGATCCTCAACTCAAAGTAAGAAATTAAAAATTGCTCCATTACCCCCAGGATATGCCAGAATTCTCCCCTTGGTAATTACTCTCTGTTTAAGAAACACTGTTCTAATTATTTGCTCTTTCAACATTCCTGATTGTTGAGTTTTAATGCTCACTTTAATGCCCCAATTGTAGAGGAGATGGGAGGAATGAAAATTGAATGAATGAATGAATGAATGAATGCTGTTTCAACAATTTGTAACTTACTTTAATGGTTTTCAAACATCTAACCCAGCCAAGACATGTAGGTAATATTGACTGCAACCAACAATATAACTACAGATATAGATGTAGATCACACAGGACCACTGCGTATCTGAATCAGTGTGTTCACTCATTTAATTGTACTGTTTTACAATACAGGTATGCTGTCTGCTGCATATTAGACATAATATAGACAGCATACTAAAAAGCAGAGACATCACCCTGTCAACAAAAGTGCGTATAGTAAAGGCTATGGTTTTCCCAGTTACAATGGATGGCTGCGAAAGTTGGACCATAAGGAAGGCTGAGCGCTAAAGAACAGAGGCCTTTGAACTCTGGTGCTGGAGGAGACTCCTGCGAGTCCCTTGGACTGCAAGGTGATCCAACCGGTCAGTCCTAGAGGAGATCAACCCTGACTGCTCTTTAGAAGGCCAGATCCTGAAGAGGAAATTCAAATACTTTGGCCACCTAATGAGAAGGAAGGACTCACTGGAGAAGAGCCCAATGCTGGGAAAGATGGAGGGCAAAAGAAGAAAAGGACGACAGAGAATGAGGTGGCTGGATGGAGTCACCGAAGCAGTCGGCGTGAGCTTAAATGGACTCCAGAGGATGGTAAAGGACAGGAAGGCCTGGAGGAACATTGTCAATGGGGTCACGATGGGTTGGATATGACTTCACAACTAACAACAACATAATACAGGTAGACCTTGAGTTATGACCATTCATTCAGCAACAGTTGAAAGTTACAATGGTGCTGCAGGATGAGACTTATAAGAATGGGGCCAAGGAGTTCAATGAGACTACCCAATAAGCAGGTTTAGGTAATCAAGGAAGAGGTTCGGGAAAGTTGGTTGAAGTTTTTCAACCCAGCCGCTCCGGCTCATCATACCAGCCACTGATGGATGCCCACAATCTCATCTTCAGGAAAACCTATGATGCCAACCTCTGAGACTGGCAAGTTCGTTCCTGGCTGGTTGTGCCCACAATCAGCCACCATACATTGGCTCTTCGCCTCCGAGATAAGGTCAGCCCTGGTGTAAGAGGGAGCAACTGAACACCTTTACCTGAACGCAAGCATCCAGGGCCAAGGAATGAGTTTCATATTTTCTCACCTTGCAGCCACTCCTGTAAAGAAAAGAAAAAAAGGGTGTAGAGATTAGGGTCAGATTTTCTGGTTTTCCCATGGAAAGAGGAGAGCAAGCAAAGGAGAAGAGACACGCATACACACACAGCCAGAGAGGGAAGGACTGAAGCAAAACAAAGTGCGAATCCTGAATTTGCTGACATTCAGCGGGGAAACAAAGTCACCAGCCATTTCCCCCCAATGTTTCCTGAATGGACTTCTTGGTTTGAAATAACCAACACTAAAAGACTTTTGAGCAAGTCCTCCAAGGCGAAAGACATATTGCCAATACAGGATATCCAGACCCATTCCCTAGACACAACAGATGTGGGTGCAAGTGCTGAAACGTGGCAGGCACGTTTCTCGTTTTCAAAGGTACCGTATTTTTCGGAGTATAAGACGCACTAAGATTTTAAGGAGGTAAATTAAAAAAGAAAGTTTTTGCACTCTGCAGGCCTTCCAAACCCTCTGCGCGCCTCATTTTTTTGTGAAACATGGGGCATGCATAACCTTTAGGAGGCTTGTAGAGTGTTCCTGGGGGCTGGAGGGGGCAAAAACGAGCAAAAAACGGCCTGGTTTTTGCTCATTTTTGCCCTCCCCAGTCCCCAGGAGCACTTTGCTCCATTTTTATGAAGGGGGCAGGGTTTTGGGAGGCCAGAAATGCTGTATTTAGTATATAAGATGCACACAGATTTTCACCATCTTTTTGGGGGGGGGGAAAGGTGTACTCCAAAAAATACGGTAGGCTGAAGGGATTCAGGAGAAACGTGAACAGGCAAATGACTTGGGTGCAACCCTAAGCCACATTCTTCCTTCATCCCCCCTTGAAAAGAAGAACCAAAGCATCTGCTTCTTGTTCCAAACCAATCATTTGTGCTTCAGATACAGATAGATGGAGATTAACAGAGTTGGAAGGGTCCTTGTAGGTTGTCTAGTCCAACCCCACCCAAGCAGGAGACCCTATCATATTTCTGACAGATGGCAGTCCAGTCTCTTCTTGAAAGCTTCCAGTGATGAAGCTCCCACAACTTCCGAAGGCAATTTCTCTTCCATGGGTTGATTGTTCTCACTGTCAGAAAGTTCCTCCTTGTTTCTAGGTTGAATCTCTCCTTGTTCAGCTTCCATCCATTGTTCCTTGTCTGGCCTTCGGGCGCTTTGGAGAATAGCTTGACCCCCTCCTCTCTGTGGCAGCCCCTTAAATATTGGATAACTGCTATCATGTCTCCCCTGGTCCTTCTTTTCACTAGATTAGCCAGGTCCAGTTCCTGCAACCGTTCATTGTATGTTTTAGCCTCCAGTCCCCTAATTATCTTAGTTGCTCTTCTCTGCACTTTTTCTAGAGTCTCAACATCTTTCTTTATAATGTGGTGGCCAAAACTGGATGCAGTACTCTAGCTGTGGCCTTACTAAGGCTTTATAGAGTGGTATTAGTGCCTCCTTTGATCTTGATTGCATCCCTCAATGCAAGTTAGGATTCCATTAGTTTTTTTTTGGCTGCTGCCACACACTGCTGGCTCATATTTAGCTGGTTGTCCACTAAGACTCCAAGATCCCTCTCACAGTCAGTGCTATTAAGCCTGGTTTCACCCAGTCTATATATATACTTTTGTTTTTTCTTACCTAAGTGTAAGACTTTACTTTTCTCTACTTTGAATTTCATATTGTTAGATAGGACCCAGTGTTCAAGTCTGTCAAGATCCATCTAGACCTTGAGCCTATCTTCTATGGTTGATAGGTTGCCAGCTTAGTATCATCTATCATCATTTCTTTTAACTTTTGTACTATGTGTTTTTAATGCTGTACGCCGCCCTGAGTCCTTGGGAGAAGGGCGGCATATAAATCTAATAAATCCAAATCTGCATCTGCAATTTTGGTAAGTTCCCCTTCTATTCCCTCTATTCTATTCCCTCATCTAAATCATTAGGTAAAGGTAAAAGTTCCCCTTGCACATATGTGCTACTCGTTGTTCCTGACTCTAGGGAGCGGTGCTCATCTCCGTTTCATAGCCGAAGAGCCAGCGCTGTCCGAAGACATCTCTGTGGTCATGTGGCCGGCATGACTAGACACCGCACAGAACGCTGTTCCCTTCCCACCAAAGGTGGTCCCTATTTTTCTACTTGCATTTTTACATGCTTTCAAACTGCTAGGTTGGCAGAAGCTGGGACAAGTAACGGGAGCTCACTCCGTTCCGCGGCTCTAGGGATTCGAACTGCCAAACTTTCTGATCGACAAGCTCAGCATCTTAGCCACTGAGCCCTTTCTAGGTCATTACTTCAAACCAAATCAACCTGTCCCAGTTTAAAATAAGGATTTTGGAAAGGTCAAACCGTGATTTATACCATGGTTTTGTTCCTAAATGGTGGCTCAAACTAAGCGGACTTTCCCCCGTTTGGGACACAGCCCACCTAGGTTTAAAAGAAGAACATTCTCCAACATTGGACAAAGACATGTTTACAGAGAGAAGGGGGTCATTTTTGTTGCCTGCCCTGTATATTTTCCTACTAAATGCCAGAAGGGTTGAATGCCAGTGGTGGGATTCAATTTTTTTTACTATCGATTCAGTGGGTGTGGCTTGGTGGGCGTGGCTTGGTGGATGTGCCAGGGGAAGGATACTGCAATTCCCTCCCGATCAGCTGGGACTCGGGAGGCGGAGAATAGATGGGGGTGGGGCCAGCCAAAGGTGGTATTTACCGATTCTCTGAACTACTCAAAATTTCCACTACCCGTTCTACAGAACTGGTCAGAACCTGCTGAATACCACCTCTGGATGGATCCTACAGGAGAGGGATCTAGAATGGGTGGCAGTTAGCCAATTACAGGTAGTCCTTGACTTACAACAGTTTATTTAGTAACTGAAGTTACAACGGCACTGAAAAAAAGTGACTTGTGACTGTTTTTCACATTTCATGTCCGTTGCAGCATCCCTATGGTCTCGCGATCAGACCCTTGGCGACGGGTATGTAATTATGACAGTGGAGGGTCCTGGAGTCACGCCATCCCCTTCTGCGACCCTCTGACAAGCCAAGTCAATGGGGCAATGAGACTCACTTAACCATGTTACATACTTAACAACTGCAGTGATTCACTTAACAACGGTGGCAAGAAAGGTTGTAAAATGGAGCAAAAATTCACTTAACAAAGGTCTCACTTGGCAATAGAAATGTTGGGCTCAATTGTGGTTGTAAGTCCAGGACCCCCTGTGATAAGTTGATGGTTTGCAACTGATTGTAATCAGTGGTGAAATTCATTTTTTTTTACTACCGGTTCTGTGGGTGTGGCTTGGTGGGCATGGCTTGGTGGGCATGGCAGGGGAAGAATACTGCAAAATCTCCATTCCCACCCCACTCTGGTGGCATTTGCCGGTTCTCCAAACTACTCCAAATTTCTGCTACTGGTTCTCCAGAACCTGTCAGAATCTGCTGGATTTCACCCCTGGTTGTATGCCATTACAACAGCCCTGTTGTCAACGGACTACCCCAGCAGCCATTTTGAGCCTGTGCCCACATCCTCCAAATTCACAATTTGCCAAAGCTCTGGACTGGCTGAGTCAAATTATTCAATCTCTTTCACCTAAACAAAGAAACGTACAAAGATTTGCAAGAACCAGCCTGGCCCCAACCCTACTTTCTGCCCCCTACCATTGCAGATCAAAGACCAGCAAACTCTGAATAAATAGAACAATTATATTTCAGTTGCCATCCTTCATCTCCATCAAATTAATTGGCGGGGAAGAAAGTAGTTAAAAGCAAAATGAAGCCTTTAGCTGCTGGCTAACTTTTATCCTGATAGCCTGCACTGATTCGTGTTATGGTCATCTAAGGAACGCAGCCTGTGCAGCTACAGAGTGCAAGCAGAATGACCTTGTAATCACAATTCCATTTGCAAAGGGGCCCCTTGGGATTAATCGCCTGTGTGATTTCTTGCAATCCAAGCACTACATTCAGGCTAACTAATAAAGCCATCATCACACCCCTTTGAGCTGAATGGGAATCCTCTCGCAAGCAACTGTGCTCTGGACTCCACGGGAGAAGCAGCCAATTAAGACGAAGCCGTGAAATAAACCACCACAGCAAGATTTGATCCTTTGGCCCTCCATTTCAAGGGTCTTTAAAGAGCTTGTTTGTGGTTTCCCTCCGACAATGCCTAAGCAACAAAACTGTGGTTAACTTAATTAATAAGCAGGGGGCAAAAGCCGGCGTGGAACTGGGATTTGGCTTACACAACGAATTCTAAACCCCAATGAAAATAACCTGGAGTTTAGAATGATTCTACATATGCGTGCATGCAGACATACCTTGCTGAAAGGGAAATTAAGGCAAATGTGTTTGCTTCTATTGCCACGTTCTAAGAAAGCCTAAAACAGCCCATTTATTTTAAGAGAGAGAGAAAGAGGGAGGGAGGGCGGGCAGTGGCAGTGAGAGACAGAGATTGAAAGAGAGACAGAGTGAGAAACAGAAAGTGAAAGAGAAAAAGAAAGAAAAAGAGAAGACAGTAAAAGAGAGAAAGAAAAGAGAAGAGAGAAAAAAAGAAAGAAAATGACAAAGAGAAGAGAGACACACACAGAGAGAAAAAGAAAGAGACAGAGTGAAAGAGACAGAGTGAAAGAGAGTGAAAGAGAAAGAAAAAGAGAGAAGAGAGTGAGAGACAGAGAGTGAAAGAGAGATGAGAGACAGACAGAGACAGAGTCAGAGTGAAAGAAAGAGACAGAATGAAAGAGAGAAAGAGAAAGAAAGGGAGAGAGAAAGGTGTGTGTGTGTGTGTGTGTGAGAGAGAGAGAGACGGAGTGAAAGAGAAAGAAAAAGAGAGAATAGAGTGAGAGACACTCTCCTGGGGGGAGGATACTACAAAATCTCCATTCCCTCCCCACTCCTGGGGGAAGGATACTGCAAAATCCCAGTTCCCTCCCCACTCCTGGGGGAAGTATACTGCAAAATCCCCATTCCTTCTCCACTCCTGGGGGAAGTATACTGCAAAATCCCCATTCCTTCTCCACTCCTGGGGGAAGGATAGTGCAAAATCCCAGTTCCCTCTACACCCCTGGGGGAAGGATACTGCAAAGTCCCAGTTCCCTCTACACTCCTGGGGGAAGTATACTGCAAAATCCCCATTCCTTCTCCACTCCTGGGGGAAGGATACTGCAAAATCCCAGTTCCCTCTACACTCCTGGGGGAAGGATACTGCAAAGTCCCAGTTCCCTCTACACTCCTGGGGGAAGGATACTGCAAAATCCCAGTTTCCTCTACACTCCTGGGGGAAGGATACTGCAAAGTCCCAGTTCCCTCCCTACTCCTGGGGGAAGGATACTGCAAAATTAACAGAGTTGGAAGGGACCTTATAGGTCCTCTAGTCCAATCCCCCGCTCAAGCAGGAGACCCTAATATTAATTCTAATTAGTATTAATGCTAATAATTAATTAATACTAGTAAGTATTAATTCTAATACAAATTCTATTCAAATTCTAATTAATTCTATTCTAACTAATTTACTAATTAATTCTAATTCTATGCTGTGCTGTGCTGTGCTATGCTATTCTATAATTCTAATTCCATTCTTCTCACCCCCATTCTGAAACAGGTACTGCAAATTCTTTTGTCAATTGAACTTCCATATAATTTTCTTGACAGCAATCTGAAATTAGGTTACCAGAGGGGAGCCCTGATTTGAGAGGCTGCACGGAGACACCACAAGCCGGGATCATTTGGAAGGCACAGACACTCACTGCAAATAAGCATGCCACCCACAGCAGATCAAATCAGATCAAATCAAACATTATTACTGCTATCCAAGACCGCCAGTGCCATCAACAGCAAGCAAGACTCCTCCTCTCTCTCCCCCTACTTGTTCCGCTGGGAAGCAAAGCTGCCAGATAAAATCGTGCCTTTTAAATGGAGGCCAAGGACAAGACGCTAGTGTTTTTTTTTAAAGAAAAAAGGCAAGACGGTGGAAAAAAAGCAACATGCAAACAGAGGGAAAACCAGAGAAGGAGAAACAGAGAGAACTCCCAAACCTTCCAGAAAAGGAATAAAAAATAGAAAAGAAAAGGAGGTGGGGAGAAGAGTACTTACAACAGAAAACAGAGAAATTTCACTTGTTCTGTAGTCCTGAGGTCCAGAAATAAACAGACAAAAGAGACAAGCAGAGGGAGAGAGATGGAAGGGAAGGAGAAAATATACATGAAAGATCCATATGGATAAATGCAATTAAATGCTACTGAATAAATGCAAGTTATCCTCCGAAAAGGACCAATAAGCTAGGAAGGAAAAGAACTGGATATATTTAGGACTAGGAGAAAAGGCCTCAAAAAGAAATGTCATGGCTTATTATAAGAATCATATCTAAATGTCCCAGTTCTGCATGAACATCAGATGGAATTAAAGTCTCTCAGAACCTCGGCTTTCGTTGTAAATCGCACAAAGCTACTTGTTATGGCTGGGAAACACTTGGATCAAAGGCCGATGAGGTCTCAGAAACTAGAAATGGGGCCTGCCAGCGGTTAGATGACAGGAAGCTTTAGGATTTTGGTATGGTAGCTTGGGCCTCAAGCTGATTAAAAGTAAAGGTTCCCCTCGCACATATGTGCTAATCGTTCCTGACTCTAGGGGATGGTGCTCATCTCGGTTTCAAAGCCAAAGAGCCAGCGCTGTCCGAAGATGGTCATGTGTCTGGCATGGCTAAATGCCGAAGGCAAACGGAACACTGTTCACTTCCCATCAAAGGGGGTTCCTATTTTTCTACTTGCATTTTTACATGCTTTCGAACTGCTAGGTTGGAAGAAGCTGGGACAAGTAACGGGAGCTCACTCCGTTACATGGCGCTAAAGATTCAAACTGCCGAACTGCCAACTTTCTGATTGACAAGCTCAGTGACTTAGCCACTGAGGGATTGGCAACCCCTAAATTGCAAGCATACAAAACTGAATGCAGTGTGCAATCTGCCTAATTGATCCAAATCTTAGAATCAGACTTAGCAGCTGAGGGCATAGAGTTTCATTTATAGAGGCAGGACCTGGGCCTAGGGCAGGAGTGTCAAACTCGATTTCATTGAGGGCCACATCAGGGTTATGTTTGACCTTGGTAGGCCAGGGTGGGCATGGCTAGCTCGATGTCACTCATATCAGGGATGCCTGCGGTGGCCTAAGCACTCTGCCAGCGAAAATGGGATCCTGAGCTCCGTTTTCGGCTGCCAAAGGCATCTTACAACCCTCTACCAGCAAAAATAGAGCTCGGAGGGCCACGGGCGGTCCTTCCGAGCTCCGTTTTTGATGACAGGGATACCATGGGCCAGTCCTCCACTGTTTCCAAGTCGGCCCCCGGGCCTTGAGTTTGACACCCCTGGCCTAGGGCTTTCCATAGTCTATATATAGCAGATACCCAATTGTATCCATGAGGTCTTATCTCTGGAAAGCAATAGCCAATGTGGACCAGGGAAAAGCAAGCTGAAGCCTTCCAGATGTTCTGAATTTCAATGTCCATCAAATCAAGACAGCATAATCAATAAAGCAGAGATGCTGGGAACTTTAATTTAGCAATGCTCAGAACACCACAGGTTTCCAACTGGATCAGTGATGTGACTACTTAGACCTTCTCATGATCTTTCAGGTGTTTATGGGATGTCACATCTTACAAATATGTCAGGATAGTATCTGCTAATTTCCTCAACAATTCCCTGTTGTTTATTAACCACTTCTGGATGCCTGCTGAGTATTTATTAGCACATTTAAGAATTACAGTTACAACCGGCTTGATTTCCGTGCTGTACCTTGCTGATTCCCTGTTCAAAAGCTTCTTATTACCAAGAAGTCGATGGCATCAGATCTATCCGGATCAATCCAGAATCTGGGAATACAAATACTTTGTATCTTTCATAAAAAGGAAAAGGTTACCCTCGCACATATGTGCTAATTGTTCCTGGCTCTAGAGGGCGGTGCTCATCTTTGTTTCAAAGCCGAAGAGACAGTGCTGTCCGAAGACGTCTCTGTGGTCATGTGGCCGACATGACTCAATGCCGAAGGCGCACGGAACTCTGTTACCTTCCCACCAAAGCGATCCCTATTTTTCTACCTGCATTTTTACATGCTTTCAAACAGCTAGGTTGGCAGAACCTGGGACAAGTAACGGGAGCTCACTCCGTTACGCGGAGCTAGGGATTCAAACCGCCGAACTGCCAACCATTCTGATCAACAAGCTCAGCATCTTAGCCATTGAGCTACTGCGTCCCTTGTATCTTTCATAGATAGGGTTAATAAAGTGGATCTGCAAAAATCCAGATGACCACTAATCATCTGACTTGGTGACCTGTCTCATTAAGCCTCATGTTATGCCCACAAAATCTAAATGGAGCAGAAAAGACCATCTAGGAAGATTGGCTGATTCAGTCTGCAAATCCTTTGTGAAAAGAACTTCTCCCTGAAATGACAGTGCTTTTCTGTTTCACATGTATTTTGCACATGTATAGAGGCTGTGGCTCATCATCCTGCTTTCCCACCAATGCATGACTACACTAATGAGCTATGACCAAGGTGCAAGCTCTTGGCAAGTAGCACTTTTGTTAGAACTCAAATAGCTTTGGATGCAGCTATACAAATTGTCCGCCTGACTTGGCGGGCATTATGGGAGATGGTAACAAATGGGTAGGAGACATCAACATTTCTGTTGACTTTAAGACACCAGGAAAATACAATTGGCCTGCCCCACTCATGCTGACATGGGGTCATGGTGGTGGTGGAGGTACTGCAGATCCCATCAGCCAAGGAATTTCTGCTGGTGCGATCCAGGAGAACATTAAATTCTGGAACAGACTTCTCTGCTCTTTGGAACTGTTGTGGCCCGCCAGCTGCCAGCAGAGCTGGTGACAGACTCAGATGAGGAACTTGGGCCAGTTCTGGAGTCTGAGGAAGGCTCTGATGAGGTCTCTGTGTCGGACGCAGAGAAAGGGCCGTCTGACATTTTCCAGCCACCAGAGAGGCCGCTGCCTTTGGAGGCTGATATGAGTGAGGAGGAAGAACTGCTGGGGCCTGTTCCAGATGCACATATGCGCAGAGCTATTGGGACAGAAGAACAACGAAGGACAAGGAGTCGACTCGGGAAGCAAAGCACACATGGACGTTGAATGGCCCCTCCCTGGCTGGGGACTAAATAGAAGGAAAGGGGAGTGGTTGTAGGAGACAACAGTTCGTATTTCTGAAGATTTTGCTCATTAGGTTTCGTGCCACAGAAACTGCTTGCTAGAACTTAATTTGCAGCCTTTTGGCTGGGAATTATCACAAGAAGGTCTGTTACTGCAGTTAACTCCTTGAAGGACTATTGCCTGGACTTTTTGGCAGGTGAATGCCATTAATTCACAAGAGGTAAATAAAGATGGGTTTTTTTGTGACAAAGAGTCTGTTTCTTGCTTCTGCTAAGGCTGTGTCAGAACAGGAACATCTTACCACAAGAGGTAAGATCTACCCTCTCTCTTTTAATCTTTGGGAAAGTTCTTAAAACCTGCCATGGGGTCTGGAAGGAGAAGTTGTAGCTGGAGGTAGCACCTCTGCCTGTTGTCGTGTCCCCCCGTAAACCCTTGTTTTTTAGTTTGCTTTGATATTTGCAATTTTAATGTTTTTATATTTATAATTGTTGGGTGTTTGTGTGTTTTACCTTGGTGTAAGCCGCTCAGAGTCACCTTGAAGCATGAGATGGGCGGTAAATAAATTGGATAAATAAAATATATGAAGTGTGGGTGACAAAGGTAATAAAACTCTTCCAGATTTTTACCACTTTCTGTCCCAGAGAGGAAGAGTTAAAAAGTCAGCATCTCAGGATGAAGGAATACTGAACTGTTTCTTTTACAACCTGCCTATATTTATTTCTTAGCGCTTATAGACCGCCCCCTCTCCCAAAAGGGACTCGATAAGGTATCAATTGGTGCAGGTTTGAATACTACAAAATTTGGTTTAGTGTGATTTGTATGCTGAGACCAAGCCAACGTGAGACGAAATTCAGTTATTGCAAGGATGGTGCGTGCAGTTCGCCACCTGGGTTTTAGATGATTAATCGAGTGCACAAAATGAAGAAAAAGGAAGTTATGTTGGAGGAAATCTCAAAAAAAAGTAGAGGCGTGGTGGTGCAGTGGTTAGACTGCAGTACCACAGGTGACTTCTGCTGACTTCCGGCTGCCAACAGTTCGGCATTTCGATTCCCACCAGCTCAAGGCTGACTCAGCCTTCCATCTTTCTGAGGTCGGTAAAATGAGGACCCAGATTGTTGGGGGCAGCAAGCTGACTCTGTAAACCACTTAGAGGAGACTGTAAAGCACTATGAAGTGGTATATAAATCTAAATGCTATTGCTAAGGGAGGGAGGGAGGGAGGAATCTGTGGCGGTACAGTGGTTAGAATGCAGTATTGCAGGGTAACTCTGCCCAAGTTTGATCCTGACCAGCTCAAAGTTGACTCAGCCTTCTATCTTTCTGAGGTTGGTAAAATGAGGACCCAGATTGTTGGGGGCAAGAGGCTGACTCTGTAAACCGCTTAGAGGGCTGTAAAGCACTGCGAAGCAGTAAAGGAAGCCGTAAACAGCAGGTCTGCCCTGTATTTTGGTTGATCTTCCTTTAGTGTTATTCCGCATTGCATTACAAGGTAGTCCTTGACTTACGACAGCAGGGATTGGAGCCTTCATTAAGCAACGCGCTTATTGAGTGAGGCACGATGTGACCAGGGCCAATTGTATAACCTTTTTCATTGTGGTTATTAAGAGAATCACTTCGATTTTTCCTGCAGGAGCTTAAGGTGTTCTATATTGCATTTCCTCTTCTAATTAATCGCACAACAACAGGTAGGTTGGACTGAGAGACAGTGGCTGGTTTGGTTACTTACTAGACTTTTGTGGAGGAGATTGGACTTGAAACGTGATCGCCTCTGGTCTCAATTCAACACCCTAATCTCAATAATGCTATGTTTGATTATTACCATGTTTTCCCCAAAATAAGACAGGGTCTTATTTTCTTTTGATCCCCTGAAATAAGCGCTGGGCCTTATTTTCGGGGAGGTCTTAACATTTTTGAGGTGCAGAAGGCCCCTTAACCTCGGCCCACGGCCCGTGGATCAGCTGATCCAGAGAGGGCCAGAAGTTCTGCCTCTGTTTTTGCCACACCCTTGCCAGCCCTAGCGTTGCTGCTCTTTTTGCAGCCGCCACTAAGACAAGGGGCACGTTAGCTAGCGTTTGCGGGAGCGGCTACCGCGAGGCTGTTCCGTGTAGATGGCAGGTGCACATGGAGTGCCTGGGGATGTTCCCCCCTTCCCCCAGGAAATGGGGGGGGGGGACACCGGCTGAGCATGCATTTAAATATTTTAGGGGCACGTGCTCAAAAGCCCGATTGGGTTTATTATCTGGGGAGGTCTTATTTTGGGGGAAACAGGGTAGAAGAGCAAAAATAACCAAGCGTTTCCTGGCAATGTTAAGTGAATATTTTATGGATTTTTTATTTATTAAATTTATTGACCACTCATCTTACTGCAAGGTAACTCTGGACAGTTTATAGTATTAACGTTGTAATATTTAGAAGCTTAGTCATTTTCGAGGAGACCAAGAACTTCCTTCCAATAGAAATCTGTTGCTCAGGGTTGAACGATGGGCTTCTTGATGGCTTCTGGATTTGGTTGGTTTCTTGCAGACATTTCATTACACAAGTTGGTAACAATCATTGGTGATGTTACCTACTTGGGTAATGAAACATCTGAATGCAACTATCTTGGGATGGAGATTTAGGGGGGGAAAACATTTTTAATCTTGGAAGAACTATTAGTCTATGGTTGCTACCCTTTTTCCATGGTTAATGTAACCACGGGGAGGGTAAACAAGGGGAAAAAAATCTGCCTCCCAGCAATTTGCCTTGTGGAACAAACAGCAAGTTTCACTTTCAGTTTAAGCGCCTCCCGATCATCAGCTGTTTCAGGCTGCAGGGATTGCTATAGCCCCGGGATGGCGAACCTATGGCACATGCTACACAGGTGGCATGCGGAGCCATTTGTCAGGGCATGCAAGGCATGTGCGCATTGGCCAGCTGAATTCGCCATTTTTTGAAGCCATTTTTCACCCTTTCCAGGCTCCAGAGGCTTTATATGAGCCTGGGGAGGGTGAAAAGAGCCTCCCCCACTCCCCCTCTGGAGGCTTCATGAGCTTTCCTGAAGCCTCCCGAGCGCTCAAAATGACGCTCCGAGCAAACCCCGTTTGGTTGGAGCGTCGTTTTAAGTGCTTTGGAGGCTTCAGGGAAGCCTCCTGAAGGTCGCTGAAGCTTCCGGGGGGCCTCCGGGGGGGGGGAGGCTGTTTTCGCCCTCCCCAGGCTCCTATAAAGCCTCTGGAGCCTGGGGGAGGGCGAAAAGAGCATGCAAAAAATGGGGGGTAGCGTCTATAGTGCACGCATGCGCACTGGGGGGGCATGCATTGCATTATAGGTGTGGCACGCCCGCGCATGACCCCCTGCACTCCCCCCCACTGATGGCACAAGAGCCAAAAAAGGTTCGCCATCGCTGGTATAGCCTATTGCAGCCTCCACAAGCTCCATTTTCCCTGTTTGCTGCAAAGAGGTAAATTGCTGGGAGGCAGAGGCCAAAGAGTGGGGGATGGTGGGTGGGTGAGGCTACCTTCGGTGTATAAGATGCACCCAAATTTCCACCCTTTTTTAGAGGGGGAAAAGTGCATCTTATACTTTGAAAAATACGGTATATAGGATGGGCGGGTGGCAGGCCTGGCAGGCCTGGTGGTCGGAACTACCGGTTCGTCTAAACCAGTCTGAACCGGCAGCGGCCCACCTCTGGTTGCAACAGTTGAGTTCCTGGCAGCCTGGAGGACATACAATCCTACTTAGAACCCTCATCAGCTTCAGACGCTCCTCTTTCCTCCCCTGCTGAGACCCCCTGTCACTCACGTTATCAGCCGTGATCTGGAGCTCTGTGGGGCCAGGTTTGTCTTCAAATCATCTCCCGCGGCCTCTCGGGCTTGCGACTCCAGGATCTCATTGAGACTGTTCTCTGCGGAAGGACAAGAATCAGCTCCTACGGTGCACAAGGTCTTGCTGCCCGGCTTGAAAGGGTCACCCACGTCCAAATGATAGGAACGTTTTGTGAGCGTGGGAGAATCCTGCAAAGAGGAGCTACCCACAAAGGGGTTAAAGGCTGGATCATCCCATTGGTTGGTGTCTGCCAGGGGAGTCGCTCTGGTCAGAGGTGCCACTGATGCCTCAGGCGCTATTGTCTTCTCTCCATCCTCGGGACCTACAACAGGTCGGGTGGCCCTTTGTCTCTTAGGAGACAACTTACTGCTTGGCCTCTTCCCCATTTTTCTTGCTGGGAGCTTCTTGGGCTCGGCGTTTTCCGCTCCTTCGGCAAAATCAAACTCTATTTTCACAGCCCTGGTCTTGCAATCTCCAGCTCCTGCTGAGCTGGGATGCTTGGGGTCACTATGGGGAAGATCAGCACCTGGCCGAGATGCAGGGGGCGAGTTTGGACATTTGGAGCCTCCCATCGTAAAGGGGTTCACGGTCTCATTGTATTCCTCTGGATCGAAGTGGTAGGTAGCTTTGGGAATAGGGGGGCTTCCGGTGGCCACTTCAGTCTCGGAGTTCTCTGCCCCCATTTTCTTTTGAAGAGCGATGGGTTTCGCCCTCGGGAGCTTGCTCTTATTACTGGCAATGTTCTCAACACTTGACTTGACTTCTGAAGGTTCTTGAATGGGGATATCTTGGCTTTCCTTCAAAATGTCCCTTTGCTCCTCTTGGGACGGCGGGTCCGACGTGTGTTCTGGATTGAGCCTCGCTGGAACCGTATTCTCCTCCGTACCCTCTAATGGAGAAGAAGACACGGATGAATCCTGCTCAATGCCAAGGTGGGCTTTTGATATAAATGCATCCCTGGCGTGCACGACTGCAGAGTCAGTCTGCAATTCCCCCTCTGCTGAAGCTGCCTCCTCCAAAACTTTGGAGACAAACTGGTCTTCCAGAGATGCTGCATGGAGAAGAGAGAAACAGAGAGGTAAATATAGAATATGTTTCTTTTAGAAAAAAAAATCAGATCAATAGTATTTATTTATTTATTTGGCATGTGATATAATTCATGGATAGCAGGGAAAGAAACGCATCATAATAATCCCCACATCAGATGGAGATGTGTGGTTAATTGTGTAAGGTATAAGAGATTCAAGGATATATTAAGTTACAAATTACATTTTTAAAATACACTGGTTCATAAGAATGAAATAAGCGGTCTGGGTCTAGATCCAAAGGGCAACTGGACTTTGTTTTCCCCTGAAGACATTACGCTTCTCATTCAAGGAGCATCTTCAGTTCTAAGGAAGTTTCTTCAAGAACTGAAGAAGCTTCTTGGATGAGAAGTGAAACATCTTCAAGGAAGATGCTTTTTGAAAAAGCACCTTCCGGACAACCATGACCTGGATGACTGAGAATCTCCATAGACATTTAATATTTAGCACATTTATCTAATTAAACACAGTCTTTGTTAGCTGGAGAAAATTTAACTAGTCTCTCTCTCTCTCTCTCTCTCTCTCTCTCTCTCTCTCTCTCTCTCTCTCTCTCTCATCTATCTATCTATCATCTATCTATCTATCATCTATCTATCTATCTCTCTCTCTCTCTCTCTCTATCTATCATCTATCTATCTATCTATCTATCTATCTATCTATCTATCTATCTATCATCTATCTATCTATATACACATACATACATACATACATACATACATACATACATACATACATACATACATACATACATATCCAAGATGGCGAACCTGTGGCACGCAGGGCCATCTCTCCAGGCACACGAACCATCACATGTTGCTCTTCCGGGTTCCGGCCAGCTGGTCTTCATGCACATGGGAGCACCGGAAACTGGAAGAGGAGCTCCCGGGGGGGAGGGGGGGCATGCATGAACCAGGCAGCTGCTCTTCCAGTTTCTAGCGTGCATGCATGCACAAAGACCAGCTGGCCGGTGTGCATGCACATGCTGGAAACCGGAAGATCATCTTCTCGTTGCGCACATGCACACCGGGTGGCTACTCTGCCGGTTATGCACACATTCCCATTTTGGCACTCGGTGCCCAAACATTTAGCCTACACTGCTATATATGATCCAATCATCTGATGAGGAGCACCACAGTCACATTCAGGGGAAGATACTCTGCCCCATTTAAACAGGAAGTCTGGATATTATTCAAAGTTTTCCAAGCCTGGCAGATAACATGGAATCCCACTAATTTTCGTGTCAGGTCAGCTCGGCTTTTTCTAGAGTCTGGAGCATCAGTTTTCAAGCAAGGCGCATCTTTAAACTCCGGCCTCTGACGCAGGAATCGCTTTTCATCCAAGTTTGAATTGCAGATGCAGCAATGTGTAATTATGTTGTCACACTTTAAGATACAGAGAAAATTCATGTAGATGGTACTGTAGAAAAGATTATATACCGTATTTTTTGGGAGTATAAGACGCACCAGAGTATAAGACGCAACGAGGTTTTGAAGAGGAATTAAAAAAAAAACGTTTTTGCTCTCTGCAAACCTCCCCAAAACAGCCCGTTTTTCACGAAAAAGGGCTCATTTCCCCCCCCAAAAAAATAGCCTTTAGGGAGCTTGCAGAGTGCTCCTGGGGGGTGCCCCCCCCAAAACGAGCAAAAAAAGGCCCGTTTTTCACAAAGAAGGTGATGGATAGCCTTTAGGAAGTTTATACAGTGTTCCTGGGAGGGCAAAATTGAACAAAAAATGGCCCATTTTTTGCTCATTTATGCCCTCCCCGGCCCCCAGGAGCTCTCTGAAAGCCTTCTAAAAGCTATGCATGGCCATTTTGGTGAAGGGGGTGGCGTTTTGGGAGGCAAAAAAAATGCTGTATTCAGTGTATCAGACGTACCCAGATTTTCAGCCTCTTTTTTGAGGGAAAAAAGTGTGTCTTATACTCCGAAAAATACGGTAAATCCATCTACTAAGAAAGCTAGCAAGCCAGAGACAAAAATTCCAACCCAACCTGCTTCTTGATTCTGCATATTTTCTATCTCCTGCAAAAGATGATGATTATTATGAAAAAATATTAGTCTTTTATAAGAGAAGCATTAAATCGTGGAAGTCAAAGTAGTACAGGTCAAATAGAAATGTGCCATTTTAGAAAGTGCATTTTTCTAACCTACAATAATCTTCTTAGAGGCACACCTTACTAGATACTCTTTTAATAATCTTCTTATATCCACACCTTTCTAGGTACTCTTTTATCTCATCCCGAAGTTCGCACTTGGCTCCCGAATGGCATGATGAGAACTTATTTCTTCCTTGCTCATCGTTGGCTGAGATGTGGAAAAATAAAAACCGCCCTGCCCTACAGTTCTGAGAGAAGATGGAAACAGAATTTAGAGCAAAATCTAGAATGATCTATGAGAGAGAACAATAGTCTGGTAACCAACTGCCAAGCTCCTGCAGTGGCTCTCGTCCAAGTTAGTGACATTCCCAAAGATTCAGAGTAAGAAAGTTTACTGGTTAGATCAGAGGTGTCAAACTGAAGGCCTGTGGGCCGGATTTGGCCTGCCAGGTGCTTAAATCTGGCCCATGGCGCTGGCTTGGAAATAGGAAAGGATCAACCCACTTTTGGCCTCCCCAGCCTCCAGTAGCTCTCTACTGGCCAAAAATGGGATGCAGGGGGAGGAACACGTGGCCCCCATATTTGCTGATTTTTAGCCTCTTCGGCCTCCAGCAGCTTTCTGCTGACCAAAAACGGCCCATTTTCAGCCGGCAGAGTACAGCAGGAAACCAAAAACGAGGCACGGGGGAGGCGTGTGCCCCCCACACCTCATTTTGGCTGGCAAAGGGCTTCAGGAGACGCCCATCCCATCTCCCCTCTGCCAGCTGCGGAAGTCAACTACAATGCTGTCCCTCAAAGAAATCCAGTTTGACACTCCTGGGTTAGATTATACAGCAGTGATTGCAAACTGCTTTTTCACCTCGGATGCTAAAAGCACCCGCGTGCTATCGCGGGAAGTCACCCCGACAATTTAATGCCCCCCACGCCATGCTCCCTGCACATGCACGCATGACACATCTTCCACTGCCCCACACATGCGCACACTGCCTTCTCTATCTCTGTCACTTTAATCACATAGTAACCCTCACTATATTATTTAAACAGACATAAAAGAAAAATGCCTAACACCTGTAAACTTTTAATCTTTCTACTATTTTTATTCATTCGATAAACAATCGGCAAAAATCTCTGCTCTTGTTCTGCAGTATTTTAGAAACAGCGATCTTCGTTCCCAGAAAATTCCATACGTTAAATCTCAGGACTGACGCATGCTTCAGATTTATAGGGGAAAATGTAGTTTTAGACAAGTAGAAAATTCACATCTCTCCTCTTGACAGTTTTTTAAACCAAGCCAATCTTCCTGGATTTGGAGACTGGGGGCTAAAACATATGAAGAACGGTTGCAGGAACTGGGTATGTCTAGTTTAATGAAAAGAAGGACCAGAGGAGACATGATAGCAGTCTTCCAATATCTCAGGGGTTGCCACAAAGAAAAGGGAGTCAAACTAATCTCCAAAGCACCAAAAGGCAAGAGGAGAAACAATGGATGGAAACGAACCGAGGAGAGAAGCAACCTAGAAACTATGAGAAATTTCTTGAGAACAATTATCCAGTGGAATGTTTTCAAAAAGAGACTGGACAACCATTTGTCTGAAATGATCTAGGACAGGGGTCGGCAAACTTAAACACTCAAAGAGCCATTTGGACCCATTTCCCACAGAAAAAGAAAACACCTGGAGCCACAAAGGTCCTAACCGGAAGCCCCCTGTTCAGTTCTGGAGCTGACCGGAAGTTCAGTTCCCCCACCATAGAGTCTCCTCCTAGCGCGGCGTCCTTTTTCCTCTACCTGTCATAACCGAAAGCCCTATCAATTGTGGAGACAACTTGAAAACCCTCCCCTTGCCATAGAGTCTTCTCCTGGCGCACTGTACTTCTCTCCCCCCCCCCACCAGAAGCTCCTCTCAAAATTGTGGCGCCGACTGGTGACGGAGCCGCAGCAGAGGGAGGAAAGAGCCACATGTGGCTCCAGAGCCGCAGTTTGCTGACCCCTGATATAGGGCTATGATGGCGAACCTATGGCACGCATGCCATAGGTGGCATGTGGAGTCCTCTCTGCAGGCACACAAGCCATTGCCCCAGCTCAGTGCGTGCCTCCTGCCAGCCAGCTAATTTTCGGGTCTCTGTAGCACATGCATGGGGGGGTTGGGGAGCGTGAGGGGGGCACACCCACCCCGCGCCCTGTTTCTGGTTGCAAGAGCCTTCAGAGAGGCCTGCTAGGCCCAAAACAGGCCGCAAGGGGGGAAGTCACGCACGCATGCGCAGGGTGACAGGGGAATGCAGAGGGATCACACATGCATGCACAGGGGGTGGGGCACATGGTGTGTGTGTGTGTCGCACACGCATTGCATTGTGGAGTTCAGCATGCAATGACAAAAAGTTTAGCCATCGCTGATCTAGGGTCTCCTGCTTGAGCAGAGGGTTGGACTAGAAGACCTCCAAGGTCCCTTCCCATATTATTTTATGTTCTATAGTTTCTCTGCTGCCTTGCGGGGCTGCAGAGCGATCTTTGGAAAAGCTTTCTGGATTTTTTTCCACACCTTTTTCCATCTGAATCCAAAAAACACTACATAGTCCCAATCCTATCCACATTCAATCAAAATGTCGCAGAGATTTTACATCGTTCCTTTACTAACTCTATGCTTCCCCCATCTGATGTGAGGCAGTGGCTTCCTTCCCATGCAAGGTACATGAACACAAGACTGAATGTGAGAGTTTCTCCATTATAACGTGAGCATCTTATTATAGCACGTCATAGACAAAATTAAAACAGCAAAAATAGCCAACAATAAATGATATTCATCATCTCTATTCCTACGTCAAGGAATCATAATCCCATATAATTATATATTCTGATGCAAGGAATATCCCTCTCAAAAGCATGTTGAGATAACTGGGTTTTAAGTGCTTTCCTTAATCCCAATAATATTACAGCAAGTCAAATCTTGAATTCTCCTTGTTTCAATTATCTCCGCATAGCAAGATGTTAAGAAATAGATGCTTAAACCCACAGGTTCAACTTTCACGTTGAAATATTATGAACTCTTCCGGATTGTGTTAAGGAAACCAGTTAAAATTTTCATTTAGGATTTTTTTTTTAAAAAAAAAAACATTTTCGAATCAACCATTAAAACAATGTTTTCCTTTTGAAGTTCACCTTGATTGGTTACAGTTTACCTAACCTCGCTTTCAACCTGTATTTCATTTTAATTTGCAATCAGGAAAAGGAGATAGGTATGGTTCTCAGATCTGGTTTTAAAAAGGTGCGTGAGGATGAAACAACCGTTAATACAGGCAACGGAGCTCTTCCAAAGTATCAGCAGAAGCCGTCTTCAACCTGGTGAAGATGTGAATTATCGTATGACAGTCAAAGTCCATCCTACCTAGAAGATGCCAGATGAAAGAATTCTGCGCTAGAATTCCTAAAATAAAGAAGCAGTTCAATACATCTGATAAAGCCAATTTTCTTTTTGGCTTGAACACTCCATAGTATGTTTAAGATGGGGATACACTGAGCGGTGGCCCAGTGGCTAAGATGCTGAGCTTGTCGAACAGAAGGTCGGTAGTTCGAATCCCTAGCGCTGCATAATGGAGTGAGCTCCCATTACTTGTCCCAGCTTCTACCAACCTAGCAGTTGGGTAGCACGTAAAAAATGCAAATAGAAAAATAGGAACCACCTTTGGTGGGAAGGTAACAGCATTCCGTGCATCTTCGGCGTTTAGTCATGCCGGCCCCATGACCACTGAGACATCTTCGGACAGTGCTGGCTCTTCGGCTTTGAAATGGAGATGAGCACTGTCCCCTAGAGTCAGGAACGACTAGAACATACAGTATGTGTGAGGGGAACCTTTATCTTTATTGAGCTATTATGGGCACAAAGGAGCTGTTTTCTGCACCCAGGAAAGCATGGCAATTTCCTGATTATGGCCTGTTTTTAGAACCTGCTTGGATCACTTCCAATCCTCACTATTTTTTCCCAAGCTTTTTGTTTTTAATTTTTAGATCAGGGCTGGGGCGGGGAGGTAAAGATGATCTCCTGTGTGATTATGAAGGGCGTGTCGAAGTTCTGGAATGCTGAGCCCCAGGAAAACACCTGTCAACCCCACCAAGCTGCATGCCTCCGCCTCTTCTATTCCTCTCGGGGCGTGTAGCACCCAAGCAGGTGCTCAAATAAATCTGTCAAGGACAAGCTGACAGGCCCTTGGCAACACCCAAAGGCTGAGCAACTCCAACCACCTCACCTTACAAATGAAAAATAGGTACACAACCCTTTGAGTGAGGTACTCTGCAGCAAGCCTATTGCAAGGCTCCAGGAGATTGCTGTGCCTCTAGGTTCCACACACCAACTCTGGGATGCTTCCAAAGGCCTTCAAAAGTTCCTAGCAAATGGTTAGACGGCACACAAACATGGATGGGAGCCATCCTGGCTGTAATCTTTCATTTTAATACAATTTAAATAGTAATGGAATCCAATCCAATGAACCGTATTTTTCAGAGTATAAGACACCCCCCCCCCCCAAAAAAGAGGGTGAAAATTTGGGTCCGTCTTATACACTGAATGTAGCCTCCCCCACTCCCACCCTTTGGCCTCTGCCTCCCAGCAATTTACCTCCTTGAAGCAAACAGAGAAAATGGGGCTTGCAGAGGCTGCAATAGGCTATAGCAATCCCTGCAGCCTGAAACAGCTGATGATCGGGAGGTGCAGTTAAACTGAAAGTGAAACTTGCTGTTTGTTCCACATGGCAAATTGCTGGGAGGCAGATTTTTTTCCCTTGTGCTAATCAGGCTGTTTGCTTGCAAGAAGGTAAGTCAACAACTATAAATGCCTATAGAATGTTCACATTATTAGACTTATTTTTTAAAGACTGCTTTATTATTGTTCTAGACAGATTAACAAAATGAAGAAGCTTTTTACAATAAATGCCTGATCTGAAGAGGCCCAGTGCTATTGCATCTTCTTTTAAATAGCAGAGAATAACTATACTTCCAGAAAGCCACATCAATTTTAACAGCATCTGTACAAGTATAGTCTGACGTGTAACACTACAAACAGTGTATATCGTCTGTACTGTTTGCTGTTTGTTGCAAAGAGGCAAATTGCTGGGAGGCAGAAGCAGAAAGAGGCTAGAAGAAATCGCGACACAGAACATCACCAGCCTGTCATCCACTGCATTGATGTGTTGTGACAGCATTTGGAAATGGGCCATGTCCAGTAGGGATCAATTATTTTCTGGAATTATCTGCAACATATGCTCAGCACCCCAAATCTGCCCTAAAAAGTTGCCCTACTCTTGTGTGAGGCGCTACAGAGCTTCAACTTCATTGCCCGGCTTTGCCAACTTCCAAAAACTTTATCTCCCTTATTAGAAAAAAAAAAACTTTTAGCACTGCAGACTGAGAAAGGCACAGGGACAGGGAGTTGGCTGCATACTTTAAATTCCCTTGCAGTCTTATACCTCTCTCTGCCCCAGAGAGAGAGAAAGGAGGGAGATCTTCTACGGGCAATTAGCAAGGCGCAAGAGGCGGAGGGGTCATTCCTGAAATATTCTGGCATTTAGCTTTTGAAAGACCAGAAAAACCTGTTACGACACAGCGATAAGCAGAAATAATTCAGGTCAAGTTTCCTTAATCCCACTCCCGCAGGGAAAAAAAAAAGATTTTGGAATGAAAACCAATGAAAACCTCGAGTTACAACCATTTATTTCGCGACCATTGCCACTAAAACAGCACTGGGAAAAGAGACTCATGGTCATTTTCACACTTAAAGCTATTGCATCATCCCTACACAGACATGGGATCAAACTTTGGATGCTTGGCAACTGAGTCATACTTATGACGGCTGCAGTGTCACGGTATCACAGGATCCCCCTTTTTTGCAACCTTCTGATGAGCAAAGTCAACGAGGAAAACCGATTCACTTAGCCACCTCGTTATTCATTGAACAACTGCTGTGATTCACTCGTAGCAAGAAAGGTTGCAAAAATGGGGTGAAACTCACTTAACAAGTGTTTCACTTAGGAACAGAAATTTCCGGCTCAATTGTGGCCATAAGTCAAGGAGCACTTATACTGTTCTTCCTTCTCAAAATCTAATAGCTGGTTCATGCATGTCTACCCATCACAATGACTTCGTGCCTTCCTTGCACACCAAAAAAAGTTTCCATATTATTTGCTTTTATCTAATGCAGGGGTTTCAAACTCAAGGCCCAGGGATTGGATCTGGAATGTGTTGGTACTTAGATCTGGCCCGTGAGGCTGCCCTGGAAACAGCAAAGGACTGGTTTGTGGTGCTTCTGCCAGTGAAAACGGACTCCTAAGCTCCATTTTAAGCTGCGACAGCCTCCTGCAACCCTCAGCCAATGAAAATGGAGCTCTGCTTTTGCTGGCAGAGGGTTGCAGGAGGCCATCACAGCCAAAAACGGAGCTCGGGAGTCCGTTTTCACTGCAGAGTGCTCGCGTCACCACAGCTGCCCTCGACATGAGTGGCATCAAGCTGGCCGTTCCCACCTCACCCTGGCCACTCCCCCCACCCCCCTGAGGTCAGACACAACCGTGATGTGGCCCTCAATGAAATCAGGTTTGACACCCCTGATCTAATGCATTTCATCTACCCTGTTTCCCTGAAAATAAGCCCTCCCCAGATAATAAGCCCAATCAAGGCTTTTGAGTGCATGCGCTAAAATAAGCTCTCCCCTGAAAATAAGCCCTCCCCGAAAATATTGCAACGCAGCAGCTGCCATGAGGTGACCACGCTTGCTGCCTCCTGCACCTCAAAAATAATAAGGCTTCCCCGAAAATAAGGCCAAGTGCTTATTTCGAGGGTCAAAAGAAAATAAGAACCTGACGTATTTTCGGGGCAACACGGTAATGTTGTATTAATACAATTAATCCACCTTCTGTTTCAATTTGTCCATAAGTCAATCTGGAAGTAATTCAATGGAATCCTTCCGAGAACAAACAGATCCAGTTACTGCAGCAAAGTCAATTCTGCAGGTCAGCTGATTCAGAATAATGGATTTGCATTCATGCCAGAAACAAAGGAAGGCAGGGAAAAAAACAGGTTTTCCCCCTCTGAACACTAAAAAGTTGGCATCCTATAGCATTTCAGATCATCCAACTTTCAACAGAGTCAGCTCTTCTGGATGTTTGGTAGCCCTCTTTATTTTGTTCGAAACAGAGAAGCAAATTCAGACGTAAAGTACTGGCCTGCGGGCATTCACTATTATGATTTTTAAGGAAACCTACGGAGCTATTCTTAGAAATTAAAAAAAATGCTTTTTGCCATGGCTTAGCAGGCATGATGGCAATGAATTGAACATTATGTGCAGAGAGTAGATTGTGAAGGTACACACGGAAGTGTATGAAAACAATTACAGACTGGTTATTAAAAAGTAGAAACAACTTCAGTTGTCCACTTCAGCTACTCTAGTACACATTAGTCAGTTCCTACCGATGGAACTGAAAGTTGGACCATAAGGAAGGCTGAGTGCCAAAGAATTGAGGTTTTTGAACTCTGGTGCTGGAGAAGACTCCTGCGAGTCCCTTGAACTGTAAGGCCATCCGACCGGTCAGTCCTAGAGGAGATCAACCCTGACTGCTCTTTAGAAGGCCAGATTCTGAAGAGGAAACTCAAATATTTTGGCCACCTAATGAGAAGGAAGGACTCACTGGAGAAGAGCCTCATGCTGGGAACGATGGAGGGCATAAGAAGAAGGGGACAACAGAGAATGAGGTGGCTGGATGGAGTCATGGAAGCAGCAGGCGTGAGCTTAAATGGACTCCAGAGGATGGTAGAGGACAGGAAGGCCTGGAGGAACGTCGCCCATGGGGTCACAATGGATCAGACATGATTTTGCAACTAACAACAACAATCCTATTTCAACTATTTCAATCTTGAAAATTTGATTTTATGCACATTTGTTTGTCCCTGGTTCCCTAAAAGATTTGCACGAAGCAATGCCAGTATAGCTGAATTGGACATAACAGTTATGAGGCGGCTGCCATACTCCTGTAGAAATGTTGTATAGAATTATGTGGATTGTGTGAATATGTTTACTTCTTTTTCTTTCACGTTCTCACCATACTCTGAATGATAATAATCCAGAAAATAATCCCTGTTCGTTTCTAAACCTTTTGCCTTTTCCCACATCCGTTGCTCCCCCCCCCCATGAATGTTTGAGAAAGGGAGACAGTGGAAAATAGATGAGTTTTCATAATTCATCTGTGGGGGTCAGCGAGCTCTGCCAGCGAAAACAGACGCCCGAGCTCCGTTTTCGCCTGCCACGGCCTCCTGCATCCCTCTGCTAGTGATGTCTCTTGCGGAAGTTATTGGTTATCTGATAGCAAGGCTGAGCAACTGGATAGTAAAACCCACCTCTGGAAGAATTCTTAGTTCAGTGTTTCGGGGACAGTATCCAGACTATTATTCTTTTTTTAAAAAAAAGAGTTTTATTGTTTTTCAATTACAAAAATAAACATTCCCTCTTTTCTTCTGCAGTGTGTCATCTGAGTACAAACATCTCTGTGCAACATCATTGCTCTTCTGCCACATCTTTCACGTTCATATTAACATTATTTCCCTAAGTTCAGTGTTATAATATATTAAGCATTTAAACATTATAAAACTCTCCATTTTTCTCCTTACTATCTTCTAGCAATAATATACCAACATTAAACATCGTTATTCTTAACATGCACATACTAACCAATTTTATATCTGTATGGTAAGTGTATTATCTACTTATTTTTTAAATTTTCTTCATTTTCAACCTCCTTTTTTCTCTCCCTCTCTCCAACCATTGGTAAAATACTTCCCAAATCATATAATATTCAGTTTGCTCTTTCTCTTTAATTGCTAATGTTAGTCTATTCATCAGAATATTCTTCTTGCATTCTTGCATTCCTTCTTGCATTCAGCACCAGAATCAGCCGCACTCAGATTGCATAACAAATCCATGAAATAATTTTAAAAATCGACGGCGTACGCCACTCTTCAAATGGCAGGTAGGAAGCGGTCCTAAAAAAGGGTCAGAGGCAATTTATCAAATCCCTCCGGAGTGAAATTTTCTCTGTTTTATTGGCCTATTTTGATGTATACAGCCACCCACCCATCTAACTTTTATGGGGCTCTGGTTGGCTTGCAATCAAATAAACTTCAAGAAAACCTAACCAGCGAGAGGTATTGTTCGATGAAAGCATGTCCTTGTTCCTGCTTTTGTAGCATTTCAGCTCACTGGCTGCAGGCAACTCGCATAAAAGGGTGTGTTTTGTCTTCACAAGATGTGTTCCTTTGCTTTCTGGGAACTGAGCAAGTTTGTTTAAAACCGAACTGCACTTAAGTCAATCAGAATAGAGCTGGAAGGGACCTTGGAGGTCTTCTAGTCCAGCCCCCTGCTCAAGCAGGAGATCCCATACCATTTCAGACAAGTGGCTGGCCAGTCTCTTCTTAAAAACCTCCTGTGATGAAGCATCCGACAACTTCTGAAGGCAACACATTCCACTGCTTAATTATCCTCACTGTTAGGAAGCTTATCTTTAATTCCAGGTTGCTTCTGTCCTTGATTAGTTTCCATCCATTGCTTCTTGTCCTGCCTTCAGGGGCTTTGGAGAATAGCTTCGCTCCCTCTTCTTTGTGGCAGCCCCACAAATATTGAAAGACTGCTGTCATGTCCCCTCTAGTCCTTCTTTTCTCTAGACTAAACATACCTAATTCCTGCAACCGTTCTTCATATGTTTTAGTCTCCAGGCCCTTAATCAGCTGTTCTTCTCTGCACCTTTTCCAAAGTCAAAGTCACTTTTTCCACTTTATAATCAGTGGAGCAATTAGCATCCAAAAAGCTGAACGGAATAAATACGGATCTCGTTTTGCCTCTTTCCTATAAATGACAATTTCTCCTGCAGTTGCCAAGAAATTCAAAATTCAAGCAGGTGGTTGCAGCTGCTGAACGTTGAAGGAAAAAAAGCCAAGTAAGTCTTTGGCACTTGGCAGCATTTCTGTTTAGCATCCTAGCTTCCTCTGCAGATCTCTCATCAAATCTATGACTTTCCCAGCCTTGCTGCAATAGTGTGACTCAACCTAGCCAAAATTGCTTACACGGTGCAAGCAAATTGCCTTGGCATAATTTTTCTGAGCATGGACAAATGGGGGGGAGGGAGGGAGAAGGAGAGGGAGAGGGAGAGGGAGAGAGAGAGAGAGAGAGAGAGAGAGAAAATATATGAATTTGGAGAGGAGCCCACATCATTAATGGCAGTCCAGCTCGAAAGGCCACCGCATGGAGAGTACGTTTTTGGCACAGGTTGCCCGAAGCAATCTAAAATAATCAATCTTCTGTAACATTCGACCCAGCACGCTTACTTCATCTCCCGAGACAACGACCTGGGGACAAAGAGGATGCTACAGCCTACAGGAACTATGAAGACTATTGGGCGCTATCTAACAAAATGAAATTCAATGGTGGAAAAAGTAAAGTTCTACATTTAGGCAAGAAGAACAAAATGCACAGGTACAGTATAGGTCAGCGATGGCGAACCTTTTTTGGCTCGTGTGCCATAAGTGGGGGGAGCGCAGGGGGGTCGTGTGCAGGCATGCCGCACCCATAATGCAATGTGCGACCCCTAGTGTGCATGCGCGCACTACAGGCGCGACCCCCCCCATTTTGCATGTTTTTTTGCCCTCCCCAGGCTCCAGAGGCTTTATAGGAACATGGGGAGGGCGAAAACAGCCTCCCCCGCCCCCCAGAAGCCCTCCGGAAGCTTCAGGGACCTTCAGGATGCTTCCCTGAAGCCTCCAAAGCAGTCAAAATGACCTTCCGAGCAAACCGGAAGTGACTTCCGGTTTGCTCAGAGGGTCATTTTAAGCGCTCCGAAGGCTTCAGGGACCTTCAAGAGGCTTCCCTGAAGCCTTCGCATGCACGCTGGCCAGCTGACAGGGCAGCGCCTCGTGTGCCCTGACAAATGGCTCCGCGTGCCACCTGTGGCACTCGTGCCATAGGTTCGCCATCACTGGTGTAGGGTCTCCTGCTTGGGTGGGGGTTGGACTAGATGACCTACAAGGTCCCTTCCAACTCTGTTAATCTGCATCTAAATATTTCAAGGTCATATGTCTTACAAGCCCCCCAAAACCCCAGGTTGTTCTGACTACACAGGAAGTGCCAAATTGTTAAAACAATCTCCTCTGGTTTTCCCCGTAAATATTCTCCCTTGAAAATTCTGACAGTGAGGCAGAAGCTGGAATAGCAGGGTCACTGGAGGCTTTTAAGAAGAGACTGCACTGCCATTTGTCTGAAACGGTGTAGGGCCACGATGGCGAACCTGTGGCCTGCCGAGCCATTTTTGAGGGCACGCGAGGAGGCATTGCCCTGTCAGCTCCAGGGGGCATGCGCACGCTGGCCAGCTGATTTCCGGCCATTTTTCGCCCTCCGGTGGCTTCCCTGAAGCCTCCAGATGGGGGAAAAGCTGGTCAATGTGCAAACCGGAAGTCCGGGAACGGACTTCCGGTTTGCATGTTGGGCCGTTTTTCAACTTCCCCACGATCCTAGAAAGCCTCTGGAGCTTGGGGAGAGTGAAAAACGGAACTACCAGGCCCAACCGGAAGTCGGAAAACAGGCTATTTCTGGCCTCTGGGGGGAAGGGGGGAGAGAGGCCATTTTCACCCTCCCCAGGCTCCAAGAAAGCCATGCGCAGAGGTCACGGCATGGGGGAGCATTAAATTATGGAGGTGGGTACGCCACTGGTGTAGGGTCTGCTGCTTGAGCAGGGAGTTGGACTAGAAGACCTCCAAGGTCCCTTCCGGCTCTATTCTGATTCTTTTTAATCTTCGCTACTTGCATTGCAAAGATTTTGTTCAGACACTTAAGGCTCTTGTGGCCATTGAGGCATCCCCATGGTCGCATGGTCTGGTTCGGACGCTTGGCGGCTGATTCGTGTTTGTGGCGGTTGCAGCGTCCCAGGGTCAATGAGGAAGCCAAATTCACTTAACAATGGTGTTATTGACTTAATTGCAGGAATTCATTTAACGACGGTATGGTCATGGGATGGGGCAGGGCTCGCTTGGTGGACATCTCACTTGGCAGCAGAAATTTGGGCTCAACTGTGGCTATAAATTGAGGACTATTTGCAGTGACTAATGTGATATAATCCCTAATGTGATTCAATCAATCCACGGAACAGAAGTTGCCTTCAGATGTTGTGGGAGCTTCATCCCTGGAAGCTTTCAAGAAGAGACTGGACTGCCATCTGTCAGAAACGGTGTAGGGTCTCTTGCTTGGGCAGGGGGGGCTGGACTAGATGACCTATAAGGTCCCTTCCAACTCTGTTAATCTGACTACGATGGATTCACAAGGCAGGCTTTTGCAGTCATAGCATCCTTGTTCATTTCAGAAGAGGGATCAGGAGACAACCAGGCACATATTAAAAAGGAGGAAGTTCCCCCCTTCCTCTTTTACAAAATACAGAGGTTTTACTGCATCTATTCGTGGCAAAATAAAATAATAATAGGGAAATGGTTTGCCCTTTTATTCTGCCAGAATTGTTTTTTAACTCCACAGTCTAATTTATAGCCCCGCAAAGCCTCAAATTCAGCAGCGAGATTCCCCGCTGTTTCTCTCTTTGTAATACAAATTTCACGCTTACAGAGGATGGAGGGGGAAAAAGGATTTAGGGGTGAGAAAGGAGAATTCCGTAAGATGCAAAATGTAGGACAGTCCCAGAAAACCCCCAAAAGAGCCTGTGCTCCCTCCGTTGTTAACCCCTCCTGCAGCAACTGTGCTAAATAAAGATATCCCCAGCACCGCCTGGTTGTTGTTTTGCTAAGCACGAAAAACCGCAAAGATCCACTTCCTCCACCGTGACAAAGGGAGCTGTCACGTTCGAGACACACACAACCCGCTCCCCGGCTCGCCTAGACGGTGTGAGGTGTGTTTATCCTGATGAGAAGCAGTCTGCCACACGTGACCTGCATCAAAACGAAGGGCTACTTGGTCGGCAGAATGCAAAGGAATGCCAGCCTTTCGTAGCTCCGTCTTTCTGATCTTCTCTCTCTCCCTCTCTCTCTCCTCTCTCTCTCTCTCTCTCTCTCTCTCTCTCACACACACACACACACACACACACGTGTGTGTGTATCCCTACTGAAGACATCATATGCGGAGTTGAAGCCACACTCACCAAAATCAACCCAGATGAAGCCAATAAAATCAGACTTGCAGTCACCAACATCCTTTGCTCCAGTAATCCACCCAGAAGCAATTTACAACAACAAGAAGAAAAAGCACTCACCAACCTGAGGAAAGACAACTACATAATTCTTCTCCCAGCAGACAAAGGTAACGCCACAGTGGTGATGAACATGTCTGACTACCAAACCAAACTATCCAACCTACTGCAAGATCCCGCTTACAAACCTCTAAACACAGAGCCCACCACCTACCTGGAAAAAACCACCAAATCCAAAATAAAAGCCTCTCCCATCAGTGAAGAGATACAGCAAAGAATCATCCCCAGAGAGAATTCTTCCAGATGCCCCAAACTCTATGGACTCCCCAAGATACACAAAGAAGGAACATAGTCAGCTCCATAGGCTCACCTCTACAGAATCTTGCCAAATTCCTCACCAAACAACTCCAACCTACGCAGAATCCATAACCTCACACGTACAAAACTCACTCCACTTCATAGAAACAATAAAGAAACAAAACCTACAACCCAGCGACCTACTTGTGAGTTTCAATGTCATATCCCTCTTCACCCAAGTGCCTATAAAAGAAGCCTTGACAGCTATCCAGAACAAACACAACCCCCCTAAACACATCCTGGACCTGACCAACCACTGCCTAACCAACACATACTTCATCCATAATGGACAAAGATACAAACAGATAGAAGGAGCACCCATGGGACTCTCACCCGTCATCGCAAACTTATACATGGAACATTTTGAAACTAATGCCTTAGATAAATCTAAACACAAACTCAAAATCTGGCTTAGATATGTTGATGACACTTTCCTGATTTGGCCACACGGGAAAGAAAAACTGGACAACTTCCTCACACATCTCAACAGTCTACACCCCAAAATACAATTCACTATGGAAATAGATTCAAACAACCAACTTCCCTTTCTGGATGTCCGAATCTACAAAAAACCCAATGGCTCCCTAGGACACACCATCTACCGGAAAAAAACACACATCAACCGCTACTTAAACGCACAATCCCATCACCACCCTGCACAGATCAACTCTGTAGCCAAGACCCTCATCTCCAGAACCAAACGCCTAGCCGACAAAGACCACCTGAAAACTGAATTACACACTCTCACAAACGTATTAATCTCCAACGGATTCCAAAGAAAAACAATTACCAACCTAACGAGCCCCACCCACCACCCAGGTCGTTACAACACGAAACAACAAGACACACAGCCAGCACCAATGAACCAATCATGATATAACCGCACAACCAATTGTTCCACTTACTGAAACAAAGTCAACACTCCACACACCCCCACCAAGATTTATAGAAAGACGGCATCTCCGATCACACTTTAAGCCCAAAACCCAGCTGAAGATGGCGAGTGAGACCTCGCTAAAATGTTACCAAGACAATCTCAATCTTACACGGGAAAAGGCCCGAATACAACAAGGCCAGCATATCCACACCCGTGAAAACACACACACACACACACACACACATCCAAAGGAATGACATCTGCGCACCCTAAAGTTCTCCAGAATATTCCATAGGGATAAAGCTGGGCAGATAGGTGTTTGGGTCAACCATGACAAATTCTAACATCCAACCCCAAAGAAAGTTTGTTCCATTGTACTTATGGGCTCATACAAAGCACATAGAACGAGAAATAATAACACTGGAAGGGATTTTGGAGGTCTTCTAGTCCAACCCCCTGCTCAAGCAGTTTACAGAGTCAACCTATTGCCCCCCCCCAACAATCTGGGCCCTCATTTTACCCACCTCGGAAGGATGGAAGGCTGAGTCAACAGCCTTGAGGCTGACAAGATTCGAACTGGCAAATTGCAAGCAGCCGGCAGTCAGTAGAAGTAGCCTGCAGTACTGCACTCTAACCACTGGGCCACCGCAGCTCTCTGGCAGCTGCGATCAGGCAAACAGAGTCGCATCCATTTTTAATGGGTCGTGGCTGCCATTTTTACTTTTTTGATCCCCACCCCCATCCCATAATACTAAGCACCCAAGATACATGTGGAGATTGTGGGTGGTTGCTCATTATTGCCACTATGGCACAATTGAATTATTTTGAGATATTTAGCAATTCAGTTTTGTAACAGCGGTCATAACAATACCACGATATGCATTTATGATCTTGGTGAGTGATTGATTTTGCTAGAGCTGTTGATCGTTGATAGGCTTTGAAAGCCAGCTGGATTTGTTTTGAGTAGTTGCAAAAAAAGCATTTGCACTAAACAAACAAATGAATATACTGATACTTTTTTGCTTTTTGGCTGCTCCTGTTCACATCAACAAGGTGTGTGCTTGGGGGAATTCAGGAACAAGCCCACAATGGTGCAAAGAAAGGGATATACATTTTAAGAATGGAATGAGAGTTAGTACACTGAGAATATATCTGCTGAACAAAACTCCGCATTGGCGAAAGGAAGGGCAACTGGCCATTAAAATACTCTGCTAGCTGCATTCAGTTTCCTCATCCCGCAAGGGATTATGGGGTCATTAAAAGAAGATGATGATGAATGAGAGTTAGTACAACTAATCTTTGCAGTTCCTTGCTCTAAGCCACCATGTAGCTTGCATACAGCTGACCTTACGGTTTCTAAACCAAGATTTCTGATGCAGCCGTTTGCCAACTAAAGCTTGTTTAGCAAATCCTAGTTAAAGCAAATTCACAGAGAAACCATTTCTGCTCTTCATTTTTCCCTACTTTAAGGGGAGCACGGATGCTCCCCTTATGCTGTGTTAACCTTTTTGAAGGAATGCTACTACAGTATTATCAATATTTTACATTCAGTTATTACCGTATTTTTTGGAATATAAGACGCACTGGAGTATAAGACACACCAAGATTTTAAAGAGGCAAAATAAAAAAAAAAGTTTTTGCACTCTGCAGACCTCCCAAAAATGGCCCATTTTTCGCTTATTTTTGCCCTCCCCAGCCCCCAGGAGTACCCTGCAAGCCTCCTAAAGGCTATGCACAGCCATTTTGGTGAAGGGGAGAGGGTTTTGAGAGGCCAAAAATGCTGCATTCAGTGTCTAAGATGCACCCAGATTTTCACCCTCTTTTTTGAGGGAAAAAGGTGCATCTTATACTCTGAAAAATACGGTAGTAATAATCGTTGACGGAGAAGAGTCATGACTTAACAGAACGTATTGCCCAGATTATGGGAGATGGAGCAGGGACCCTACAAAAATAGAGGTCATTTCCTAATGAACATTTTCTAAAGCAGTGTTTCTCAACCTTGGCAACTTGAAGAAGTCTGGACTTCAACTCCCAGAATTCGCATTCGCTGGCTGGGGAATTCTGGGAGTTGAAGTCCAGACATCTTCAAATTGCCAAGGTTGAGAAACACTGTTCTAAAGGCATCTTGCTAAATCTCAGGATTGAAAGTAGGTTTTTCTCAGTTAGAAAACTGTGGGGAAAAACCTTATTTTGGCAAGGAAACAATTTGAACGAGACTATGAACAAAGGGATTGTTCCCATTTATTCATAGTGATTATCAACAATTCAGGAACTCAGGAATTTGCCGGCAGGAAATTATATTTGCTATGAAAGGTTCAAATGAGCATATTTCATCCTCTGATTTGACTGCACAAGGAAGAACCCACAGGCCTACATATAAACAGAGCTCAAATTGCCACCACTCTAGGATCTGAAAAATCCAACGTAACATAATAAAACACCTGATCTTCCAAGCTTAATAAAAAGCTACTGTCTTGTTTATCAAAGGTTTCCAGCCCTGAAGGGCGAGCAATTTGCTTTTGACCTTTCTTGTTTTTATTATTAATAGAAGCTGCAATTTTCAGCCAACTGAACTTACTCCAACAGCCTTTCACACTCTTGCAAGGACATTCTTAAACATAAGTCCATCTGGTTACCTTGCTTTCTTTCACGGAGTGCATCCACAGCAAAATACGATGGGGGAAAAAAAACCCCAGATCTATGCTCCGCTTGAATTACCAGAAGGTTGCGCTAAAATATGATGAGCACACATCTTCGTCCCTATTAGACCATGCACAGACCCAAGTGATGAGCCACACACACACACACAAAGGACTTAGCAAGGGGAAACAGGATGCGCTGTGCATTTTCGACGAAGGAAGGAAAAGTAAGGCTCAGCGGTGGTTTACCTTGGGGCCCAACTTCCAGGTCCAGATCCAGTTCTTCCAACTCTTTCCCCAAGGAGTGTATTGGCGTCTCTGCCTCGGGAGTCCCAAAATTGCCTTCGGAATCCGAACTGCCAAGGGAGGAAGGAGAAGAGAGGGGAAAGAAACATTATTTCCTCCAGCCAATCAAATGACTTTTGAAGCTTGTTATGAAGAAGTTTGCAAGAGGGGTTCAAAAAAATGCACACGCACTTACGATGCATCTTAAAAAAAAGATACAAGGTTTAATTACGGTTGTGGACACTGTGTCCTGCCTTCCTCCAATGACACTGCCTTTCAGGTGTTAGCTATCACCTTAGCTTAAAGGTAAAGGTTCCCCTCGCACATATGTGATAGCTGTTCCTGTTTCTAGAGCAGTGGTTCTCAACCTTCCCAATGCCGCGACCCTTTAATACAGTTTCTCATGTTGTGGTGACCCCCCAACCATAAAATTGGTGTCTCTGTTTTTAAGACCATTGAAAATATGTGTTTTCCGGTGGTCTTAGGCGACCCCTGTGAAAGGGTCGTTTGACCCCCAAAGGGGTACCGACCCACAGGTTGAGAACCACTGCTCTAGAGGGCGGTGCTCATCTCCGTTTCAAAGCCAAAGAGCCAGCACTGTCCGAAGATGTCCCCATGGTCATGTGGCCAGCATGACTAACCCCGAAGGTGCACCAAGCACTGACCTTCCCACCAAAGTGGTCCCTATTTTTCTACTTGCATTTTTTATGTGCTTTTGAACTGCTAGGTTGGCAGAAGCTGGGACAAGTAACGGGAGCTCACTCCGTTATACGGCGCTAGGGATTCGAACCGCCAAACTGCCGACCTTCTGATTGACAAGCTCAGCATCTTAGCCTCTGAGCCACTGCACCCCTATCCACCTTAGCTTACCCATCCCTTTTTTTTCTGGGCACCCTTTCAAACAGAGCACTGAGCTGGAGTGACCCAACTTTAAAAATACCCCTGAGATATTAACCTAGGTTCACTGCACTTGTAGGAAATTCAGACAATGCTGAAGGTGGGTGTTTTGCTCCAGAATATGCATGCATTTTTGATTGGTTTTTATTTTAAATAATCTAAAGAAGGTTGGAAACAAGGGAAATGTCAGGCACATGGTTTCTCACAGGTTCTGTGTGGGAAAACAAGGAACAATCAAGAGCAATCTAAGAGCAACCAGGATGATTAGGGGACTGGAAGCTAAAACATACAATGAACGGCTGCAGGAACTGGGCATGAGTAGTCTAGTGAAGAGAAGGACCAGGGGAGACAGGATAGCAGTCTTCCAATATTGGAGGGGCTGCCACAGAGAGGAGGGGGTCAAGCTATTCTCCAAAGCACCAGAAGGCCAGACAAGGAACAATGGATGGAAAGTGAACAAGGATGAGATTCAACCTGGAAATAAGAAAGAATTTTGTGACAGTGAGAACAATCAACCTATGGAACAGAAGTTGCCTTCGGAAGTAATGGGAGCTTCATCCCTGGAAGCTTTCAGGAAGAGACTGGACTGCCATCTGTCAGAAATAGTGTAGGGTCTCCTGCTTGGGCAATGAATTGGACTAGAAGACCTCCAAGGTCTCTTCCAACTCTGTTCATCTGTTAAAGGGTGTGAGCAAACAAGAATTTGTGGCTTTTTGCATTTTGCCTGTTTGAACAGCAGAATTGTAGCAGTATTCACAACTGTGTGTTTCCTTCGCTGTGGGTGTTCCAAGCAAGTTGTTTTGGCTCCTCCAGAAAGTTAATTTTCTCAGGACCACAGCAGCAAAAAGCAATTAAATTCCCCCCCCTCCAGTGCATTCTTCATCCAATTATTAACCATCCTCCCCATGGATGCTACTTGGAAGGCCTGAGCTTCATTTATAATAGGTCACCAGAAGCACGTTGCTCTGGTTTCTAATTAATTTCCAGGTGCAATTCAAAAGGCCGCTATGAACCATTACAGCCCAGTTGGACTTGGCACTCAGCTATACGGAGAATCACATTCTTCTACTTGAATCAAGGCAACCAACTTAATTGTCCCAGGAGAAACTATCCGCAGTACCCCACTTCCAAGAAGCGAGGAGGTCAAAGCAAGGAGGTGCTTCTTCCTGGGGACAAAATCTGCTCTTTGAAATAACCTCAGCCGAGATCAAAATGGCACCCTAAAATATATATATACTTATTTGAGAAGATGCTGAAAATGGAGTTCTTCACCACTATAGTGATATGAACACTTGCCCTCTGAGTTTCATTTTGACGCAGGTTGGGGTTTCAGTTTTGAACTTTTATTTATATCTACTGTGAACATTCTATAGCAGGAGTGTCAAACTCCTGTCATCACGTTGTTGTCATGTGATGCATCATGACTTTTTCCCCTTCACTAAACCAGCCCTGGCCCTGGCCGGTGTTCGGACCTAGGCTTCCCGAGACAGTAAAAAGCGCATGCTTAGTCCCAAAAACCCTCTTTTTATTTCAAAGGCTGTGAATTATGTTCATGCACAGCCCGTAATGAGTCACAAACAGTTTGTAAAGAGTCCGACCGACGTCTGCCACAGTCCTTCGGGATAAGGCTGATAAGCACCCACCTTTATCTCCCTTGAAACGCTGCCACGTTTCAAGACCTAATGGGCAGTTAGCTTGCAAGGCCACATGGAGCACAGAGTCAAAACAGAGCTTCAGAATTTAAACTGACCAGAACGAACAAAGTTGCTTCCTGCAAAGGCTCACTTGCCTTTGCTCCTCCTTTATGTCCAATCACCTGCAAGCCTTACTCCTGAGTCGTCCCTTTTGTCTTAACTGTTCTTGCCTTCTGGCAGTTCTGTGCATGCGCACACTGGGAACAGGATCCCCTGTTCCTCTGCCTTGCTGATGTCCGACTCTGGAGGCGGCACATAACTCCCAGATGGCCCTGCCCTCCCTCTCTGCCTCCGACGCAGAGCCCTCATCTGAGCCTTCCCCAGACTCCCTGGCGGACCACAACATCCACTGCTTGACACCCAACAGACCACAACAGCCAGTGCTTGACACATCTGACCTGTGGACTGTTGAGTTTGACAGTCCCGTTCTATAGTATATTATATTTATTAGCCAATTCCACTGGGCTACAAGATAAAATAAATCCCCACCCACCCCTAAAAGAGCTCATGTTTGGTTTGACTCTGAATTCAGTTTTCCATCTCTCAGGATCTAGTTAGGGGTTTTCCACACTCAGACCACGAACATGCTATTCCAATGGACGTGGCTTAAGCCACTTCCTCCTTCCTTTCCACCTGTGGTGGCCTGCAGTGCCCCTGCTAGCGGAAATGGGCTCCCGATCTCTGTTTTCGGGTGGGACAGCCTCCTGCAACCTTCTGCTAGTGAAAACAGAGCTCAGGAAGGCCGCAGGGCAGTGTTTCTCAACCTTGTCAACTTGAAGATGTCTGGACTTCAACTCCCAGAATTCCCCAGCCAGCTGGCTGGGGAATTCTGGGAGTTGAAGTCCAGACATCTTCAAGTTGACAAGGTTGAGAAACACTGCCATAGGGGTTTGCAGGAGGCCGTCCCAGCCGAAAACGGAGATCGGGACCCCATTTTCGTCGGCAGAGCCCATGGGCACGACAGGCGCCCCTAACACAAGTGATGTCAAGCTGGCCATGCCCACCCTGGCCACGCCTCCCACTCCCAAGGTCAAACACAACCCTGACGCGGCCCTCAATGAAATAAGCGTTTGACATCCCTGCTCTAGACGCCAATTGCATCTTGTTCTAGATTGACCCACAGACGGTAATGAGGGATCAAGGGATCCACTCTCTGCCCTCCCCCCCCACCAAATGGCAATATCGAAAAGGCAAAAGTTTGGCTCCAGGAAGGGCAAATCGAAGTAAGCAGAGGGCACAGCAGACAAAGAGTTACCCTTTCTAGAATGTACTTCTGGACTCAATTAAGACAGTTTCAGAGATTACGTGGCAGCCTGGATGCACCAGTGTGTGTTTGTGTAGCGCATGGGTGTGTGTAGTGTGTGTGACCCATCATTTAGATCTGCCAAAGGCAGCTGTTCTGAGCAGGGCAAGGAAGGCTGAGGGACCACCTTCCGAAGGAGACACCAAGTCCCACTGTTGCTTCAGACTTCTGGGTCAGCTGCTGACCTCCCCCCTCCCATACAAGATAAAGCAGACCAGGAAGAATGTCAGGGCTGTAGGAGGGCAAAGCTCCCAGCATATCTGGAGACACCCAGAGCATATTTGGCATCCTGATGCGCTTCAATCACAGCTGTCATTGGGCAACACATTCATGGCCCAAAGACTCACCAGGGCTTGGAGACTGATGTCCAGATGGGGCATGAATAAAATAAAAGGAGTCCTTCCAATCAATGGCCAACCCGTAAATCATGATTAGCAGCAACTGGCCAACCTATAAGTCATGATTCGCGGCTAAGCGGAATGCAAAATGGGCAGCATTCAAGGTGCCATGTTTCTCGCGCCCTAACCATGACTTGCTTCTTTGGGCTTAGCCATCCATCCTGAGGGCTTCCTAACCACGATTGATGGTTTAGCCCGCTGTACATCCGACAATGGCTGGCTTCGAAAAAAGCCAGGCACACCAACGGCCTCCCTCCCATCTCCCTCGGCAATGCCCCGCCGAGACAAGAGGCCACGCGTCTCTTTTGCCCACGGAGTCAATCCTCCCCTCTCTTGTGCCGCCGCCGGTCGCCCTGGCTCGGTTCATACAGGTTTCTCTTCCACGCGTAAACCGACCCGGCTAAAAAACGCCCCCTCCCCAAAATCCCCAGCTGCGCCCGGAGGTTGAAAACCGCCTCTCCGCTTGCAAACGGCCCTCACGTCCCCATCCGCAGCGCTCCCTCTCGGCTGACCCGCGAGTTTCAGCGGAACGTGTGAAAAGCCCCCCCTCCCGGGGGAGGGGGCGGCAGCTGCCCCGACTTGCCTGAGACTCAGCGACTTGGTCTCCGCCTGCACCGCGTCCTCCTCCTCCTCCTCCTCCGCGTCCTCTTCCGCCGGGCCCCTCTCCCCGTCGGCGTGGAGGGCATCCCGCTCGGGGTCCGGGGCTCCGCCGCCTCGCACGGCCGACCACGTCCACTTGGCCCACTGCACGGGCGAGAGCAGCTGCCAGGAGGAGGAGGCGCTGCTGAACGCCATCGGGGAAGCCGTCAAGATGGAGAGGCTGGGCGGGTGGCTGAGTTGGTGGGCGGTGAGGGGAGCGCCGGGATTCTCGGAGCCGGAGCGGATCGTGGTCAGCCGTGAGCCATCGCTTCTCTTCCCCGCCTTCCTCCGCCCCGCCTCGCCTCGCCGCCGCCGCTTCCTCCCTCGGAGCAAGGAGCGCCGGTTGCTTGCCTTCCCGCGGAGGCGCGCCGGTGGGTGCTCGCAGCTCGCTCTGCCCCGGCCACGCAACACCCCCCCGCCCCCTCTCCCAGCGGGTGGAGGGCTCCGCTTGCCTTGCTTGGCCAGAGGCGTGGGGAGGGGATGGAGAGGAAGAGGAGGAGATCGTCCCCGCCCGGCCACTCCGTTCCCACGTTCGCCGCGCCTCCGGGCTGGTTGCGCAAGGCGTGCGCGCTTCCCGAGCGCGTTTGCTGGCTGCGAGGGCGGAGTGCGCCCGTCCTAAATTCACCCCCCCCTCAAAGCGCCCCTCCTTTTTGGAGTAAACGCGAATTAAGGGCTGAGGAGGAGGAGGGGTGGAACTGCAGGCAGCCAGGGAGGCAGAGCCGGTAGCCTGAGTCCTGGTGCATGGGGGCCCCCATTTGTCTGGAATGGTATAGGGCAGTGGTTAGCAGCAACCCGTGGCTCTGGAGCAGCACGTGGCTCTTTCCTCGTGTGATTTATGGAGTTTTTCGACCCCCGGTAGGCGAACCCTGGATAAATCCAAGAAAAAGTTTCAGAAGAAAACAGAATTGTTTAATTCAATCACATATGCTAGTTTTGTGGCAGCTCAGGAAATACTCAGGCATGGTAAGGGATTTGTGGCTCCCCATGTTTTTTGTTTGTTTTTGTGGGAAACGGATCTAAATGGCTCTTTTGAGTGTTTAAGGTTGCCGATTCCTGGTATAGGGTTTCCTGCTTGAGCAGGGGGTTGGACTAGAAGATCTCCAAGGTCCCTTCCATCTCTGTTATTCTGTTAATATGGAAGATCTCATCTGAGGAATAGCCCCACCTGATCTCAACCTTCACACATTACATTCAGGCACAGGCTTCTAAGGCATCCTTCCCCCCCCCTCCCTCTCCAGAATGCAGCAACACCTACAAAGGATGCCCCCAGACGAATGAAGTTGCTGCTCTCTTAGGGATGGATGGTAAAATGCCCTTTATGGGAATGCTCTTGTGGTTGGCTTGACCTCCGCCTGGATTCAGGCAACAGGTCATGGTGCAGGGAAGTTAAATGTGGAGTAGAGTAGAGTAGAATTGAATTGAATTCTTTATTGGTCAAGTGTGATTGGACACACAAGGAATTTGTCTTTGGTGCAGATGCTCTCAGTGTAATGTACAAGACAAGACAAGATACATTCATCAAGAATCATAAAGTACAGCACTTAATGGTAGTCACAGGGTACAAATAAGCAATCAGTAAACAATCAATATTAATATAAATCGTAAGGATACAAGCAACAAAGTTACAGTCATAAGTGGGAGGAGATGGGTGACAGGAACGATGAGAAGACTAAGAGTAATAGTAATACAGCCTTAGTGAATAGTTTGAGGGTGGTGAAGGAATTATTTGTTTAGCAGAGTAATGGCATTTGGGGAAAAACTGTCCTTGTGTCTTGGTTTGCAATGCTCTATAGCAGGGGTGGCGAACAAGTTCGACAAAAAGAGCCAAAATTTTAAACTGTGAGAGTCAGAGAGCCACACCACGCAGTGACCTGCCAAAAGAGACCCGGAAGCAATGTTCCCTCTAATTTTTTTTCGATGTGAGCAGAAAAGTATAGTGCTTGAGCGGCACATTTTCATGCCTGAGCACCCGAATTTTTTTCACAGATGTCACCTAAGACAACAACAAAATCAGTATTATTTGAAACTCAAAGTTATGTTTCTTCAAGGTACCCGCTTAATTCAAAGTGTTATATAATATCAGTATCACTTAACAACGCTCCTGCTTAGCAACCAAAATGTTGGCTCAGAAACTCTGGCATTTGAAGCACGCAACTCTTAAAGCTGTCAAGTTACAAGACCCTTGCACCCCTAATCATTTAGGGGAAAAAAACCCCAGGGGTCTTCAAACCTGACAGCTTTAACACTTGTGGACTTCAACTCCCAGAATTCCTCCTCCAGTCATGTTGCAGCGACGTCATCTGCGTGGATCTGCTCCATCTTTGCTTTCTTCATTGTGGGCAGGGCTTCTGCTGAAGATGCCGACGAGTACGAGTTGCCACCAGAATAACTGCTGCTACCTCCTCCTCCTCCTCCTCCAACAGAATCACCAGATTTGCTCCTGAGCTCAGCGCTGGGTTACCTCTGCCCCCTCCCCCTCCTCCGTGCTTTTGAGGAGCCATGAGGCTTTTTTTCCCCTGCTCCCCCCCCCCGCCTTCCTACTGGCTCCTGCAGCCTCATGGCTCCTCAAAAGCACGGCGGAGGAGGAGGAGGGGGCAGGGGTAACCCAGCGCTGACTGAGCTCAGCTGCTCCGAGCGGAGGGGAGGCGCCGCTGCAACGCACGGAGATGCCGGCTGGAGCTTTGGCGGCTTCATCTCAGCCGCAGCGCCGGGCAGCAAATCCGGCAGTGCTGCCTGTTAGAGGAGGATGAGGAGGAGGTGGCAGCAGTTCTTCCGGTGGCGGTGGGGGCTTTGGGGCTTCACAACTAGCCTCAGTCGCCCCATGCTCCTCAAAGCAAGTCTGGGGAAGTCCTTTGCAGGCGGCCCGTTCTAGCTGCCTGCAAAGGACCTCCCCAGCTTCCGAAAGGGAGCGCGCGATCCGAGCCACAGTATACTAAATAATGATAAGAGGCAAAGAGCCTCATTTATTTTGGCCGGGAGTCGCATGCGGCTCGCGAGCCGCGTGTTCGCCACCCCTGCTCTATAGCATTGTTTTGAGTCGTTTTGTCATTTTGAGGGTAGGAGTTGAAACAATTTATGTCTTGGATGCCAGGGACATACATTGTTTCAACTGCTGCCTTCAAAAAGACGCTATTGAGCACTGCACACCAAGACAACTAGACACAAGGACAGTTTTGGGAAGACCTGAAGGGACCTGCCAATCTACGAAGATTATGAAATGGATTTTCCTTCTGCAAATTCTGTTCTAAATGGGAACTTTCATTCAGGCCCAATTCTGGGTTTTTAAAAAAGTTGTGTGTCAGTTCCTCAAACAGGAGGCGTCATCCATCATCTTTGGAGGTGCAGCAATTGTGCAAAATCCGGCTACTGCAAGCGGTCTTTAAAAAAAAAATCATTATTCTTGGCTGACGCAGAAAGAACCAACTGAGTAGAAAAGGGTCTTTCAAACCCACCAAGAATGGCTTTGAAAATGCTTGATTTTTATGTATATTTAGTTCAGTGGCGGCTTCCGTTGTGTCACTTCCTTCTGACATCACACCAAAATTCAGCTACCTCGAGTAGCAAAGTGGATGCAAAGAAAACACTCGCCACCAACTGCTAAATAGCTCCCAATTCAGCTTAATGAGCTGAATTCAGTCTAGTTTAGGAGTCTCCAACCTTGGCAATTTTAAGCCTGGTGGACTTCAATTCCCAGAATTCCCCAGCCAGCAAAGCTTTAAGCCTAAAGGACTTCAACTCCCAGGATTCCCCAGCCAGCAAAGCTTTAAGCCTGAAGGACTCAAACTCCCAGAATTCTGGAAGTTGAAGTCGAATCCTGGAAGTTGAAGTCCTCCTGGCTTAAAGTTGCCAAGGTTGGGGACCCCTGGTCTAGTTCACAAACCCTCATTTGATGTCTATTCTGGCAGGATGTGGTTTCTTAACTCTTGGGTTCACAGGATACACTGATGGAGAAGATAACCACAAATGCGCCTGATCCGTTATATTGAGAGGCATCTAGATAGTTGGTGGGTTCAAATGTCTTGAGTAAGCTACACATCTCTGGAGCAATGGGGGTGTTGTTGTTGTTGTGTTGTTTAGTTTTTTTGTGTCTCTTGAAGGCTATCCTCCTAAGTCCAGGTTGAACTTGGTGGACCTGAAGCTCTCTTGGCTTCATTGAATTCCATTGTTCAGAGCTTTATCTAGCAAGTTGAGTTGATGAGAAATGACAAAGGACTATAAAGGAGCCATGGTGGTTCAGTGGTTAGAATGCAGTATTGCAGGCTAATTCTGCCAACTGCCAGTAGTTTGATCCTGATTGACTCAAGGTTGACTCAGCCTTCCATCCTTCCGAGGTGGGTAAAATGAGGACCCAGATTGTTGGGGGCAAGAGGCTGACTTTGTAATCTGCCTAGAGAGGGCTGTAAAAGCACTATGAAGTGGTATATAAGTCTTAAGTGCTATCGTTCTTCCTCCCTCCCGTCTTCCTTTCCTCCCTCCCTCTCTTTCTTTCTGTGGTGGCACAGTGGTTAGAATCAGTATTGCAGAGTAATCTCTGCTCTCTGCCAGGAGTTCGATCCTGACTGGCTCAAGGTTAACTCGGCCTTCCATCCTCCCGAGGTTGGTTAAATGAGGACTCAAGATTGTTGGGGGAAATATGCTGATTTTGTAAAGCATTTAGAGCAGGGGTTTCAAACTGGCAGCCCACAGGCCAGATGTGTCACATGTAGGCCACCCTCATCCCCAGCTCTGCAAATGGGAAAAACCTAATGAAATGTCATGTGAGGGCAACGGGACACTGCAAGTGTGACACCAGTGATGTACAGAATGCTGTAACGCACTATGAAGCAATAAATAAGCCTAAGTGCTATTGCTAGAGGACGCAGTGGCTCAGTGGCAAAGATGCTGAGCTTGTCGATCGAAAGGTCGGCAGTTCGGCGGTTCGAATCCCTAGCGCCACGTAATGGGGTGAGCTCCCATTACTTGTCCCAGCTTCGGTCAACCTAGCAGTTCGAAAGCATGTTAAAAAATGCAAGTAGAACAATAGGAACCACCTTTGGTGGGAAGATAACAGCGTTCCGTGCTCTTCAGCTTTGAAACGGAGATGAGCACCACCCCCTAGAGTCAGGAACGACTAGCACATATGTGCGAAGGGTACCTTTACCTTTATTGCTATAAAGCAAACGAGACTTGAAAACTCTGGCTTGCTTCTCTATTTACCCCAGGTTTTCACAACCTTGACAATTTTAAGTCATGTGGACGCCAACTCCCAGAATTCCCCAGCCAGATATATTGAAGTCCACGTGTCTTAAAAGTTTCCAAGGTTTGGAAACCCTGCTCTACCCCGTTAAAGTACTGCCCATTCTGTGCTGAAGACTGCCGAGACTGCCATCCTGCTACGCCATGCTTTGTTCGCTGCCCATCTGTCATACACAAGGGGGGAGGGAATTGTGGAGGGGGGGGTTAGCATGAGGAGAATCAAAACTATTCATTGTGCCCAGTGATGGAATTCAATTTTTTTTACTACCGGTTCTGTGGGTGTGGCGTGGTGGGCGTGCCATGGCTTTGTGGGTGTGGCTTTGTGGGCATGGCAGGGGAAGGATACTGCAAAATCCCCATTCCCTCTCCACACCACCCCACTAACCTGCTTTCCAGTTCCGTTCACCTGTTCAGGACAACAAAAGAAGATCAGCTGGGAGGCAGCAGGGGCGGGGCCAGCCTATTTGCTGGTTCTCCGAACTACTCAAAATTTTCGCTACGGGTTCTCCAGAACCTGTCAGAACTGGCTGAATACCACCTCTGATTGTGCCCTCCTTTGAGAGGTGCCAACCGTTCCAAGGTCACAGTGTGGAATGCAGAACTATCCAGCCCTGCCAAGCCAGGGACTGTTGCCAAAACAATTTATTTGAATATAATTGGACAGTTAGAGACAACCAAGGGGAAATAGGGGGAAAGTTAACCACATACTTTGGGTGCGAAAAGCTCAGATCCGGTTTTGCTTCTGTGTAATCATTTGGCTTTCGTCAAGTGTACTCTTGTTATCAATGTATCCGAGAATCTTTCTTTTCTAACTGAACAAGAGAAAAGTGATGCCTGATAGAAAAGATTCTAACCGGCCATTCAGATGGAACATTGATATTCTTTCTTCTCTTGCGTAACAGATGAAGGGCAGCTCTTGAGGTCAACCATCCTCAAGCTGCAATATTTCTACCGCTCTGGCACAAAGCTTGATTTGGGAGCAGGACAACAAATCCACCATGCCAAAAAGAAAGGAATTAAATGGACCATTATTAATAAAACACCAGGCATATTTTTCTGGTGAGTGATGAAGATTGAAGCAAGTTTTGAGGGGGCGTTGCAAAAACCTCTTACCAAATGAAATTAAACAACGGATTTATCAAATGGACTAACAAGGACACACAAATTCTGCATTTACCAAATGGAGGAATTGTTTTTTCTTAAATAATTTTGCATGAAAGCAGGAGGTCCATCTTAGATCTATAGGCAGTCCTTGACTTACAGCCTCTCATTTAGCGACTATTCAAAATTGCAAGGGCACTGGAAAAAGTAACTCGTGATTGGTCCTCGCACTTATGACCATGGGAGCATTCCCACAGTCACGTGATCAAAATTTGGGTGCTTGATCCCGCGAGAATTGCCAAAATATTTAGAAACTCGGCGCCAAATTACTGGAAATGTGACCATGAATCAGGCACGCACTACCACATGTGGTGGCCGTGTCAAAAAACAAAAGAATATTGGCAGAAAATCCAAAAGTGGCGGATAGAGATAACCGAAGAGTAAATAGAATTCACACCGGAACTATTTTGGGGGGAATTATAAATAGTAAATATAACGAGGTAATTTACTTAACAATACATATTATTACGGCAGCAAGAATTGTGTTTGGCCAAAATTGGAAAAACAGGGAAACTCCACAAGAAGGGAAAATAATTAGGAAAATTCTGACCTGTGCTGAAATGGATAAATTGACATGGGAATTGAACAATAAAGACGAATCAGAATATTATAAGATCTGGGATAAATTTGATCTATGGTTGGAACAAAAAAGGAAAGAACCAAAATATGAAATGGCCAAGATTCATAGAATGGAGACTAGAATTATATATGAAACTATAACAGTGAAAATGTATAAGATGAACACAAAGCAATATGGTTGGAAATATGATATTTCTATATTTGTAAATACGGAATAGATCAAATGTTAAAAAGCAAGGTGGTTACAATGTATCACTTTATATCTTAGCATGTATGGCATAAATTTCACCAGGACAGTTACACTGTGTCCAATGTTTTAATTTGTGTTTAATAAAAAACTTTTTATAAAAAAAAATGGGTTCTTGGAAAACAGCACTGATTTATTACAATGGAAGCATTCTGGAGTCATGTAATCCCCATTTGAGACATTTTCATCTGGTTTCTGACAAGCAAAGTTAATGGGGGTTGCTGGATTCATTTAGTAACCACATGATTCACTTAACAACTGTGGGGATTTATTTAACATTTGTGGCCAAAAAAAAGCCCATATAATTGGGAATGACTCAGTTAGCTTGCTTAGCAACAGAAATGCTGGTCCCAGTGTGGACATAAGTTGAACACAACCTGTTTCCTGAATATGGTAACGAGACAAAGTTTTTTCCCCCCTGAAATCTTTATTTTGCGGGAAAGGGGATCATTTTAAATTTAGAATCATCTTCCTTTTGGACAAACTCCGGTAATGTCTGCAAGAAAGAGCAGCCTGTATTCAAACCATAATTTTTTTTCTCTTCTGCACCACTATAGCTGGCTGCAAAGTTTTGGGGAAACCTACAAGAAAATGCAGAGCAAAGCATCTGATTTCATTGGGCCCTGAGGCTAATCAGATTCAAGTTTGGTTAATATTTAGATGAGACTGCATCAGATTGTTCCAGCACTAAAAGTTAGCTGGGGAATTAATGTCCCGATAAAAGAGAATATTTATACCTCAGGGTTGAAATGTAGTGTCCTTGGTGCTCCTGTGAACTTGTTGAAGGTTTTTTTTTTTGCAGACGTTTCATTACCAAACTAGGTAACATCATCAGGGCACTGAAAAACCACACAGCTCTGAATTACCTTAAAGTGAACAAGTTTGAAAAAACACTGGGCCAGACAGAACAGATGAAAGAGATCTGGAAGAAGGCAAATTGTTTCCACCCTAGAAAAATGCATAGATATGTCTCTCACCTTCTCAAGTTAACCACATACTTTGGGTTATGTCAAAAACATAAGGGAAACGTTCGCCTTACAACTAGAAGAGTCTGTTATCTTTGCTAGAGGTATTTCCATCCTATCTTTGAGATAGTTACCTTCTGAGGAATCTCCTTTATCCGGGATGGCGAGCCTATGGCACGCGTGCCAGAGGTGGCATGCAGAGCCCTCTCTGTGGGCACATGCACCGTTGCCAGCTGTGCTTCTGGTTTATGGGGTTGGTCGGCTGATCTTCACATGTGCCGGAGCACCAGAAAATGGCCTGAAAACATTTTTGGGCCAGTTTTCTAGCGGGTCTTTGGGCTGTTTTCTGAGCCGTTTATGGGCTGTTTTCAGGGCTGTTTTTTGGGCCGTTTTCATGCTGGTTTTCAGACCATTTTGGGGGCATTTTTGGGCCCAGAAAACGGCCAGAAAATGACCCGGAAAACGGCTCAAAAACAGGCATGTGCGTGCCAGCCAGCCGCTCTTCGGGTTTCCGGCACTCCGGTGAGTGCACCCACATGCATGCACACACGTTCTGGTTTGGGCACTTGGTGCTGAAAACGTTCACCATCACTCTCCTAAATGCTGACTCCATGGTTCCCCTCGATCTGCATTTCTCTCTCTCTCTTTCTCCCACCCCCACATCTTTTGGCCTTGTGGGGGGAGTTGTAAAACTGGTCAAGGATAACGAAGGAGTATCAGTATGAAGACATCAAGAAGCAGGAAAGAGATACACCGTTCAATTGATTACGTGCCTCTTTCAAGAGGAAAGGTGACAGCATCGCCTTGATTTTTCCAAAGTACACAACTGCAAATGAAAGCTGAAGAAGCTTCTTGGATGAAAAGCGAAACGTCTTCAGAGAAAAACAAGAAGAAAATAAGCAGCTTTGGGACAACCATGACCTGAATGGATCTCCGTAGACATTTGCTGAAATAGTTTGGTTATACCTGAGACACAAACTAAAGTTTCAGTTCTTACAAAATGCAACGAGAAACCCAGAAGTGGTGCGAATCTAATTTTGAACACAACTGTCACAGACCACGTCAAAACTGAATAGTGTTTTAGGTAAGATCACTCAACGATCAGCTCTTAATCCGAGTGAAGAGTTTATACACCTTAAAAGAGATTGGTGCAACTCAATGGTGCAAACCGTTGGTTTTATTTTCACGAAAAGATGAACCCGACAGGTATTTTTCAGAGTATAAGACGCACCTTCCCCCGCCCTAAAAGAGGGTGAAAATTTGGGTGCGTCTTATACACCGAATGTAGCCCTGTCCACCAACTGTTCCCCACACTTTGGCCTCTGCCTCCCAGCAATTTACTTCCTTGCAGCAAGCTGGGAAAATGGGGCTCGCGAAGGCTGCAATAGCAATCCCTGCAGCCTGAAACAGCTGATGATTGGGAGGTGCTGAAAGTGAAACTTGCTGTTTGCTCCACCAGGCAAATTACTGGGAGGCAGAAGCAGATTTTTTTTCCTTGTGTTAATCAGGCTGATTGCTGTTTGTTGCAAGAAGGTAACTATAAATACCTATAGAATGTTCACATTATTAGAATTATTTTTTAAAGACTGCTTTATTATTATTCTAGACAACTTTAAAAAATGAAGAAGCTTTTTAAAATAAATGCTTGATCTGAAGAGGCCCAGTGCTATTGTAACTTCTTTTAAATCGCAGAGAATTATACTTCCAGAAAGCACATCAATTTTAACAGCATCTGTACTAGTATAGTCTGAAGTGTAACACTACAGACAGTGTATATTGTTTGTTGCAAGGAGGCAAATTGCTGGAAGACAGAAGCAGATTTCCCCCCCTTGTTTTCCTCCTCAAAAGCTAGGTGGGTCTTATACTTCGGAGCCTCTTATACTCCGAAAAAAACAGTATTTTTTTAATCAAAAGTTTTTTATTTTTTCCTTCCAAATACATTCACAAGTATACATTCTTACAAATACTATTAACATTTATCTATTCACTATTAACATTTATCACTATCTTCTTACAAATATAGAAAACACAGTTGGGGTCACTTTCTTGCCACCCCATATCTCCATCTTATTTTGCAACAACCCTACTCCTTCCTTCCTTCTTAACCTCCCTTCTCTGCCTTCTTCTTTCCTCCTCTCCTTCCTCTTCTTCCCCTCTCTTTCCCCCTCGTCTCTTCTTCTCCTTCTTCCCCTCTTCTCCTACTCTTACTCCCTTACTTCCTCTGCAAGCCCCCTAAAGGCTAGTCATGCCTTTGGGGGGGGGGAAACGAGCCAGTTTTTGCAAAAAATGGGCCGTTTTGGGGAGGTTTGCAGAGTGCAAAAACTTTTTTAAAATTTGCCTCTTCAAAACCTTGGTGCGTCTTATACTCCATATGGTAGCGTCCGTTCAAAATTAAGCGCTGGCAATAACACATTTAATTATTTTAAATACAGTGTCTGCTCAATCAAATTTGCTTCTGGGATGATGATATTGGCCTATCTCAAAGGGCTATTTTGGGAAGGACTTCAAATATGAGAAGCTACTGAAATATTTCAGCTACACAAAAGCCACAAGGCATTATCTAAGAAAGCCAAGGAAAACTGCGGGCCAATTTTGGTTATGGTTCATAGGGAACACAGCTGGGTTCCCCCCCCCGCCTGCCAGCTGTTTAGCTAGCTCTCCACAAGAAAACAGGACGTGGGTTTCCTGCTGCTGTGGGAAGCGAGGATCTATAATCCTGAAGGATTTCAGGAAGGAAAGCCTTTCAGCCCCTTCCCAGCAACTCTGCAAAATATTTCTGCTTTCCTACAGTTCTGGTTTCCTGCAATCCAGGTTATAGGAAAAGGGAGGAACCAGCTTATTTATTGTGGCCTGCCCACCGGCCCCTTTAGCAGCCAAATTAGAGGAGGAGGAGGCGGCATGGGAGTGTGGGTCAGTATCAAGGCAATCTGAGAACTCCAAAGGGGGGAGAGAGAATGGAGCTGGCAGAGAGAGAGAGACAGAGGAGGAACCTGGGCCGTCTGTCAGCCCTCAGATGGAGAGTCACCAGCCCCCAGGTGGCTGATGAGGAACAGCTGGGTCCAGTGCCTGACGTGTGGATGCAAAGAAGGCAGAGGAGAGGAGAGCAGTGGAAATCTATGGGCTGGTCCTTGGGACGGGAAAACCACCTCTGCTAGCGAAGCCCCACCCTAGCTCTGGAGAAAAAAGGCAGGGGGCAGAGATGAATAGATGTGGCAGACAATTATTCATCTCCCTGCTAGACAGACTTGTTAGCCTGCGGTGAGAGAGAAACTTATTGCCGCGGCTGCTGACGCTCCTAATAAAAAAATATTTGAGTTAGCTTCAGGGGGTTTGTCGTGTTCAGGTAGCTGGGCCAGAACGTTATTATTCCCTACATGCAGGAAGGTATCTTAACATTCACACTTGGGAAATTGTGTGTAGTTCTGGTCAGAACAATATTAAAAAGCTGCTGAGGCTCTAGAACATCGATGGCGAACCATTTTTGGCTCGCGTGCCATAAGTGGGGGGAGCACAGGGGGGGCCGTATGAAGGCGTGCCGCACCCATAATGCAATGCACAACACCCCCCCCGTGTGCATGTGCACACTACAGGCGCGACCCCATTTTTTCATGCTTTTTCCGCTCTCCCCAGACTCCAGAGGCTTTATAGGAGCATGGGGAGGGTGAAAACAGCCTCCCCTGCCCCCCCGGAAGCCCTCCGGAGGCTTCAGGGACCTTCAGGAGGCTTCTCTGAAGCAGTCAAAACGACCCTCCGAGCAAACCGGAAGTTTACTCCGATGGTCATTTTAAGCGCTCCGAAGGCTTCAGGGACCTTCAAGAGGCTTCCCTGAAGCCTCCGGGGCAGTCAAAACAACTCTCCGAGCAAACAGGAAGTCCGTTCCCGAACCTCCGGTTTGCCCATAGGGCTTGAGGGAAGCTCATGAAGCCTCCGGAGGACCTCCGGGGGGGCGGGGGAGGCTCTTTTTGCCCTCCCCAGGCTCCTATAAAGCCTCTGGAGCCTGGGGAGGGCGAAAAATTGCTTTAAAAAAGGGTGAACTCAGCTGGCCAGCGCGCACATGCACGCTGGCCAGCTGCCAGGGCAGGGCCTCGCGTGCCCTGATAAATGGCTCCACGTGCCTCCTGCAGTGTGGGTGCTTCATCACTGGCGGTCAAGAAGAGATTGGACAACCATTTGACCCGGATAGGATAAGGTCTCCTGTAGGGGTGATATTCAATTTTTTCCCTACAGGTTCTGCAGGCGTGGCTTGGTGTGTGTGTGTGTGTCCTGTGACTGAATAGGCATGGCCAACTCGATGTCACTCACACCCATGCCCACTCAGTCAGAGGAAACCACCACCACCAAGTCACGCCCACAGAACCCAGTAGGAAAAAATGTGTCTATAGGCATGAGAAGGGCTCATAGTGAATGCTGTGGCAGAGAGAAGCCAAACCTTTCTCCCTCCATTCACAGCGGAGCTGCTGGTCCCTTTATGGTCCAACCCGGCCCCCTCCTTCCCAGGGACTCCCTTAACGGGACAGCCAGCAGCACAGTGGTGGGTTCTGGATACCGTTGCAACCGGTACGCTACAACGGCCTAGAATGCACCATGTGAACAAATGTACCCATGGGCGCATGGGTAATTACCACCCATGATGCTCCAGCTGATTCAAATCATCCCTACCAGTTCACCCAATCCGGTCGAATTTCACCCCTGGTCTCTTGGCTTGAGCAGGGAGTTGGGCTAGAAGACCTTGGCCTTTTCAAGATATATACAAAACGTCTGACTCCCTGAAAGCACGTTGGCTGGGGAATTCTGGGAGTTGAAGGCCATATAAAAGTGTGAAGATTGAGAAACATTGAAGTAGAGCATCAAACCTTACAAATAAAGCAATCTCGGTTAATAGGGAAGAGAGAGATAGGGAGGGAGGTGGTTTTCATTTTCAGAAGCAAAGATCTCATTGCATACAATCAAATTAAGGAGGTTTTTATCCACACCCGAGGGAAAATTCCTTTTGTATATCCTTTCTTTATAAATTCTACCCCAACCCCACTCCCACTATGAGACTAAATTTTTATTGGATAATCCACTTTACATTCTTCTCCTATTGACCAGCAGGGTTTTGAAAATTCATTTACATTTTTTTTTAAAAAAAGATCAGTTTTATAACCGAATCCATAGGATTCGTTAGCATCCGTATGCATAGCAATTACTGCTCTATTTAGAGCTTATCTTGACTTCAATCAACTTCTGAATATTATTACTGCATGCTATTCAAGGGAACAGTTTGGAATGTGAAGACAAAGGAGTGCAGAGGCCTTTGTTCATATTATATCAGATCACATCAGTACTGAAATGAGTCTTTGCCAGGAGCAATGCAAAGGACCGACAAGAAAAAAAATTACCAAGAACAAAGAATAAAAGATAGGGAGTGACTCGTGATCAACGGGAACTGTTAGATCAGATGTGGGCAGCGTGTTCTCACTTAGCTTCCCCAGCAGCACAACGTCGAGTCAGAGTCCCGATAAACCCCTTTTATTTAATTTACAGTGAATTCCTCTCCACCAAAGTCTTTCCTCTCCCACAGTCTTTCAAGATAGTTCACAATGACCGACCTTTATCAGGCTTGGAGAGTGGCCAGGCTGATATCTCTCAGACGCTGCAAAACTTGGCAAGAATGCAGGAATGAAATAAATTGTCTCCTGCAAACTCCACTCCCCTTTCGCTCCTATGGGAGGGGCCATTCACCGTCCACCTGTGGCCTTACTCCCAAGTTGACCCCTCTTCTTTAACTGTTTCCTTCATCTGGCAACTCTGCACATGCACACACTGGGAACAGGCTCCAGCTTTTCCTCTGCCTCACTGTTGCCTAGCACTGAGGGCAGCCGAGAACTGCCAGACAGCCTTGGCCCCCTCTCTGCCTCTGACACAGACCTCTCATCAGAGCCTTCCCCAGACTCCAGGACTGGCCCATGTTCCTCCCTAACCTCCTCACTGTCTTGAGTCTGCTACCAGCTCTGCTGGCAGGCCACAACACAGTGTTCTGGAAAGTGAAGTAAGAAATCTCTAAAACTTAGGGCTGTGCTGAAAAAAAAATCTGTACCTTTTCTGTCTCCACTTGATAAAAGAAAATGAGCTTTCAAAGGAGAAGGGGACTTGGGGGTTCTTATGGGTGAAGTGTGGGTTTCTTTCTTTATTTAGAAGTGAAGTGTCAGGTTCAAAGAATCAAGACCCTCGTTGCAATTCAAAGTTTGATGGATCAAGCTGATATACAGAATCTGGTCAACTGGAGTTCAGTATTAAATTGACACCAGATAAGAGTCAACGAAATTCAGGAGAAGTTGGACTTGGAGCTCTTGTGGCCACGCAATGACTCTAAGCTGATGATGCACTTAACTCCACCCCAGCTCTTCCTGCGCTTCTCCTAGGTCACGGGTGTCAAACTCGAACGTGTCCTGTGATGTTTTGTGATGTTTTTTGCCTTTGCAGAGTGACACATCGGGCCTGTGGGCCACCAGTTTGACATCTCTGTCCTACATGAAATGACCAAGGGTGATGCATCGCTGGCTTGACAAGAAAAGTCCTCTTATAGGACTTCTCGGAATTGGAACTGCAGATTCCAGAAAACCTTCAAAAACATGTACTATAATGTACCTTGCTCTACCTTTATGGATAAAATAAAATTAGAATGACTTTCTAAAAAAACATGAGAATTTTTTTTTTTAGAAAGTCATTCTAATAGGTCAGACAAACAGAAGCCTCTTTGATGGGGGGGAAGAAACTTCAGGACTTCTTATGACTGATTGTAACAAATACACATTTATGAATATACAGAGATGTTATTGTCTGGCTTTCTTTTTTCCGCGTGGAAATTGTTGGATGGATCATATCTGTACTACTGAGTCTCATTCACTGGACTTTGTTCTCTAAAAAGATTGGCATGCTCAGCTTTACCACATTAAGGGAATTGTCAAGTCAAATAGTCAAATAAGTTTATTACAGTCAAAGACTAGAGACCCAAACAAGTTAGAAACACTCAAGGAATATCCAGTTAAAAAATTCTAGAAAAAGATACTAAATAACAGTTAAATCTATATTAAAATCACAATTTGTCATCCAATCTATTGGTAACTTGAAGATATGTGGACTTCAGTTATTGTCAATTATTGGTAATTTGATTTGTAGACTTCAGTTATTGTCAATTATTGGTACCTTGAAGATATGAGGACTTCAGTTATTGACAATTATTGGTAACTTGAAGATATGTGGACTTCAGTTATTGTCAATTATTGGTAACTTGAAGATATGTGGACTTCAGCTATTGTCAATTATTGGTAACTTGAAGATATGTGGACTTCAGTTATTGTCAATTATTGGTAACTTGAAGATATGAGGACTTCAGTTATTGTCAATTATTGGTAACTTGAAGATATGTGGACTTCAGTTATTGACAATTATTGGTAACTTGAAGATATGAGGACTTCAGTTATTGTCAATTATTGGTAACTTGAAGATATGAGGACTTCAGTTATTGACAATTATTGGTAACTTGAAGATATGTGGACTTCAGCTATTGTCAATCATTGGTACCTTGAAGATATGTGGACTTTAGTTATTGTCAATTATTGGTACCTTGAAGATATGAGGACTTCAGTTATTGACAATTATTGGTAACTTGAAGATATGTGGACTTCAGTTATTGTCAATTATTGGTAACTTGAAGATATGTGGACTTCAGTTATTGTCAATTATTGGTAACTTGAAGATATGTGGACTTCAGCTATTGTCAATTATTGGTAACTTGAAGATATGTGGACTTCAGTTATTGTCAATTATTGGTAACTTGAAGATATGAGGACTTCAGTTATTGTCAATTATTGGTAACTTGAAGATATGTGGACTTCAGTTATTGACAATTATTGGTAACTTGAAGATATGAGGACTTCAGTTATTGTCAATTATTGGTAACTTGAAGATATGAGGACTTCAGTTATTGACAATTATTGGTAACTTGAAGATATGTGGACTTCAGCTATTGTCAATCATTGGTACCTTGAAGATATGTGGACTTTAGTTATTGACAATTATTGGTAACTTGAAGATATGTGGACTTTAGTTATTGACAATTATTGGTAACTTGAAGATATGTGGACTTCAGTTATTGACAATTATTGGTACCTTGAAGATATGTGGACTTTAGTTATTGACAATTATTGGTACCTTGAAGATATGTGGACTTTAGTTATTGACAATTATTGGTAACTTGAAGATATGTGGACTTCAGTTATTGACAATTATTGGTAACTTGAAGATATGAGGACTTCAGTTATTGACAATTATTGGTACCTTGAAGATATGTGGACTTTAGTTATTGTCAATTATTGGTAACTTGAAGATATGAGGACTTCAGCTATTGTCAATTATTGGTAACTTGAAGATATGTGGACTTCAGCTATTGTCAATTATTGGTAACTTGAAGATATGTGGACTTCAGTTATTGTCAATTATTGGTAACTTGAAGATATGAGGACTTCAGCTATTGTCAATTATTGGTAACTTGAAGATATGTGGACTTCAGTTATTGTCAATTATTGGTAACTTGAAGATATGAGGACTTCAGCTATTGTCAATTATTGGTAACTTGAAGATATGAGGACTTCAGTTATTGTCAATTATTGGTAACTTGAAGATATGAGGACTTCAGTTATTGTCAATTATTGGTAACTTGAAGATATGTGGACTTCAGTTATTGACAATTATTGGTAACTTGAAGATATGAGGACTTCAGTTATTGTCAATTATTGGTAACTTGAAGATATGAGGACTTCAGTTATTGTCAATTATTGGTAACTTGAAGATATGTGGACTTCAGTTATTGTCAATTATTGGTAACTTGAAGATATGAGGACTTCAGTTATTGTCAATTATTGGTAACTTGAAGATATGAGGACTTCAGCTATTCAACTATTGTCTATTATTAGTAACTTGAAGATATGAGGACTTCAGTTATTGTCAATTATTGGTAACTTGAAGATATGTGGACTTCAGTTATTGACAATTATTGGTAACTTGAAGATATGAGGACTTCAGTTATTGTCAATTATTGGTAACTTGAAGATATGTGGACTTCAGTTATTGTCAATTATTGGTAACTTGAAGATATGAGGACTTCAGTTATTGTCAATTATTGGTAACTTGAAGATATGAGGACTTCAGTTATTGTCAATTATTGGTAACTTGAAGATATGTGGACTTCAGTTATTGTCAATTATTGGTAACTTGAAGATATGTGGACTTCAGTTATTGTCAATTATTGGTAACTTGAAGATATGAGGACTTCAGTTATTGTCAATTATTGGTAACTTGAAGATATGTGGACTTCAGTTATTGTCAATTATTGGTAACTTGAAGATATGAGGACTTCAGTTATTGTCAATTATTGGTAACTTGAAGATATGTGGACTTCAGTTATTGTCAATTATTGGTAACTTGAAGATATGAGGACTTCAGCTATTGTCAATTATTGGTACTTTGAAGATATGTGGACTTCAGTTATTGACAATTATTGGTAATTTGAAGATATGAGGACTTCAGTTATTGACAATTATTGGTAATTTGAAGATATGAGGACTTCAGTTATTGACAATTATTGGTAATTTGAAGATATGAGGACTTCAGCTATTCAACTATTGTCTATTATTAGTAACTTGAAGATATGAGGACTTCAACTTCCAAAATTCATTGCCCTAAATGTTTTCACTGGAACATAACTGTTGATCTCTTGCTGACTTAACTGGAATGGCTCAAAGTGCAGTTCTGAAGTTTTTAGAGATAACAGATGAGATATGGGAAAAAAAGATACTTTGTGGTAATATCAGAGAAGTAGTTATTGAAATTGTACTTGTGATGCAGATACTGAAGTAAAGGACACAAAAAAAGCTAACCCGTGTAGAGAATCTCAACTCCCAGAATTCCCTAGCCAGAGTGAAGGATTCTGGGCAATGAAGTCCATGAATCTGGTGGGTGTCCAGGTTGGGGAAAGAAACATCTGCTGGGACTGCTTTTTAAGCAAGACACGAACTAGAAACACCTCTTTTGCCTTGCGTGTTAAAATATCTAACTGCACTTTGCAAGGAGAAATAGCAGATCAACAACCAATAGCAGTTTTTAACTTAACAGATTAAAAGAGTTGGAAGGGACCTTGTAGGCCATCTAGTCCAATCCCCCGCACAAGCAGGAGACCCTCTACCATTTCTGACAGATGGCAGTCCAATCTCTTCTGAAAAGCCTCCAGTGATGAAGCTCCCACAACTTCCAAAGGCAACTTCTGTTCTGTTTGTTGATTGTTCTGTCAGGAAATTTCTCCTTATTTCTAGGTTGAACATATCCTTGTTCAGCTTCCACCCATTATTCCTTGTCTGGCCTTCAGGTGCTTTAGAAAATAGCTTGACACCTTCCTCTCTGTGGCAGCCCCTCAAATATTGGAATATTTGCTATCATATCAAATACTGAAATATTGCTATCATATCTCCCCTGGTCCTTCTCTTCACTAGACTAGCCATGCCCAGTTCCTGCAACCGTTCATTGTATGTTTTAGCCTCCATTAGTCTCCTAATCCTCCTGGTTGCTCTTCTCTGCACTTTTTCTAGTCTCAACATCTTTTTTATAGTGTGGTGACCAAAACTGGATGCAGTATTCTAGGTGTGGCCTTACTAAGGCTTTATAGAGCGGTATTAGTGTCCCATTCGATCTTGATTGTATCCCTCTGTTAATGCAATTTAGGATTGCATTCACTTTTTTGGCTGCTGCCGCATACTCTTACCTCATATTTAATTGGTTGTCCACTAAGGCTTTAAGATCCCTCTCATAGTTAATTTCAATTGGTTGAGATTCTAGCAATGACATAAATTCACCATTGTAAGTTTATGGATTAATTTAGGGCAATTCTAAGATTTTGGATCGATTTAGCTGGAGATTCTAGAAACTGAAGTCCACACATGTTAAAATTGCCAAGTTTGAAAAACACTGACTGAGGGATTGTGTGTTGATGTGTTTACCATGGTGCATTGTCATTCACCCATGTGTTCTGGGTTTGCATGCACACTGAACCACAAAATAATCATGCGGGTTCGGTTTGCACAACATGGCTAGTTTGTGGCTCAGTTAGACATACCGAAATCAATTCCAGAAGGCCAACAGATTTCTTTCATTCTATTTGGGTACTTTATTAAACCAATCCTTTATGTCACAATGAATCCCAGATTGGATGCAAGATATTCCAGAGAGCCAGTCTGATTTAGTGTCAACAGTACACAGTATCAACAGTAGAGACCTTCAAATTTCTAGGTTCTACCACCTTTCAAGACCTAAAATGGACACCAAACATCAAAAACGTCATCAAAAAAGCACAACAAAGAATGTTCTTTCTGCGCCAACTCAGGAAACTCAAACTGCCCAAAGAGCTGCTGATTCAGTTCTACAGAGGAATGATTGAATCTGTCATCTGCACCTCCATAACTGTCTGGTTTGGCTCTGCAACCCAACAAGACAGACACGGACTTCAGAGGATAATTAGAAAGGCAGAAAAAACAATGGCTACCAACCTGTCTTCCATTGAAGACCTGTATGCTTCACGAGTCATAAAGAGGGCTGTGAAAATATCTACGGACCCCTCCCATCCTGGACATAAATTGTTTCAACTCCTACCCTCAAAACGAGGTTATAGAGTATTACACACAAAGACAACTAGCCACAAGAACAGTTTTTCCCCGAATGCCATCACTCTGCTAAACAAGTAATTCTCTCAACACTGTCAAACTATTCACTAAGGCTACATTATTTTTACTATTAGTCTTCTCATCATTCCTATCATCCATCTCCTCCCACTTATGACTGCAGGACTGTAACTTTGTTGCTTGTATCCTTACGATTTATACTGATATTGTTTCCTGATTGCTTATTTTTCCCCTACGACTATCATTAAGAGTTGTACCTTATGATTCCTGAGGAATGTATCTTGTCTCTTTATGTACACTGAGAGCATCTGCACCAAAGACAAATTCCTTGTGTGTCCAATCACACTTGGCCAATACAGAATTCTATTCTATTCTATTCTATTCTATTCTATTATTCTATTCTATTCTATTCTATTGTATTCTCTCTATATTCTATTCTATTTTTTCTATTCTATTCTTTATGTTCTATTCTATTTTCTCTATATTCTATTCTAATCTTAATTCTAATTCTAATTCTATCCTATCCTAGTGTGAAGGCACCAGGCTAGAAAGCCAGAGGCTGTGAGTTCCAGTTCTGCCTTAGCCATGAAAGCCATGTGGATGACCTTGGGCCAATACCTCTCTCTAACCCCATCCCACCTCACAGGATTGTTGTTCTGGGGAAAATAAGTAGAGAAAGATGTCTTGGATGTGTTCGCCAACTTGAGTTATTTGTAACAACCATAAAGCGGGAATACAAAGAAAATGAAATAAATTCTACACTAAGCACGTCTCGCAGTAGAGGGAGCTTTGAGACAGCTTTTCCAAGGGAAAGGATGCCAGAGAGGAAAACGGTTTCCTTCCCAAAGCAAAAAGCCACAGTGCAAAATCTTGAGCTTCAAAGGGTCAAGACTTTTAGCATCTGCAGCCCTGACGTACCTCCGCTAGCAGGAATATTGCACGGGGAGATTTTTTTTTTTTTTGGAAGGGTGGTTTGCTGTAACCTTGGTTACATAACATTTTTGGCCGTTGCTAAGAAACCTGGAGGAGGAAGAGGCCCTGATGTGGCAAGGAATCAAGCAATTCAGTTACCATCAAGGGTTTTTCCAAGATGGTACTGTAGTGGTAACAATCCAAGAACGGCTCAAGTGACAATTGACAAAGCTCAGTAGTCCTGATTATTTATTAAATACCATGTTTCACTGAAAATTATTTCCGGGGAAACACGGTATTTAATAAATAACCAGGACTACTGAGCTTTGTCAATTGTAACTTGAGCCGTTATTGGACAGGGTCTTACTTTCTTATTTCTTATTTTCTTTTGACCGATTTTTCGAAGTATAAGACGCACCTTCCCCCCCCCTAAAAGAGGGTGAAAAATTGGGTGTGTCTTATACACTTAATGTAGCTCCACCCACCCACCGGCCCCAACCCTTTGGCCCCTGCCTCCCAGCAATTTTCCTCTTTGCAGCAAATGGAGGCTTGCAGAGGCTTCAATAAGCTATAGCAATCCCTGCAGCCTGAAACAGCTGATGATCAGGAGAAATTGAAAGTGAAACTTGCTGTTTGCTCCACATGGCAAATTGCTGGGAGGCAGATTTTTTCTTCTTCTTGTGCTAATCAGGCCGTTTGCTGCAAGGAGGTAAGTCAACAACTATAAATGCCTATAGAATGTTCAAATGATTAGACTTATTTTTTAAAGACTGCTTTGTTATTGTTCTAGACAACTCAACAAAATGATGAAGCTTTTTTAAAATAAATGCTTGATCTGAAGAGGCCCAGTGCTATTGTATCTTCTTTTAATTAGCAGAGAATAACTGTACCTCCAGAAAGCACATCAATTTTAACAGCATCTGTACAAGTATAGTCTGAAATGTAACACTACAATCTGTATATATTGTCTGTACTGTTTGTTACAAGGAGGCAAATTGCTGAGAGGCAGAGGCAGATATTTTTCCCTTGTTTTCCTCCCCAAAATCTAGGTGCGTCTTATACTTTGAAGCATCTTATACTCCGGAAAAAAAACAGTACTTTGTTTTAATCAAAAGTTTTTTTATTTTTTCCTTCCAAATATATCCACAAGTATACATTCTTATAAATACTATTAACATTTATCTATTACCTATTAACATTTATCAATATCTTCTTACAAATATAGAAAACACAGTTGGGGTCACTTTCTTGCCACCCCATATCTCCATCTTATTTTGCAACAACCCCACTCCTTCCTTCCTTCTTCTCAACCTCCCTTCTCTGCCTTCTTCTTTCCTCCTCTCCTTCCTCTTCTTCCCCTCTCTTTCCCCCTCCTCTCTTCTTCTCCTTCTTCCCCTCTTCTCCTACTCTTACTCCTCTTCTTCGTCTTTTCTTCTTCCCCTCTCTTTCCCCACGCTTGGCCTTATTTTTGGGGAGGTCTTATTATTTTTGAGGTGCAGGAAGTAGAGAGCATGGTCACCTTATGGCTGCTGCTGTTTTGCAATATTTTCAGGGAGGGCTCATTTTCGAGGGAGTCTTATTTTAGCACATGCGCTTAAAAGCATGATTGGGCTTATTATCCAGGGACAATAAATACAAAAATTACAAGGGATTTCCATACTGAATTTGCCTCCTGATATCAAGGAAGTCCCAAACGTTTTTCCCCTTACACAAGAGACAATTAAAGTATAAATCACAGTCAGTTCAAAAATGTTGAACTGGCTAGTGTTACACCTGCCTAGTTTTCAAAACCTATTGCTTAAACAGCAACTTTCTACTTAAAGATCTCTAGATTGTAAAGAAGAAACTGATTTAAGGGAAATGGAACTCTCTTTTGCTCCGAGATTTGTCATCATGGTTTGGTTGCCAGGTGACACAACCAAGGAGGAAGGCTAAAAACAAAGGACCAAACAGAGCCATCCGTTTTGTGAAAGGCAGGACATGATCTAACCATAGCCATAAAAAGAGTAGGAAGGAATGTGCTACCCCTTGTCTACAGAAGTGAGTTTCGCTTTGGTGACATTTAGCAACTGAGTGCAATATGAATTCTAACAAGGATCTGCATGGAAAGAACAGAAAGGATTTAACAGAATAACAGAGTTGGAAGGGACCTTAGAGGTCTTCTAGGCCAACCCCCTGCCTGGGCAGGAAACCCTACACCACTTCAGGCAAATGGCTATCCAACATCTTCTTAAAGACTTCCAGTGTTGGGGCATTCACAACTTCTGGAGGAAAGTTGTTCCACTGATTAATTGTTCTAACTGTCAGGAAATTTCTCCTCAGTTCTAAGTTGCTTCTCTCCTTGATTAGTTTCCACCCATTGCTTCTTGTTCTATCCTCAGGTGCTTTGGAGAATAGTTTGACTCCCTCTTCTTTGTGGCAACCCCTGAGATATTGGAACACTGCTATCATGTCTCCCCTAGTCCTTCTTTTTCTTAAGCTAAACATACCCAGTTCCTGCAACCGTTCTTCATATGTTTTAGCCTCCAGCTCCCTAATCCTCTTTGTTGCTCTTCTCTGCCCTCTTTCTAGAGTCTCCACATCTTTTTTACATTGTGGTGACCAAAACTGAATGCAGTATTCCAAGTGTGGCCTTAACAAGGCCTTATAAAGTGGTATTAACGCTTCCCATGATCTTGATTCTATCCCTCTGTTTATGCAGCCTAGAACTGTGTTAGCTTTTTTTGGCAGCATGTTAAAGTGGATCCCTCCTGATTCAAGCTTGCAATCTTGCCACCATCTTTCGGTAAGGTCCAAAGATGCTCAGTTACCACTTCATTTTAGCAGCTGTGGGAAGTGCTGGTTGTGCAAAGTTTCGGTGAAATTGTGTGCACGAGCTGCATCCTGCTTGTCTGAAAAAGAGATTCTGGGGCAAACTACAAATAGTGTAGATTCCTTGGGTGCTTCTTTATGCGGAGGAGGAACTGTGTTGCATTTCAGTGTCTTTTCTTTTCAAGGCAACAGTGCGGGAGAGTAGAAACAGGTTTTTACTTCCTGTCACTTTGTTTTGAAAGTTAGATCCTGCCCAACCTTTTTGTCATGCCCCCGTCAATCTGTGGGGGAAGATGAGCTGGAACAAGAGCCGACAGTGATTGAGAGGGCAGCTCCGTTCACCTTGGAGGAAACTGGGGAAGGGCAGAGTCAGGCCAGGCAAGGCTTTTCGGAATTAGTAAGGCCTGCAAGCAGGGAGGAACAGAGGCAGGATGAACAATGGAAACAGAGTTCAAGGGAGGAGCAAGGACCACTCCCTCCTGATCCGAGAGCATGGAGAGTGAAGAGAAGGCGAGAACAGCGTAGACTGAGCAGGTATTCGGGAGGAGAGTGCCCCACCCATCTTCACCAGGCACACCTGGGGAATGAGACTTAAGGAGACACTGTGGGGAGGGGCATTTGTCGGGAACAAAAGCTGAGTTCCTGAAGTGTTGCACGCAGACATTTGAACTTGCCAAAAGTCCTTGCATTCCTTTTGGCATTCTGGACTAATTACCTGGATCTTTGCTCCCTGAACTCCTTGATTTGCCCTTGTTTTGCCAAATACATTTGGGGTTTATTGTCCTGCAGCCTTGGCGCAGACCGCGCTGGACTAGGCTAATTGCAGCCAGAAGCTGCTTGAGGTCTGTGTGGGGATTTGTTATCACTCTGCTCTGGGACTTGCCAGAAACACGGGAGCATTTGGGGAAACATGGGAGCATTTGGAGTAATAAAGGCAGTTTGGAGCAATAAAGAATTGGAGCAATAAAAAGGCTCCGCCCCTTGCTTGAAGTTCACAAGTTTCCTTTAAAACTTGTGAACTTCCACTCCCAGAATTCCCCTGCCAGCCATTCTGGGAGTTGAAGTTCACACGTCTTAAAGTTCTCAAATTGGGAGACCCCTGAAATAGCCTACGCAGGGAAGTCAAAAAGAAGAAAGGAATGGGAAATCTGCAATGCTGCCAAGACAACTGCATGAATAAAGCTATGCTTGAGGGCATTCTTACTTTTTAAATAAGATGATGAAAGCACGTGAGAAATGGCCTTTCAGCAACAGATTACTTTGTGTAATGTTATTTATAATAAGTGCTGGTAATATATCGCCCGTTAAATATTTCTCCTTCTAACTCCTGTACCAGCAATAGTTAGATATGATGGGAGTTGTAGTCCAGAATCTTAGAGGACCCCCAGCACAGAAACTAAGCCCTTGAATTTCCTAGATGTGAGTTAAAATGAGAATATTTAGGCTCACACATCCGAACCGAACCTTTTGTTTAAATCATAATTTGTTGAACTAACTGCCATCATACACATTCTCATATCATGCTGTCATGAGCCATATTTTCCAAGCCACAGAGACCCACCCAATAACTGGATCCACAGGTTTTCCCAAGTCATAATGCAGCTGAAAAGTGATGTACAGTGCTCAACAGGCCATTATATGTCATTTAGCACATTCAAACCTCATGAATAGCAATAGCACTTAGCCTTATATATTGCTTCATAGTGCTTTGATTGTAGGAACGCTGTGATGGTTGTAAGGGCAAGGAACAGTTTAAGTCCTGGTGGCACGGTGGTTAGAATGCAGTACTGCAGGCAAACTCTACCCACAGCCAGTTCGATCCTGACTGATTCAAGGTTGACTCAGCCTTCCATCCTTCCGAGGTGGGTAAAATGAGGACCCAGATTGTTGGGGACAAGAGGCTGACTCTGTAAACCACTTAGAGAGGGTTGTAAAAGCAACGTGAAGCGCTATATAAGTCTAAGTGCTATGGCTATTGTCCTTCCTTCCGTCCCTCCCTCCCTTCCTCTGCCCACTGACAGCAGTTCAATCCTGACTGACTCAGCCTTCCATCCTCCCGAGGTGGGTAAAATGAGGACCCAGATTGTTGGGGGCAAGAGGCTGACTCTGTAAACCACTTTAGAGAGGGCTGGAAAGCATTGTGAAGCGGTATATAAGTCTATTGCTACTGCTATAGACCAATGGTTGTAAGTCAGGGATTACCTGTATTAGTGGTACCGGTGCCTACCAGGAGCACCGGGTACCATTCTGGTACGGTGCTCCGGAGGGCCTGCCTGCTCGCCCGCCCTCCTTACCTGTATTTGAGCTCTTTGGCGCTTCCGTGCATGCACACGGCAAGTACAGTGCATGCGCGATGCTCCGCCGAGCAGCGGGAGCATTGCAGGAGGTAAGGACGCATGTGCATGCACTGCGCATGTTCATGTGGTGGACACCGGGCCCTGTTGCACTGTAAAGGGATCCGGAACCCACCACTGGCCTGGATGGGTTTTTGGGATGGGTGCCCAAAGCCAAAATAGGACTTAATGTGATGTGAGAACTCAACTGCTACATTGGCACGATATCTATGAGTTCCGCAACTGGGTGGGCTTCAAATCTCAGACTATAAATGACCTTGAAGATCAGGGTTAGAATTTCACAGCTACACATTTCCTTCCTCACGGATCTTCCTGCCTTCCATGAAAGAAACATATAATAGCTCCAAGGTTTTAAGCCGAGATCTTTCCCAGTCCTACCTTCTGGAAGTTCAGAAAAAGAAACCATGAAAACAGAACCTCCCTCTGGGTCACCCTTAATTTTTCCAAGACATAGAAGCATGGAGACATCCAAGTCTCTTTTAATTTTTCTAGCAAATGCTGCTTCACATATTACTACCCCACTCCAGAATGTCATGCTGGAACAAAACCAGCATCATTCTAAATTTTTACGTCAACTAAACATCATACAAGAGCTTCTTCTTCTTATGTCATATCCGTCATCGGACGTTGGCGATCATGTTGGTGATCCAAGAGCTAGCTTAGTATAATGAAGTGTTTTCTCAAGTTTGGCAGCTTGAAGATGCTTCCAGAATTCTGGGAGTTGAAGTCCACACATCTTCAAACTGCCTGTTCTGACCGAGGCTTCCCAAGAGAATGAAGCAAACTCCTGGTCCCAACAAAAAATCCTTTTATTAATTTAATAGTGTGAATTCTGCTAATTCACATCCAGCAAAGTCTTTCAAGGGAGGATTTACAGTCACCTTATCTGGCTTGGAGAGCTGCCAGGCTGATATCTGCAAAACCTGGCAAGGAGCCTTGGAGAGAACCAATTAAGGGAACTAATTGTCTCCTGCAAACTCCACTCTCCTTTCGCTCCTCTTTTATTTCCTCTGGGAAGGGCCATTCATCATACACCTGTGGCCTTATTCCCAAGCCGACCCCTGTTCTTTAGCTGTTCCCTTCGTCTGGCAACTCTGCGCATGAGCACATGAAGAAGAGGCTCCAGCTGTTCGTCTGCCTCACTGATGTCTGATTCTGAAGGCAGCTGATAACTGTCAGACGGCCTTGGCCCCCTCTCTGCCTCTGACAAAGAGCCCTCATCAGAGCCTTCCCCAGACTCCAGGATGGGCCCATGTTCCTCCCCAACCTTCTCACTATCTGAATCTGCTGCCAGTTCCACTGGCCATTGGCAGGCCACAACACTGCCAAGGTTTGAGGAACACTGATAGAATGGTTACAGGCCCTGGTCTAGAACTCAAGAGCCACACGTTTTTTTAGGTCTAAAAAGGTGCCAATGAAAGTCATTTCTGAAAAATATTGCCAAGAAAAATGTTGCAAAGGTTTGTTCATCAGGAGTCAAGACTAACTCACAGAATAACAACAACAACCACACACAATGACCCTCCAGTCATGTGTTTTACATACTCCCCTTTTCATCACTTTTAATTTGACAATCACTCTAGGGACAACACCCAAGGCTTTCAGGAACCAAGTTGTGTATTTTTGTTTTATAGCTGAAGATGTCAGGATAGAATCGTAAAGGTAAGGGTTCCCCTCGCACATATGTGCTAGTCGTTCCTGACTCTAGGGGGCAGTGCTCATCTCCCTTTCAAAGCCGAAGAGCCAGCGCTGTCCGGAGACGTCTCTGTGGTCATGTGGCCAGCATGACTAAACACCGAAGGCACATGGAATGCTGTTCCCTTGGCACCAAAGGTGGTCCCTATTTTTCTACTTGCATTTTTTACCTGCTTTCGAACTGCTAGGTTGGCAGAAGCTGGGACAAGTCACGGGAGCTCGCTCCGTTAAGCAGCACTAGGGGTTCGAACCGCCAAACTGCTGACCTTTCTGATCGACAAGCTCAGCATCTTAGCCACTGAGCCGCTGCGTCCCTCACAGAATCATAGCTGCCCTGTAATAAAATTAAGAACAGCCTCAGCTCAGTCTCCAAGGTGGAAAGAAACAGTTGGGTCAAGATGACTCAATCAAGATGACTCAAAAAGACAGCTGTCAACATGTGTCAGAGGAGAGCAAGGTGACATGTCGTTGTTTGCTCATGGAGGACTTCTGTTTTTTACAATGTGGGTTCTTTTGTGTATGATTGCCTTGTGCAGGAAAATGGAAAGCTAGAATCTACAATATTCAAGTCTTGTTTTATCTTAAAGGTAAAAATTCCCCTGGCACATGCGTGCTAGTCGTTCCCGACTCTAGGGGGAGGTGCTCATCTCTGTTTCAAAGCCGAAGAGCCAGCGCTGTCCGAAGACGCCTCCATGGTCATGTGGCCGGCATGACTCAACACCGAAGGCGCACGGAACGCTATTACCTTCCCAGCAAAGGTGGTCCCTATTTTCTACTTGCATGTTTTACATGCTTTCAAATTGCTAGGTTGGCAGAAGCTGAGACAAGTAACGGGAGCTCACTGTGTTACGCGGCACTAGGGATTCGAACCGCGGAACTTCTGATCAACAAGCTCAGTGGCTAAGACACCACGTCCTTCAAGAATATTATATTTCCCTAAATGAGAAATGGAGGAAGATGTTTTTAGAGGCAGAAAGTATCCCCCACATTTTCTTAATAGCCCACACTAGATGTCAGAGATAAGGAGCTTATTGAAAGAAGACAAGTATCTAGATAGCTCTATTCACAAGCAAATACCCTCACCCACGAATCAAAACAGGACGAAAGCCCTTACGTTACAATAGGAATTGCATTCCGCCCCCTAGAGCAGTCCAAACTTCAACCAAACCTAGATCAGACAAACACATAAGGTTTGCATTTCCTCTTTTGCCTATAGAGCCAGCTATTACCCCTATATAACCCCTACATGACTCCATAGGAATCTGACAACAGCCAATAGAATAAATGTTCTTGCACAGGAACAGGAAGATCACATACAGAACCCAGAGAAGGTATAAAAGCCACCCACTCTCAACTCCATGTGCTCAGCTGCCCAGAACCATGTGCTTGGTGGTTCTGCTTCATCAATAAATGGACCCTTTTTCCAATCAGCCTCCACCCTCAAATTTTGTCTCCAGTGCCTTTCTCCCAGCTTGGAACTGAATCAATATCAGTTCCGGCTTGGAACTGATATTTCTTCCCACAACATCAGAGGTGGTATTCAGCAGGTTCTGACCAGTTCTGGAGAACCGGTAGCGGAAATTCTGAGTAGTTCGGAGAACTGGTAAATACCACCTCTGACTGGCCCCGCCCCCATCTATTCACTGCCTCCCGAGTCCCAACTGAACAGGAGGAAATGGGGAATTTGCAGTATCCTTCCCCTGGAGTGGGGAGGGAATAGATATTTTGCAGTATCCTTCCCCTGGAGTGGGGAGGGAATAGATATTTTGCAGTATCCTTCCCCTGGAGTGGGGAGGGAATAGATATTTTGCAGTATCCTTCTCCTGGAGTGGGGAGGGAATGGAGATTTTACAGTATCCTTCCCCTGGAAAGGGAAGGAAATGGGGATTTTGCAGTATCCTTCCCCTGGAGTGGGGAGGGAATGGAGATTTTACAGTATCCTTCCCCTGGAGTGGGGAGGGAATGGATATTTTGCAGTATCCTTCCTCTGGAGTGGGGAGGGAATGGGGATTTTGCAGTATCCTTCCCCTGGAGTGGGGAGGGAATGGAGATTTTACAGTATCCTTCCCCTGGAGTGGGGAGGGAATGGAGATTTTACAGTGTCCTTCCCCTGGAGTGGGGAGGGAATGGGGATTTTGCAGTATCCTTCCCCTGGAGTGGGGAGGGAATGGGGATTTTGCAGTATCCTTCCCCTGGAGTGGGGAGGGAATGGAGATTTTACAGTATCCTTCCCCTGGAGTGGGGAGGGAATGGAGATTTTACAGTGTCCTTCCCCTGGAGTGGGGAGGGAATGGATATTTTGCAGTATCCTTCTCCTGGAGTGGGGAGGGAATGGAGATTTTACAGTATCCTTCCCCTGGAGTGGGGAGGGAATGGATATTTTGCAGTATCCTTCTCCTGGAGTGGGGAGGGAATGGGGATTTTGCAGTATCCTTCCCCTGGAGTTGGGAGGGAATGGAGATTTTACAGTATCCTTCCCCTGGAGTGGGGAGGGAATGGAGATTTTACAGTGTCCTTCCCCTGGAGTGGGGAGGGAATGGATATTTTGCAGTATCCTTCTCCTGGAGTGGGGAGGGAATGGGGATTTTATAGTATCCTTTCCCTGGAGAGGGAAGGAAATGGGGATTTTGCAGTATCCTTCCCCTGGAGTGGGGAGGGAATGGAGATTTTACAGTATCCTTCCCCTGGAGTGGGGAGGGAATGGATATTTTGCAGTATCCTTCCTCTGGAGTGGGGAGGGAATGGGGATTTTGCAGTATCCTTCCCCTGGAGTGGGGAGGGAATGGAGATTTTACAGTATCCTTCCCCTGGAGTGGGGAGGGAATGGAGATTTTACAGTGTCCTTCCCCTGGAGTGGGGAGGGAATGGGGATTTTGCAGTATCCTTCCCCTGGAGTGGGGAGGGAATGGGGATTTTGCAGTATCCTTCCCCTGGAGTGGGGAGGGAATGGAGATTTTACAGTATCCTTCCCCTGGAGTGGGGAGGGAATGGAGATTTTACAGTGTCCTTCCCCTGGAGTGGGGAGGGAATGGGGATTTTGCAGTATCCTTCCCCTGGAGTGGGGAGGGAATGGGGATTTTGCAGTATCCTTCCCCTGGAGTGGGGAGGGAATGGAGATTTTACAGTATCCTTCCCCTGGAGTGGGGAGGGAATGGATATTTTGCAGTATCCTTCTCCTGGAGTGGGGAGGGAATGGGGATTTTGCAGTATCCTTCCCCTGGAGTGGGGAGGGAATGGAGATTTTACAGTATCCTTCCCCTGGAGTGGGGAGGGAATGGAGATTTTACAGTGTCCTTCCCCTGGAGTGGGGAGGGAATGGATATTTTGCAGTATCCTTCTCCTGGAGTGGGGAGGGAATGGGGATTTTATAGTATCCTTTCCCTGGAGAGGGAAGGAAATGGGGATTTTGCAGTATCCTTCCCCTGGAGTGGGGAGGGAATGGAGATTTTACAGTATCCTTCCCCTGGAGTGGGGAGGGAATGGAGATTTTACAGTGTCCTTCCCCTGGAGAGGGAAGGAAATGGGGATTTTGCAGTATCCTTCCCCTGGAGAGGGAAGGAAATGGAGATTTTGCAGTATCCTTCCCCTGCCATGCCCACCAAGCCACGCCCGCCACGCCACGCCACGCCACACCACGCCACCAAGCCAGGCCCACAGAACTGGTTGTCAAAAATTTTGAATTCCACCACTGTACAACATCATCAGTGTGATTGAATGTAGGGTATGCTTCCTATTTGCATACTGTATAATGGCTTGCCCTACACCAGTGTTGGTGCGTATATGGTTTTTTTCCCTTGGTCATTCCTTGATTAGGGTTCTGCTTGAATGTTTGGCTGGTGTTAATCTCTCCTTAAATGGGTGTTATGTTTTTGGAAAAGATTTGTCCTGGTGTTTTTGTTTCCTTCTTTGCTTGTTTATTGTCTCTTTTGAATGGCGTGTAAACATAGTTTATTTCTATGTGTCCATGAATGTACATCAACATAATATGCATTTAGATCATGAAATGCAACACAACAAGCATTATACCAACACAGATTTGCATTCAGTGCACATACAAAAGTTTCAAGCATGTTATAGGCCATCCATAACTAAAATTCCATAGAAACCATAAACTGGAGAACTAACGCGGAAGCTTAGTGCTTTCTTGTCAGCTTACAAAATTTATTAGATGCTTGCAGGATCACAAGTCAAATTTCAAAGGTTAAAGTCCACAAGACTCTTTTTTCCCAGAAAATAAATATCACCGAACTTCCTATTTACAGATTAACTGAGTTGGAAGGGATCTTGTAGGTCATCTAGTCCAACCCCCGTCCCAAGCAGACCTGTACAGATCTGTAAATTTCTTCCAAAAAGACACTATATTCTCTGTTTAGGGGGACAAAAGCCCTAATGCCCCAGAATACACGAAATAAGTGCAAAAAAAGTGTCACCCACAAACGCTAATAGGAACAGAACAATTTACAATCACTGGATTGCAAAGAATGCTAAAGAACATTTATGGACTGAAAAAGCTGCCTGGGCATTTGAATAACATGATTTTAAGTCCCAGATACCTCTGTGGGGTTTTTCCCCAGGTATCAAACAGTTAAATTTACTTATTTATTTTATTTACTTAGTTTGTCACTCCTGTAAAAGAGAACAAGAATAAGAATAAACATGAATAAGAATAGAGGAAATGGATACAAATAAATGGGGACATTAGGACAGGGACCTTAGGCAGGCTGGTGCAATGCAAACCCCTACTCTATTTAATTTAAATAAGCTAAACAAAACTGAACTGTTAAATTTTCAGCAAACGGTTACAATTGCAGCTGGGCCCCTGTTTGGAACAGGAATTTAAAGCCCCAAACAAGACAAACTAAAACCAGTCCAGATGTACAAGATATTGCAAGTTTTTGAACCCCAAAAGTCACACAACCTCCAAGCCCAAAGCTTACCACCTTTTCCTTGGCAGTCTGTGTCAAACGAATTCACCCTTTCAGAAAATCAACCAATAAACAAACCACAGCTAAGCCAACCACGGTTTGGAGAGTGATGCAGGCGGCCACCCCACCTCCCACTCCCCAGTCCTCCTGGGCAGAAGTCCTCAGCGATGGCAAACCCCCCAAGTCCACCCACCCACCCCGCAAGATGCCCTTGCTTGCAGGATGAAAAGAAAGCACCCCTTTTCCTAAGCAGATGCCAGGGTCAATTAGCACCCATCGCGCTTGGCATGGTTTATTCCATAATAGGAATCATTCCCCCCGTGCCAAACTTCCTTCCCGCAAGAGCGAGAGAAGGGACGCGGAGGGATGGAGGGAGTTCTGGCCGCCCCCGCCCCCCAAGCCCGCTGCCCCTCCCCACTTACCCGGGGACCCCCTCCAACCTGCCGCGGGGGCTCTGCTCAGCCTGAGCCCCAGGAGGAAGAAGGGCAGGAGGGGGGCGCGGCTCGGTCCGGCTTTGGAGGCCCCCCATGATCTCCCACTCCCCAGGGACCAGGCGCAGCCCAAGGAAGGACGGGGCGGGTCGCTTTCCCTCTTCCCGCTGCTGCTCCCGGAGGACTTGACGCGCCCAGCTCCGGCAAGGGAGGGCCAGGCAAGCGCGGGAGGGCGAAGTTCAGCCCCCGCGCTCAGCTACAAGGAGTAGCGGCCCCGCCGGGAGAGGAAGTTGGCAAAGCGGAGTTGGTCAACTTCTTTGCAAGAAGCCTTGAATGGGAGAGATTCTTGGTGACCTTTTGCGGGCAGAAAAGGGAGAGATTGGCTCATACAAATTAACAGGGACCTTGGAGGTCATCGAGTCCAACCCTCCTCCCAAGGAGGAGACCCTACACCATTTCTAACAAATGACTGTTCAGTCTCTTCATGAAAGCCTCCAGTGATGAAGCTCCCACAATTTTGGAAAGCCCACTCAGGAGGGTATCATTCGCTGTGAAAAGTTTTTTTTATTTTTTAGTCTCTTACATACAGTTACAAGTATACGTTCACATAGTTGTTATTATTACATTTGTCACTTTTACACATTTATTTTCCCAAATAAAAAGTTGAAATATACTTTTGAGGTTGCTTTCCTTACCATCCCATACATCTATTTGTAATATCAGCACCCTGCTTTTCCTTCCTTTTCTCCCTCCCTCCCTTCTCTACTTTCTTCCTTCCTCCTCTCCCTTCTTTCCTTACATCTCCCCTACTCCTCTCTTCCTCTTCCCCTTCCTACCCTCTCTCCTTTTTCTATCCGGGAGGGTATCATTCACAAGGGCTGGGTAACGCAGCAAAGCCTTGTCACTGAAGGCAAACCAGTCCAACCGGTGGAGAAAGTTGGCTGGGCATGGCAGGAGCCTTCCGAAGCACAGAAGGAGGCTGGTATGTAGAAGTTCGCAGCTCTAAGGCAGCTCTGTAGAGATTCTCAGTCATCCAGGTTCATGGTTGTCCCAAAGGTGCTTTTGCAAGAGGCAACAGGACGTTCTTGTTTTTTTTTTCTTTTAAAGACATTTCACTTCTTATCCAAGAAGCTATCCAAGAAACAGGAAGGTGGGGAAGGGAAGGATTTATCCTCCTTGCAGACAGCTGGTCATTTGCATACTTTTAGAGGGTCATTGAAGCCCTTGGAGGTAGATCTGTGTCCTCAGAATCTCTACAGGCTTTTAGCCATACAATTTGGGATGAAGACCCTTTGAATGGTGTGGGAGTAGGAATAGATTCCCAGAGGGAAAATTGCAGACTACAGGAACCATTTGCACCACTCAGGTGACTCTGAGGACACAGATAAACCTCCAAGGGCTTCAATGACCCTCTAAAAGGATGCAAATGACCAGCTGTCTGCAAGGACTATAAATCCTTCCCTTCCCCACCATCCAGTCAGAGCTGAAGAAGCTTCTTGGGGGAGAAGCGAAACATCTTCAAAAGAGAAAAACCAGAAAGTCCAGTTGTGTCCTGAAAAAGCACCTTTGGGACAACCATGACCTGGATGACGGAGAATCTCCATGGATATCCAGCTGTGGGCTATGCTGTCTCTTGCCTGGCCATTCCCTAGGCAGCATCTCTTTGCCCAGACTCCCAAGGTCTACGCTACCCTCACAGCAGGGCAGTTTTCCTTTGCAGGGAAGGTGTAAAAAGTAAGGGAGATGATCTTAACATCAATAAATCAGTAAACAAACTGAAATATTCTTGCAGTCCTGGAAAGCAGGATAGTGCTGGGAAACAGCTGACAGGCTGCTGTGTTGTTGCCAAGGAAGGAGATCTTAGATTATCTCAATGCAGTGTAATTCTACTCTTGGTGGAGGTGATCACAGCATTAAAGGACAGTGTCTGCCAAGTCAATTTTTTAAAAAAACCCACCACAGTATTTACACAGCCCAGCTTTGGCTGGTTTTTTTACAACAGAGACTCGTGAATGTTTTAAATTGTTTTAGTTATATTCTATGTAAGACACCGAAGAGTGATTTCGATCGTCACATGTTTAGAAATGTGGGAAGCCACCACCCGCTCCTAAAAGAATGAAATATTTTGAGGAATATTTTAAAAAGGCAGGATAAAATATTTCCCCTAAAAGAAGAATGAAAAATATTAAGGGAGAACAGAAAGTCGGAGCCCCCAAGCACATACTAGGGAAGGCAGCTTTTAGAAATGCAGATTTGGTAATCCATTCAAGACAGGATATTTTGAAATTCCCTGCAGCGGAAGTCTGAACAAAGGCAGAGTGATAGGATTAGCCCTCACTCAAGATCCAAGACAGGGCAAAAGCCGTTAAGCCACAATAGGAATTATTGCATCACCCTCAGCAGTCCAAACTTCAACCAAACCTGGAAGCTCAGACTAACTCCTAGGATTTGCCTATAGAGCCAGCTATGACCCCTGCATAACCCCTACATGGCCCCATGGGAGTCTGAGAACAACCAATAGAATACATGTTCTTGCACAGGAACAGGAAGCTCAAGTGCAAAGCTCAAGAGAAGGTATAAAAATCACCCACTCTCAACTCCATGTGGTCGGCTGCCCAGAACTCATGTGCTTCTGCTTCAGCATTAAACCATCTTTCCAATCAGCCTCCATGTTTCCAATGTCTTTCTCCCAGCTTGGAATTGAACCAGACGGATACTTCTTCCCACAGAAACATGTTAAATCAAATAAAATACCTGGATTTTAAAAGACGCAGCTACTATTTTTACTTAATGAATAATAATAGTAACAACAACAACAACAACAACAACAACAACAACAACTCAATGAAATTGTTCATTTTCTAATGAAGGAGAATATTGGTAGCTCAGGGTTGAAATGAGGGGTCCTTGGGGCTCTTTGAGCTTGCTTGGGGTTTTTTTGCAGACATTTTGTTACCCAACTAGGTAACATCATCAGTGTTAAACGTCTACGAGAAAACAAGCAAGCTCAGAGAGCACCACGGAGCCCCCCCCCCATTTCAACCCTGAGCTACAAAGATCCTCCTTTATTTTCGGAACAGCCGCCTCTCACAAATCTTCTAGTGCCTAAAGTACAAGCACCTTGTGTAGGAAGTTAGCACCCACCCCTCTCCTAGGAAAATGAGATATTTTAGGAGATATTAAAAGGGCAGAATATTTCCCTTAAAAGAGAGGCAGAAACTCACCCCCCACACCTTTGTCAATGGACCATTAAGGCCTGAGGCAGTCAATTCTACATAACAAAGACCTGCCTCCTTCAGGCAGCGCCATAATAGGAATCCCAAAGCCCTTTCATTACATCATCACCCAGCAAGAGTCAACCAAGCCTGGGACATGCATGACTTACAAAGTTGCTCCTGCATGGCCCCATGGGAGTCTGGCAACCAATCAGAATACAAGCTCAAATTCAAAAGCCCAGAGAGGGCATAAAAGCCAGGCACTCTCAGCATCTCTTCCTTTTTTTTGCCCAGGACCTCAAACTTTTTTTGCCCAGGACCTCAATCCATCATTAAACCATGTTTTCAAGCAGCCTCCAATGTTTCCAGTGTCTTTCTTCCCACTTGGAACATTACTCCCAACGCTTCCTAAACAGCGAAGCCAATAACTGGAACAGTTGGGAGGCATTTCAGATCATTCTTTCTACCGGTATCCTGCAGGGGAAAAGCCCAATCATGTGAGAATCGGACAGCGTCCCAAGATTCCATTGTTCTCCCCCCCCCTCTCTCCCCCTCTCCCTCCCCCTCCTCTCTCCAGGAAGTGCTTTCTTGATCTTTTGAATAACAAGGAGTTCTGCCAAGTGGCAGGGACTCACCCCCCCACCCTCCCCGTTGCAAGAAATCAGCTCTCTCAACTTTAAAGAGAAGCACATGGTCCAGAACAGATTGCTGGCTCGTTTTGAGATTCTTAGAACAACAGTAGTGGAAAAATTGCTATGGGAAGCACTGGATGCTTTTACTTATTAATTTTATTTGTCAATAAGTACAAAGAAACAAGTATGGAAAAACACATCAAAAAATGGCACAAATAAATGGATATAAATAAGCAAAACCTAGCCATAAACACATAAAAAGAGTACATATACCGTATTTTTCAGAGTATAAGACGCACCCTTTTCCCTCAAAAAAAGAGGGTGAAAATCTGGGTGCGTCTTATACACCGAATACAGCATTTTTGGCCTCTTGAAACCCCACCCCCTTCACCAAAGTGGCCATGTATAGCTTGTAGGAGGCTTGCAGAGAACTCCTGGGGTCTGGTGAGAACAGAAATGAGCAAAAAACGGGCCACGATTTGCCCGATTTTGCCCCTCCCAGCCCCCAGGAGCAGTTTATAAGCTTCCTAATAGCTATCCATACCCTTTTTTTGGCAAAAAAACGTGTCTGTTTTCATGAAAAAATGGCTGTTTTTTGCTTGTTTTTGCCCCCCCCCCCGGAGCACTCTACAAGCCTCCTAAGAGCTATTCATGCCCTTTTAAAAAACAAAACAAAACAGGCCCGTTTTTGCAGAAAACGGGCCGTTTTGAGGAGGTTTGCAGAGTGCAAACACTTTTTTTAAAAAAAATTGCCTCTTCAAACCCTTGGTGCGTCTCATACTCTGAAAAATATGGTAAATGGGGACTGTAGAACAGGGATGGTAGGCATGTTTGTGCCATTATGGATGCCCCCTTTATGGACCTCTTAAGAAACATGTAAGGTCCACAGAAGACAGCTGAAGGTCAAAGGTATGAGGGGTTAGAGGAACTAACAACAGGGTCGGATAAGGTGTTCCACACAGTTACTACTCTATTGCTGAACTTGTTTTTCCTGCAATCAAGATTAGAACGGATTCAATTTATTTGTATCTATTGATAGTCCTTGTATTGTTGCAGTTGAAGTGAAAGTAATCAGGTAGGACGTTATGGCAGATTATCTTGTGCCCTAAGTTCAGGTCGGAATGTAGACGGCGTAGTTCAAGATTATCCAGGCCTAAAATTTCAGGAATTTTATTACAAAGAGTTTGAGTCCTCTTCTTGTAAAATACCTCTGGACCCTCTCTAATGTTTTGATGTCCGAAATGCAGTGTGGATTGGGGGAAACATCTTTTAGTAGCGACTGAATTAGTTTATTTTCTCAGGATGCTCCAGACTGAACGGGTTTGCATCAGGAGTGGTATTAACTTTCCTTCCCTACCGGTTCGCAAATGTGAGCCCGCGCTCCGCCTTCCATATATGCGCTTTGCCTTAAAAAAGGCCCTAGATGGGATGCCAGAGAGCAGGGATGGTGAACTTTTTTCCCCTTGGGGGGGCGAAAGTGCATTCACGCATGGGATAGCTCGCATGCCCTTGACAACACCCATAACGCAATGCCCCCTGCAGGTCCCACCCCCACACACACATGCCCATGCACATGTGAATCCCCCACCCCCATGCATGTGGGCGTAATCCCCCACCTCCCTGCGCATACGCACATCTATCTGCAGAGACCCAGAAATCAGCTGGCTGGCGCAGTGAAGCTGACCTCGGCAACAGCTCACGTGCCTACAGAGATTGCTCCGTGTGCCAGGTGGCACACGGAGCCATCTCTGCAGGCATGTGAGGCAGAGGTTCATAGGTTTGCCAACACGGCCATAGAGCGTGGGCAATTTCCAATGCCAGTTAGAACCAGCGGGATGCCACCTCTGGTTTGCATAATGCCCCGAGTGACAAAAAGATAATAATCAAGGTTACAGCTAGCCACGCCTATCTTGTGCAAATCATTCAATGACTAGATCTTCCAATTAATCTTAAGTGACAGGAAAGAGATCAAAAAAAGGGCAGTTGCCTTTTGAAGAGCATCTTTGGGATATCTAACACACCTTCCTCCTGCTATTTTTCCGCACAACAACCCTCTGAGGTGAGTTGGGCTGAGAGAGAGTGACCAGCCCCCAAGGTCACCTAGCCAGCTTTCCATGGGTAAGGCGGGATTAGAACTCACAGCCTCCCGTTTTCTAAACCGGTGCTTTAATAACCTCTAGGCCAAATTCCCTACAAAAAGGCAACTTAGAACTTAAGGAGAAACTTCCTGACAGTGAGAACAATTAATCAGTGGAACAACTTGCCTCCTGAAGTTGTGAATGCTCCAACACTGGAGGGTTTTTAAAGAAGAGATTGGATAACCATCTGTCTGAAATGGTGTGGGGTCTCCAGCCTAAGCAGGGGGTTGGACTAGAAGACCTCCAAGGTCCCTTCCGACTCTGTCATTCTATTTCTGTGTAGCCTAACAAGAAATAAATAAATATACTTTTCGTACCGAATGCTTTTTTAAACAAACTTTTTGATACCGTGCAATTTTAATAAACAATCCACTGTATACTTTTTAATAAATATCTTTTTGACATTACCGTATTTTTTGACTATAAGACGCATCGCTATATAAGACGCACCAAGATTTCAAAGAGTTAAGTAAGAAAAAAAAACGTTTTTGTCCTCCTCGGCCCCCAGAAGCATTCTGCAAGGTTCAGCAGGGCTGGGTAAGGCAAAAACACCCCCATTTTTGCAAAAAATGACCCATTTTTGGCCCATTTTTCGCAAATATGGGATGCAGGGGTGGGGCTTCAGGAGGCCAAAAATTGCTGTATTCGGATGAAATAAGGCGCACCAACATTTCCACGCTCTTTTAGGTGGGGGAAAAGGTGCGTCTTATACTCTGAAAAATACAGTGTATATTTTTTCTCTCAACACACAGCCTTTTATTGCCAAACAGCAATGAAAGCCTAGGCAGAACTGGACTTGGTGTGTTCATCGGTGAAAAAGAAAACGGATTTTTAGTGTGTTTTTACTCAGCTGTGAATTGCGTCTCCCATCTCTACTTGCAGAATTGCAGACACTCAGGAAAAAAGACAATTTCCACACAATTCCTTGGCTGCAAAAAGCAGATCTAGGATATGTCCCAGCCAGGCAACCCCTTCCACACAAAGCTACACACACGCACACACACACACACACACGCACACACACACACACTTTTAAAAACTATTAAGCCATCTGAAAGACAGATATTGTAGCTTACCTTTGTCCTTGTGCTCTGGGGCTGCCTCAACAGATGCCCAAATTCTCCTCTTAAGTCTTTCTTCTCCTTAAGCCCTTCTAGAACATTCTCCAGGCCATTCAAATGCTGCCATCCTGAAGCCCAGCCTGTTGGCGAAGAAGCAGATGGAAACGATTAGCCACAAAGCCAAAAGCTGGAAAGTTCCACTTTTTCCCAAAACTGGGAAATGAAACTCCGAGTCTCCGGTTGCTCTCGTGCCTCAGGGCAGCCTTTCCGGACAGTCCCCAGAGTCCGACTGAGTGACTTAACGTGGTTTCTTGAAAGGACGCTCGGCAACTCTTAATCACATTTTCTGAGCGCCTCCCCAGAGCCAACCAGACCCATGACTAAGGCTGAGAGGAATCGCTTCGGCTGGGGCGAAGATGTGAAACAGCTTTAATGTCACCATTTCACCTCATCCCCATCTTGTTGTTAGAAGTCTTTATTGCTTCATCCTTGAGGGGCGTCAAGGGAGGTCCGGAAGCTTCTGGCAACCTCCAAAATAATATGTAGAGCTGGTTTGGTGTAGTGCTTAAGGTTCTGGCCTAGAAATGAGGAGACTGTGAGTTGTAAGGTAAAGGTAAAATTTCCCCTCACACATGTGTGCTAGTCGTTCCCGACTCTAGGGGACGGTGCTCATCTCCGTTTCAAAGCCGAAGAGCCGGCGCTGTCCGAAGACGTCTCCGGGGTCATGTGGCCGGCATGACTAAACCAGTGGTGGGTTCCAGATCCCGTCACAACTGGTACGCTGCGACGGGGCTGGATGTCCACCTCGGGCACGCGTGCTGCAGGTACGTGCACACGCCACTGTCCTGTAACGACCCAGCTGCTCGGCGAGGTCGCGCAGACATTGTACGCTGTGCGTGCATGCGCAATTGGCCGGTTTCCCTCAAATAGAGGTAAGGAACGTGGGTTGGGGGGTGGGCACTGAAGCACCATTATGGTATGGTGGCAGCTGCTCCCAGCTACCACTGGTATGCCTGTACCGGGCTGTACCGCCCAGAACCCACCACTGGACTAAACGTCGAAGGCGCACAGAACGCTGTTACCTTCCCACCAAAGGTGGTTCCTATTTTTCTACTTGCATTTTTTACGTGCTTTCAAACTGCTAGGTTGGCAGAAGCTGGGACAAGTCACGGGAGCTCACTCCGTTACGCGGCGCTAGGGATTTCTGATCAACAAGCTCGGTGTCTTAGCCGCTGAGTCACTACATCCCTTGTGAGTTGTAGTCCTGCCTTACGCATGAAAGCTGGGTGGGTGACCTTGAGCCAGGCACTCTCTCTGAGCCCATCTCACCTCACATGACTGGTGACTGGCCCCGAGTCACCTGGCCAGTTTTCATACCTAAGGCAGGACTAGAACTCGCAGTCTCCTGGTAATCGGCCTAAGCCTAAACTCACCCAGCCAGCTTACATCCCTAAAGCAGGACTAGAACTCACAGTTTTCTGCTGACTGACCTAAAGTCACCCAGCCAGCTTTCATGCCTAAGGCAGGACTAGAACTCACAGTTTCTAGCCTGATGCCTTAAACACTCGATCAGATTGGCTTCTTGGGTTCGTGGTTTCTTAGCAACTGCATCTTCTGGATAAGGGCTGAAGGCCAGCAGAGAGAAGTCATGAGTGTCCCTTCGTTCTCTCCCCTCTTGCCCTCCAAGTGAACAGGCTCTCTTGCAGACCAAGCTATTATTGAGAGTCCCGTTTTTCTAGCACAAGATTTTGCAAACCACGTGGGAACTTCAGGCTTCCCAAGAGAAAGGAAGACATCAGAGAGAGGAGGAGGGGGTCAAGCTATTTTCCAAGGCACCTGAAGGCCAGACAAGGAATAATGGATGGAAACTAAACAAGGAGAGATTCAACCAGGAAATAAGGAGAAATTTTCTGACAGGGAGAACAATCAACCCAAGGAACAGAAGTTGCCTTCAGAAGTTGTGGGAGCTTCATCCCTGGAAGCTTTCAAGAAGAGACTGGACTGCCATCTGTCAAAAATGGTGTAAGGTCTCCTGCTTGGGTGGAGGGTTGGACTAGATGACCTACAAGGTCCCTTCCAACTCTGTTAATCTTTTTTTTCCTAAGTTTTGAAAACTTCACTTGAACATAGCTCAATTTCCACTTGAGAGGAGATTCCAGGATTATTATTTTTTTAAACTAATTGCTTCCGCAGAGCTGAGCCAGTTTGAAAAACCCTAATCTAGTGAGTGGGGTAATTCTCTTTTGGCGAATATATTTGGCCACTTATGGGGCAAAAAAACAACAACAAGTTTTTCTCTTCTGTTTTGGACTGTCAAGATTTTTTGACAGTGAGGAAGGCCTGGGAGAAAGGATGCCTCTGTCCCCAAACCTGACTGAATTTGCATCTTTTGTCTGAAGTTAAAACATAACTCTTTAAAATTAACCCCCTACAGAGATCGGGGAGGGAGAGGGGGGAAGAAAGAGATGGGGAATGAGTGAGAGGGAGAGAGGGAGAGAGAGAAAGAGAGAGGGGGGAGGGAGGGAAGGAGGGGGGGAGAGAGAGAGTTAGAGAGAGGGAGGGACAGAGGGAAGAGAGAGGTGGGGAGGGAGTGGGAGGGAGAAAGAGAGAGAGAGAAAGAGAGAGGGGGAGGGAAGGAAGGGGGGAGAGAAAGAGAGGGAGAGAAGGAGAGAGAGTGAGGGAGAGAGGGAGAGAGAGGGAGGGGGAAAGAGGGGGAAAGAGAGAGGGAAGGAGGGAGGGAAGGAAGGAGGGAGAGAAAGAGAGGGAGAGAAGGAGAGAGAGGGAGGGAGGAAAGGAGGGAGAAAGGGAGGGGGGATCCTAGTTTTATGCTTACCTTTCTCCAGTTGCAAAGTGTTTTCTTGCTTGCTTGCAGAAAAACGGCTCAGGAAAGAAGAGAAAGGAAAAAAACCAGAAGGATTTCTGAGGGAAGAAGGGGAGAAGCAGGAGGCAGGGGAGGGGTGGCCCCCGGGGTCTTTCTCCGAAAGAGACTCGCTGTGGGACGGAGGAAAGGGAAATGCTGTCATCTTTGGCAAAAGGGGATTTGATGGCCTCTTAGAGGAGATCTCGCCTAAACGGCTTGTGCTGAGAGCCTCGTACAATCCTGGCATTTGGGACGTTTTTGTGGGTTTTTGCCTTGCAAGTTTAAATCCAGGTTGGGTTGGGTAAATATTTGTTCTTTTTCCACCTCCCTCATCTTTTTTTTTTTTACCATTCTAATAACAGCACAATTGGTGTCGTGCCCTAAAAAAATGCACACTTGGCTAAAAGAAGCCTCTCCTGTAGGAAGAACAGCCTGCTCCCAGTAGTAGTACAGAAGATTTGTTTTCCTTCTGTTTAACAAAATCTCTCTCTTCCACCTCTCTCCCCCTCCCTCTCTCCCCTCTCTCTCCACCTTTCTCTGTTTCTCTTCCCCTCTCCCTCTCTCCCCCCTCTCCCCCCTCTCCCCCTTTCTGTCTCTCTCTTCCCCTCTCCCTCCCTCCCTCTCTCCCCCTTTCTCTCCCCCCTCTTCCTCCCTCCTTCCCTCCCTCCCCTCTCTCTCCCCCTTTCTGTCTCTCTGTGTCTCTCTTCCCCCATCCCTCCCTTCCTCTCCCTGTCTCTGTCTCCCCGCCCCCTCTGTGTGTGTGTGTGTGTGTGTTAGATTGGGTAATGGATAGGCACACACAGGCTTAACGGTAACAACCGCTCTTTATTTAAGTACAACAAGTGAGAACAATCCAGCGAAGGTTGAGTCTGATAGCAGCCCTTTTATAGGGAGCTGTCAGACCCTTCGACCAATGAGATTAAACCTCTGTTCCCGCCAGAACAGAGGACCTTGGTGGAAACCACTGTAGTTAGAGCAAGTATCTAACAGTTTGTGTGTATGTTTATGAAATGAGACTGGTGCTCCCTTCTCTTTGGGAACTTGTAGTAAAGAGGAAGTGTGGGGTTAATAATAGAAGTTACACTACAGAGGAAAGTATCGCATGTTTGTGACACTTCTGATGAATGTCTAATACAGGGGTGTCCAAACTTGGGAACTTTAAGACTTGTGGACTTCAACTCCCAGAATTCCCCAGCCAGGCTGGGGAATTCTGGGAGTTGAAGTCCACAAGTCTTAAAGTTCCCAAGTTTGGACACCCCTGGTCTAATCTATGGAAGGCATCTGCTAGTATTCTGAAAAACACTCAAAAGTGAAAGGTATTTTCCCCGGATAAGATAATCCTCAATTTATGACCACGACTGAGCCCTGTTGCTAAGTGAGACAGTTGTTAAGTAAGATTTGCCCCATTTCACAACCTTTCTCGCCACAATTAAGGGAATCACTGCAGTTGACACGGTTGTTATGTGAATCCAGCTTCCCCATGAGCTTTGCTTGTCTGGAGGTCGTGAAAGGGGGACGCTGCAACCGTCATCAATACGAGCCAATTGCCAAGCAACTGAATTTTGATCTGCAACAGTTGTCAGTGTGAAAAACGGTCATAAGTCAGCTTCTTCCAAGAAGAAGCTTCTTGGATGAGAAGTGAAACGTCTTCAAAAGAAAAACCAGAAAGGCCAGTTGCCTCCTGAAAAAAAGCCCCTTTGGGACAACCCTGACATGGATGACGGAGAATCTCTACAGACTTTTAGCCATACAATTTGGGATGAAGACCCTTTGAATAGTATGGGAGTAGGAATGGATTTCCAGAGGGGAAAAATTAGATTTCAGGAACCATTTGCACCACTCAGGTGACCCTGAGGACACAGGTAAACCTCCAAGTGGCCTCAAGGACCCTCTAAAAGGATGCAAATGACCAGCTGTCTGCAAGGACTGTAAACCTTTCCCTTCCCCACCCTCCTGTCAGAGCTGAAGAAGATTCTTGGATGAGAAGCAAAACATCTTCAAAAGAAAAAACAAAGTCTAGTTACATCCTGAAAAAAAGCCCCTTTGGGACAACATATGGCCTGGATGACTGAGAATCTCTACAGACTTTTAGCTATACAATTTGGGATGAAGACCCTTGGAATGGTGTGAGAGTAGGAATGGATTTCCAGAGGAAAAATTGCAGACTACAGGAACCATTTGCATCACTCAGGTGACTCTGAGGACACAGGTAAACCTCCAAGTGGCCTCAAGGACCTTCTAAAAGGATGCAAATTCCCAGCTGTCTGCAAGGACTGTAAACCCTTCCCTTCCCCACCATCCAGTCAGAGCTGAAGAAGCTTCTTGGATGAGAAGCGAGACGTCTTCAAAAGAAGAACAAGAAAGCCCAGTTGCCTCCTGAAAAAGCACCTTTGGGACAACCATGACCTGGATGGCTGAGAATCTCTAGTCATGTCCCTTTTTTTCAGTGCTGTTTTAACTTCAAACGGTCACTCAATGAATGAATGGTGGTACATCAAGGCCTCTCTAGTCTGTACACAGAAACGTCTCCTCCCACAGGGATGTTTTCCCTTCAGGGTGGATTTTGCATTGTTGCACCTTGGCATAAAATGAGACAAGGCAGAGAAGAAGCAACATTGATCACCAGACGGGGAAGGCATGCAAGGTTTTCTTGAGGGAGGTGGGCCAAACTTGAGTTGAGACTACAGTTCCCAGAATCCCTCGTAACAGAGTTCACATAGTCTTCCGAAGGAGGTTGCTGCCACCTTATGGTTATTCCTGTAACTGCAGCAAAAGGAAATCAGATATGTGCAATTATTCAGAGGTGTGAGACGAAGTGGGACCTGCTTCTGTTGAATTCAAGCTATCCTTTCCTCTCTTCCTAAGGATAAAAATTGGGGAAATCAATTTTGGAAGCTTCCAGGAAACAACAACAACAATGTTTCATAGTATTGGTCCATTTGGAATATCTACAAGAGCTTCCTTATGAAAACCCGGGAGCACTTTTGCATTTAAAAACAATATTTCCTTTAAGTCAATGGCATTAATTACATAATTAAAATTCATTTCTGATTTCTTAGCGTGGATCTCTTAGCCTTCTCAAATCCTTTCTTGATCCAGCTGGTAGGTGTGTGAGATGTTGCTGAGTTTCTCAGGTCGAACAGGAGAGGGCGCCCTAGACCAAATGATGACTTGTGTTAATCCTACTTACTGGATAACAACAGTTTGTGCGAGTTTGGGATCACATACCCCAGCACCACAGCATCTGCCTCCTTCCTTCCTTCCTTCCTTCCTTCCTTCCTTCCTTCCTTCCTTCCTTCCTTCCTTCCTTCCTTCCTTCCTTCCTTCCTTTTCCTTCCTTCCTTCCTTCCGCCCTCCTTCCTTCCCTCCCTCTTTTTCTTCCTTCCTTCATCCCTCCCTCTCTCCCTCCCTCCTTCCTTCCCTTTTTCTCCCATTCCTTTGTCCTTCCTTCCTCCCTCCCCTCCCTCCCCTTCCTTCTCCCATCTTTCTCCTTCCTTCCTTTTTTCTCCCATCTTTGTCCTTCCTTCCTTCCTCCCCTCCCTCCCTCCCTTCTCCCATCTTTCTCCTTCCTTCCTTTTTTATCCCATCTCTTTGTCCTTCCTTCCTCCCTCCCCTCCCTCCCTTCTCCCATCTTTCTCCTTCCTTCCTTTTTTATCCCATCTCTTTGTCCTTTCTTCCTCCCTCTCTCCCCTCCCTCCCTTCTCCCATCTTTCTCCTTCCTTCCTTTTTTATCCCATCTCTTTGTCCTTCCTTCCTCCCTCCCCTCCCTTCTCCCATCTTTCTCCTTCCTTCCTTTTTTACCCCATCTCTTTGTCCTTCCTTCCGTCCCTCTTTTCTTCCTTTCTTTCCTTCCTTCCCTCCCTCCCATATTTTTCATTTTATTCTGAAAATTAAAATATCAACAAAGCGGAGGAGGGAAAGACATTTTAGAAAGACAAAACTAGACAAAAACATTAAAAAAGATGCGAGTTAAAAGGACAACAAACAAAACCACCTATTTATTCCCTCCTAGTTAAACGCTGACGCATATATTGCAACAATACATAACTGCCAACTGCATTTCTGATTTCTGCGAGTTGATTGGCTGCATAGGAATCCAGGCACAACCACCACTGCCAATTTCTAAGTGAGCTTGAAATAGGAATGTCCTGCTATTAGGCTCCTTCATATTCAGTTACGAAGGTAAATAGGGACCAGGTTTGTTTCTGCTAAGAGATGAAGTCGTAAAATATGACATCACGTGACTGCATTGCTTAGCTATACCTATCCAGGCAGTCCCAGTTTTCATCATAACCCCAAGTTGTGCAGGTTGTTAGTAATAGGACTTAGATACTGCTTTATAGTGTTTTACAGTCCTCTCTAAGCAGTTTACAGAATCAGCATATTGCCTCCAACAGTCTAGGTCCTCCTTTTACCAACCTCAAAAGGATGGAAGGCTGAGTTGACCTGAGATAGATAGATAGATAGATAGATAGATAGATAGATAGATAGATAGATAGATAGCAATAGCAATAGCAATAGCAATAGCACTTAGACTTATATACTACTTTATAGTGCTTTACAGCCCACTCTAAGTGGCTTACAGAGTCAGCCTATCGACCCCAACAATTTGGGTCCTCCTTTTACCAACCTCAGAAGGATGGAAGGCTGAGTCGACCTTGAAACTGGTGAGAATCGAACTGCCATCAGTTGGCAGTCAGCAGTAGTAACCTGCAGTACTTCATTCTAACCACGGCACCACGGACGCTCTTAATGATGGTGATTCTTGCAATAGTATGGAAGACATGAGGAAACAACAATGGAAGAGGTGAAATCCCCCCTACTTCCTGCTCTCCACATATTCAGGATGCACCAAGTACTGTCCATACAAGTCCACAAAATTTGCAAAAAAAAAAAAAAAAAATCAGACCAGAGATTATGGGATGCACAGTTCACTCTTGGTATAAGTATTTATAAGTCTTCCTCAACCTACAAACAGTTTATTTAGTGCCCCTTCGAAGGTATAACAGCACTGAAAAAAGAGAATAGAACACATTAGACTGGTGTGTCTCAACTTTGGTGACTTTAAACATGAGTGGATTTGAATTCCCAGAATTCCTCAACCAGCTTAAAGTCACTGAGGTTGAGAAACACTTAACAAGATGACCAACCTACAGTATATGTGGTACCTTGCTCAATAGTAATAACTGTGAGAGGGATCTTGGGAGTCCTAGTGGACAACCATTTAAATAGGAGCCAGCCGTGTGCAGCAGCTGCCAAAAAAGCCAACACAGTTCTAGGCTGCATCAACAGAGGGATAGAATCAAGATCACGTGAAGTGTTAATACCACTTTATAATGCCTTGGCAAGGCCACACTTGGAATACGGCATCCAGTTTTGGTCACCACCATGTAGAAAAGATGTGGAGACTCTAGAAAGAGTGCAGAGAAGAGCAACCAAGATGATTAGGGGACTGGAGGCTAAAACATATGAAGAACGGTTGCAGGAACTGGGTATGTCTAGTTTAATGAAAAGAAGGACTAGGGGAGACATGATAGCAGTGTTCCAATATCTCAGGGGTTGCTACAAAGAAAAGGGAGTCAAGCTATTCTCCAAGGCACCTGAGGGCAGGACAAGAAGCAATGGGTGGAAACTAATTAAGGGGAGAAGCAACTTAGAACTGAGGAGAAATTTCCTGACAGTTAGAACAATTAATCAGTGGAACAGCTTGCCTCCAGAAGTTGTGAATGCCCCAACACTGGAAGTCTTTAAGAAGATGTTGGATAACCATTTGTCTGGAACGGTATAGGGTTTCCTGCCTAGGCAGGGGGTTGGACTAGAAGACCTCCAAGGTCCCTTCCAACTCTGTTATTCTATTCTATTCTATTCTAACCTGCTAGTGAGAGCAACTAATAGAAGGTAAAGGTGAGGCTGCAAGATGGGGGAAGGGACTAAACTGCTGGCTAAATCTGCAGTGGCTGAGAATATCTCTATAAGCTTCACTGCTCTACTCTTCTCGTCCTCTTCTGAAAGTTGTTGTTATTTATCAACTTTAATCTTTACTCTTCAACAGTGCGGAAAATTGGCACTTAATTTGCTTTGGGAGGGAGAGCATTGGAGGATTAATTGCTGCTCCTTTTCTCTCCCTGTATTTAGGCTCTTGTATTGTTTCAGCTGAGGTGCTCCAGCTTGTGACACATTCATTTCCTGGCCCCCTCTCCCCCCCCCCACTTCCTCTCAGTTGTCTTCAGCTGATGATGAATGCATTTTTTGAGCAATGGGGCTGGGATCAAAGATGCTGGAGGGGGGAAAGGTAGGAGTAACAGTGAAGTGCAGAATCGGCCCAATTTTTCTTGAGTTGGCCCAAGGACATGCATTGCTACATGTGAAATTCCCCCATTGTTCTGTTAAGCGTAGTTTCATAGACTTGTTTTCCAGGATTCTGGTAGCAGGAGGCCTACGCCTCAAATGTTGGAGATAGAATGGAATGGAATAGAATGAAATAGAACAGAACAGAACAGAATACATATTGGAATGAAGAATAGGATAGGATAGGATAGGATAGGATAAGAATAGAATAGAATAGAATAGAATAGAATAGAATTCTTTACTGGCCAAGTGTGAATGGACACACAAGGAATTTGTCTTTGGTGCATATCCCCTCAGTGTACATAAAAGAAAAGATACATTTGTCACAAATCATAAGGTACAACACTTAATGATAATCCTAGGGTACAAATAAGCAATCAGGAAACAAGGTCAATATAAATCGTAAGGATACAAACAACAAAGTTACGGTCATGCAGTCATAAGTGGGAGGAGATGGGCGATAGGAACGATGAGAAGACTAATAGTAATAGTAATGCAGCCTTAGTGAATAGTTTGACAGTGTTGAGGGAATTATTTGTTTAGCAGAGTGATGGCATGGGGGGAAAACTGCCCTTGTGTCTAGTTGTCTTGGTGTGCAGTGCCCCATAGTGTCGTTTTGAGGGTAGGAGTTGAAACAATTTAGATGGATATGCAAAGTCAGATTGGAAAAAAAACACATCTGCCCAAATGCAATTGATGGGTATTTTCTCCGTGCAAAAATCATTATCCTCAAGGATAATGGGGATGCTGGAGGATGCTACATCCTCGTAGCACAGGATTTAGATGAAGGGATAGAAGGGGAACTCATCAAATTTGCAGATGACACCAAGTTGGGGAAAACAAATAACATTTTAGAAGGTAGGCTCAGGATCCAGAAGAATCAACAGGGGTATAGTATCAAGAGCAGAAAAAGTGTTTGTAGCAATTTATGCCCTGCACTAGCAAGGCCACTCTTGAAATATTGCATTCAGTTTTGGTTACCATGATACAAAACAGAGGCTGAGACCATAAAAAGGATGTAGAGATGAGCAAAAGGAGATGGTTAGGGGACTGGGGGCTAAAATATACGATAAACGATTGTGGGAACTAACAGAGCCATGGAGTAGGAGAGATGTGATAGCGGCCTGCCAGTATTTGTGGGGCTGAAACAGAAAAGAAAGGCAAGAGAAGAAGGAAACGGAAAGAAGAGGAGGAAGGGAGGAAGTAGAGAAGGGAGGGAGTGTGAAAAGAAAAGGAAAATTAGGTTGGTGATAATACAACATAGGTGCGTGGGATGGTAAGCAAAGCAACCCAGAACGTACATTTTAACCTTTTATATGGAAAAACAAATATGTAAAAGTGATAAAGATAAACAAGAATAATAACTATATGAACGTATACTTGCAACTATATATAAGAGAATAAAAATAAAAAAAAACTTTCTAAAAAAGACAAGATTCTGATGGGGATGGGTGAAAAATTGATAAAGAAAATGTATTACTTATTGACATTTAAAATGGAAGAGGAACAGGTTAAACAACCAATGATTGGATGGGCAAAGAAATTTTGGTTATAACATTGAATTAGCAAAATGGCAAAAATTATTGGACAGGAATGATAAATTGACTATGGCCTCGGCTTGTAAAGAAAATCTACCCAAAATGTTCTACAGATGGCACTTGGCCCCCAGCAAGATTGGAAAAAAATGCTTAGTAACCTGTCTACAAAATGTTGGAAATGCAATCTGTCCCCAGGCACATACTACCCAGAGGTTTGTATTTAGCAGGTTCTGGACAACCGGTAGCGGAAATTTTGAGTAGTTTGGAGAACCGGTAAATGCCACCTCTGGCTGGCCCCGCCCCCATCTATTCTCTGCCTCCCGAGTCCCAGCTGATTGGGAGGGAATTGGGATTTTACAATAGCCTTCCCCTGCCACGCCCACCAAGCTACACCACCGAGCCACGCCCACAGAACTGGTAGTAAAAAAAAATTGAATCCCACCACGGATTCTACCATACGTGGTGGAAGTGCAGCAAATCAAGCAAATATTTTTCTTGCTTTTACATAATTGGCTGGAAGAGATAACTAAACAGAATATAGATTCGCAGCCAGAATTATATCTGTTGGGAATAATACCAGAGAGTTACGATAAAGGGGCCACATATTTAGTTTTACACATACTGACAGCAGCAAGGATTATATTTGCCAAATACTGGAGAAATGAAAACACTCTGCCGGACGAAGAAGTAATTGGGAAAATTTTAGAATGTGCTGAAATGGATAGGTTAACTTTTAAAATTGATAAAGAAGACTCAGAATCAGTGGTGGGTTCTGGGCGGGATGCCCTGGTATGGGTGTACTGGTGGCCTCTGGGAGCAGTGGCCACCGTACCAGAACAGTGTTTCCATTGGGCCCACTCGCCTGCCCTCGTTCCTTACCTGTTTTTAAGCCAACAGGGCCATTTGTGCACATGTGCGCAGAGTACAGCCCCTGCGCGACCTCCGCCAGGCAGGTGGAGTGTCACAGGGCGGTGGCATGAGCATGCATGCGCAGCGCCCATGCCCGAGGTGGACTCCTGGCCCTGTCGCAGCGTATTGGTTGCGACAGGATCCGGAACCCACCACTGCTCAGAATATTACCTGATATGGAACAGTTTCTATGAGTGGCTAGAGACAATGGGTAGAAATTAGAGTGACTTGACAATTCAAAGCACACTGACGTTGTCTCCTTGAATGGTGACAAAACATTTGCAACTGAATTGAGCAATGAGCCACACTCTGTCAAAGACCTAGGAGTACTCATTTCGAAAGACCTAAGTTCACTGTAACAACATTGCCAAAAAGGCATTCAGAGTTGTCAAACCTTATTTTACGTAGTTTTCTCTCTGGTAACGCTATGCTGCTAACCGGGGCATACAAAACCTTTGCCAGACCTATCCTTGAATACTGCTCCCCTGCCTGGAACCCACACTGCATTTCGGACATCGAAACATGAGAGAGGGTCCAGAGGTCTTTTACAAGAAGAGGACTCAACTCCTCTGCTCGTAATAAAATTCCGTATACCAGGAGGCTTGAAATTTTAGGCCTGGATAATCTTGAACTTCACCATCTACATTCCAACCTAATCTTAGGGCACAAGATAATCTGCCATAACGTCCTACCTGTTAATGACTACTTTCATTTCAACTGCAACAACACGAGGGCTATCAATAGATACAAAATAAATGTAATCCGTTCTAATCTTGATTGCAGGAAAAAACGATTTCAGCAATAGAGTAGTAAATGTGTGGAATACCTTATCCGACCCTGTTGTTAGTTCCTCTAACCCCCGTACCTTTTACCTTCAGCTGTCTTCCGTGGACCTTACACGTTTCTTAAGAGGTCCCTAAGCCCCCCCCCCCTTGCATAAGTGCACCAGCGTGTCTACCGTCCCTGTCCTACTGTCCCCCTCTTTTTATGTGTTTATAGCTGTGTTTTGCTCATTTTGATCCATTTATTGGTGCCATTTTTCATGTGTTTTTCCTACTTGTTTCCTTGTACTTGTTGTGAATGCTCCATCACTGGAGGCTTTCAAAAAGAGACAGGACAACCATTTGTCTGAAATGGTATGCTGTAGGGTCTCCTGCTTGAGCAGGGGGTTGGACTAGAAGACCTTCAAGGTCCTTTCCAACTCTATTATTCTATGTTCTAATTCTTACTGAGTGTTAAAGCTGCATTTGGCTGTCAGAAAAAAATGTCCTTCTGGGTTCACCTCCAAGTGGGGAAAAAGATACTGGAAACATGGAGGCTGCTTGGAAAGATGGTTTAATGGTGGACAGGATCCCACGCCTTGAGCTCCTGAACAGAAAAGGGGGATCACATGCTTACAGATGTTGGGAGAAGAAGAAGAAGAAGAAGAAGAAGAAGAAGAAGAAGAAGAAGAAGAAGAAGAAGAAGAAGAAGAAGAAGAAGAAGAAGAAGAAAGAGACCGAGATGCCCTGACCAAGTGCCCTGTGGTGAGATGGGTAAAGGGCTAGTACTATCGTGCTTTATTCCCACCCCCCTGGAGCTGAAGGGGGATATCTTTGTTATGTAGAATAGACTGACCCAGGCCTTTAAATGGCCCATTGACAAAGGTGGGGGCTGCTTCCTGCCTAAAAAAAATGTGTTTCTCCATTTCGGAAACAGTCAAAATATAATATTCTGCCTTTTCAATATTTCCCAGGCTATTTCATTTTTTTTTCTAGGAGAGGGGTGGGTGCTAACTTCCGTCATGGCAAAAGGGAGGCCCAAACGGTAGAACAAGGCAGGGATTAAACTTTTCATGCGGCTTCCATATCATCCTTGCACGGGGGGTGGCTGCCGAAGGGAAATGCCTGGAATTAGGGAACAAGAAGTCCAGAGGCTGTCCCCCCCCCCCCCCGAGAGGGGTGATGTGAATTTGGCAGCAATTTGGGGGCATCGGTGAAAGAGCAGATCTTCTCCTTGCCCTGAACGATCCTCCAGCTGCGCTCTGGATGGGCGGAAACCTGAAACCTTCCCACCCTCCGTTTTGCTACTGTATGGCTTGAGACAAAGGAGGCCGCCTTTCTCAGGTGCTACCTTGTACCTGAACAATGCTTGGGCGGGGGGGGGGGAGCCCCAACCGTCACTTTGCATCCTAAATGATTTGATTCTGAATGCAGACTTTCACAAGAAGACGATTTTCCTCCCTCTTTTGCTCTTTGACATGAATGACACCCCCACCCCCACCCACCCCCGAAGGAAAATTTAGAATGTTAATGTTTCCATGTAAATACATCAAAAAAGTAGTTGAGTATGGAACATTTCAGATGCCTTCCTTCCTTCCCTCCTGTTTTTGTCTTCCTCCTTCCTTCTAATCCTTCCTCCTCCTCCCTTTTATCTCTCCTTCCTCCCTTCCCTCTCCTCCCACCCTCTCTCTTTCCTTCCCTCCCTCCCTTTCCTCTCCTTCCATCCTTCCCTCCTCTTCCTTCCTCCCACCCTCCCTCTTATCTCTCCTTCCTTCCTTCCTTCCTTCCTTCCTTCCTTCCTTCCCTCCTAATCATTCCCCCCTCCCTTTTATCTCTCCTTCCTTTCTTCCTTCCCTCTCCTCCCACCCTCTCCCCCTCCTTCCCTCCCGCCCTTCCCTCTCCTTCCCTCCTTCTCTCCTCTTCCTACCTCCCACCCTCCCTCTTATCTCTCCTTCCTTCCTTCTCTCCTAATCATTCCTCCCCCTCCCTTTTATCTCTCCTTCCTTCCCTCTCCTCCCACCCTCTCTCCTTCCTTCCCTCCCTCCCTTCCCTCTCCTTCTATCCTTCCCTCCTCTTCCTTCCTCCCACCCTCCCTCTTATCTCTCCTTCCTTCCTTCTCTCCTAATCATTCCTCCCCCTCCCTTTTATCTCTCCTTCCTTCCCTCTCCTCCCACCCTCTCTCCTTCCTTCCCTCCCTCCCTTCCCTCTCCTTCTATCCTTCCCTCCTCTTCCTTCCTCCCACCCTCCTTCTTATCTCTCCTTCCTTCCTTCTCTCCTAATCATTCCTCCCCCTCCCTTTTATCTCTCCTTCCTTCCTTCCCTCTCCTCCCACCCTCTCTCCCTCCTTCCCTCCCTTCCCTCCTTCCCTCCTTTTCCTTCCTCCCACCCTCCCTCTTATCTCTCCTTCCTTCCTTCCTTCCCTCCTAATCATTCCTCCCCCTCCCTTTTATCTCTCCTTCCTTCCTTCCTTCCCTCTCCTCCCACCATCTCTCCCTCCCTCCCTCCCCTCTCCTTCCATCCTTCCCTCCTCTTCCTTCCTCCCACCCTCCCTCTTATCTCTCCTTCCTTCCTTCCTTCCTTCCTTCCTTCCTTCCTTCCTTCCTTCCTTCCTTCCTTCCTTCCTTCCTTCCTTCCTTGCATTGCCGCTGTCCACTCCAAAATTTGTTTTAATGACTCTTGCAAATCTAACTCCATAGGTTTCCTTTATAGAACTGTTCTACTTCTGGAAGCATTTCTCAGATTGGACAACTGACCCAGGACTCCCCTTTCTCTACTTCAGAAATGTACATTTTGGGGGTGGGGAGTGGTTTTGTACATGCCTGCATGGACATCAATGGGTGGGCAAGACCCTTAGATGCACCAGCTGAATCAGAACTTCTTCCTCGCCTTGAAATCTACTCGTTGCCTCTTCGAGGCCTGAAGAATTGTCTTGCTGACAGAACTTCAAAGAGGAGGAAACAGGCCATAAGGATGGGTTATGCCTTGCCCAGATATCCCAGTTCTCTCTTGTGATTTAAGCCTAATTATTCTTCAAAAAGGGATGCAGTGGCTCAGTGGCTAGGATGCTGAGCTTGTCGATCAGAAATGTTGGCAGTTCGTCGGTTCGAATCCCTAGCGCCACGTAACGGAGTGAGCTCCTGTTACTTCAGTGGTGGGATTCAAAGTTTTTTACTAACAGTTCTGTGGGCGTGGCTTGCTGGGCATGGCAGGGGGAGGATACTATCAAATCCCCATTTCCTCCCGATCAGCTGGGATTCGGAGGCAGAGAACTGATGGGGGCAGGACCAGTCAGAGGTGGTGTTTACCAGTTCTCCGAACTACTCAAAATTTCCGCTACCAGTTCTCCAGAACTGGTCAGAACCTGCTGAATACCACTTCTGCGTTACTTGTCCCAGCTTCTGCCAACCTAGCAGTTCGAAAGCACGTAAAAATGCAAGTAGAAAAATAGGGACCACCTTTGGTGGGAAGGGAACAGCGTTCCATGCGCCTTCGGCGTTCAGTCATGCCGGCCACATGACCACGGAGACGTCTTCGGACAGTGCTGGCTCTTGGGCCTATGAAACGGAGATGAGCACTGCCCCCTAGAGTCGGGAATGATTTGCACATATATGCAAGGGGAACCTTTACCTTTATCTATTCTTCAGAAAATGCCTGCTCTGGAGCATAAATGCAAACCGCAGAAATATCGGTGGGCTTCCTCACAAGCTCACTGGGAAGGCTTGTCCCAAAGCCACCTTAAATCTCCTTGTGTTCAGAGTGTAACACAACAGCTACGTCCTCTATCACAACAAGAATTGCTGAAGAAAGCAGTTTTAGGGACAGCCTGGAGAAAGCTATTGAGCCTGGACCGTGATGGCCTTTAATATAGCAAGGTCAGTCCCCAAATATAAGCGTGCTTTGGCACGGATGCCTATGATGGAATCAGCTGCGGCAGGGTGCCAAGCTTCACTTATTTTGCAGGACGTTAGCACTTACCCCTCTCCTAGAAGTATGAAATTCTTTGAGAAATATTTAAAAGGGCAGAATATTACATTTCCCCTAAATGAGAACAGAAAATCTTACAGGAAACAAAATCAGAGCCACAGTTCCCCGCCCACAACCAGATACTGAAAAGAGATCCGCTTTGGAAATGCAGATTTGGTCATCCATTCAAGACAGGATATTTTGAACAAAGGTAGAATGGGAGGATCAGCCCTCACTCAGGATCCAAACCAGGAAAGCCGCTAAGTAGGAATGGCCCAATATCCTTTCACAACACCAGTCTCTTCATTGCATCAACCAGCAGGCTTCAAACTCGATTCAGGCAAGCTGACCGTACATGGGAGTCTGACTACAGCCACCAATAGAAATACATGCCGTTGCCACAGTAACAGGAAGCTCAAGGGCAAGGCCCAAGGGAGGATATAAATAACCCTCACTCTCCATCCATGGGGTCAGCTACCTAGAATCACACATGCTTGGTGATTCATCATTAAACCATCTTTCCAATCAGCCTCCATCTTTCCAGTGTCTATCTCCCCACTTGGAGTTGAACCCAGTTGCATATTTCTTCCAACAATATGCACATCTCTCTCTCTCCCTCTCTCTCTCTCTCTCTCCCTCCCTCCCTCCCTCCCTCCCTCTCTCTCTCTCTCTCTCTCTCTCCCAACTCCAGGTGCCTGACAAGACCCAGCTGTGTCCTACAAGCACATATGCACCCATACAACTATCCTCACTCCTCCCCCGTGTTAAATGTCATTTAAGCAGAGAGAATCTACCAGTGACGAGCAAATTGGACTTGTCCCAGGCCAGACACCCCTCTGTGAAAGGTGGACAAAATTTCGTGAGGTTACACATTGTGGTTCCGTGGTGGCCTCCACAGGAAAGAGGAAACACCTTTGGGGACAACAGTAGAAGTTCTCTGCTCTTAATTTATGGGCTCCAGCCACGACAGAGGTCGAAAGGTAAAATTGGGGCTGCCAGGGAGTTCAGACGATGCTGAAAGTTCCCAAAGAGAGCAAACTCATTCTCCCAGTTTAAGCTAACTGTTAGCAATTTTACCGGCTGCTTTGAACCTAATTATGGAAGAGGGTGAGCAATCTCTTTCCTGCTCCCTTAGTCCCGTGATGGCCAACCTATGGCACTCATGCCACGGGTGGCATCTGCAGGCATGCCAGCCGTCGCCGCAGCCTAGCTTCACCACGCATGCGTGCCTCCCACCGGCCAGCTGGTCTTCGGATCTCTGCCGTTCATGTGCAGGGGGTGAGGCAAATGCAGGGGACACGGGTGAGCATGCGGGGGGGAAGGGGGAGCAGGATACATGTGCAAGGAGTGCTTGTATTGCATTTTGGGGGTTCATGCATGTGTGTGTGCCCTCCCTGTGCCCTGTTTTGGCTCTGGAAGGCCTCCTGCACCAACCTGGAAGGCAAAACGGGATGCAGTGGCATGCACGATGCCCCCCCTCCTGTGCTCCATTTGGGGCCTGGAAGGCCTCCTGCGCCATCCTGGAAGCCAAAAAAATGGGCGAGGGGGCATGCGCGCATGCACGGGGGAAGGGCACAAATGCAGAGGCACATGTGCATCCACAGAGGGTGCTTGCATTGCATTTTGGTGTTGTATGTGCGTGCGCGCTTTGGCACTTGGCGCCAAAGAGGTTAGCCCTCATTGCCCTAGTCACTCAGAGGCGACAAGATGATTTGAAAATAGATAGGCAACTGCAATCTATTTCACCAATCCTATCCCCCGCTATTGAGTGACAGCATCTACCAGAACAGTGTTGATGAATTTTTTCTGCACCGAGTGCCGAAACGGGAGCGGGAAGCCAGTGGTGGGTTGCATGCAGTACGCCCCGGTATAGGCATACCAGAGCCTGGCCGGAGCACTGGATACCGTTCCAGTACAGTATTCCAGAGGGCCCACCAGCCCACCTGAGCTCCTTACCGGTCTTTTAAGTCTTCAGTGCTTCCATGCATGCACACGGGGTGTACAGCGCCTGTGCGACACTCCGCTGAGCAACTGGAGCATCGCAGAGGCGCTAAGACGCATGCTGAGTGCATCCATATGGACGTGCCGGGCCCATTCCATCTGTACTGGTTGGAATGGGATCCGGAACTCACCACTGGTGCACGCGTGTGCACATATGTGCCGGAAACAGGAAGCGTTCCCTGCCCCTCCCTGCCACCCCCCATTCAGCCAAATGCTGATCCGGCCCTCGAAGAAATCCAGTTTGACACCCCTGTTCTAGAGCTACCCAGCTGGAATGCTGATCTTCTCTTCTTTCAGGAGTTCTCCTGCACGCATTTGTCCTTGGTTGATAAAGACGCCATTCCATCTTGCTCTCCCGACCCTCCTCCCTTTCCTTGCTGTTGCCAAGTTAGCAGTTGCCCTAATTAATTTTGCACAGTGCAGCCTGAGACTTTAGGGGAGGGGGAGGGCCAAGGCCTTTGGGGAAAGATAGAGGCAGGGGAAACCAATCTAATTAGGCGGAAGCGGAGCCAAAGGTTCCTTTAGTGACTTGTGATGAGATTCAGGCATTTCCCCATGCCAAAAGCAGCTTTCCAACTCTGGGATTGAGGGGTGGGAGGTAGAGAAAGATGGCTTAGTTGCTACGACGCTGAGCTTGTCGATCAGAAAGGTGGGCAGTTTGGTGGTTCGAATCCTGAGTACGGGTCTCCTGGGTGAGCAGGAGGTGGGACTAGATGACCTCCAAGGTCCCTTCCAACTCTGTTATTGTTTAGAATAGCCCAATGTGGGGAAGGTATATATGCACTTCCTAGAGGTAGGGAAGAGAATTAAGCCCTCTTGGTTGGTTTATCGGCTCCGAAATTTGGTTGGCTCCATATTTCTAAATTAACTCATCTAATCCATGAATCAGGACGACTCCAAATCAGAGTTTGGTTTCTACCGGTGAGGAGTTGACAAACAACCATTTACCTGCCATTGGCATAGATCAGTGGTTCTCAACCTGTGGTCTATAGGACCCTGATGCCATCACAGGGGTCTGTGAAGGCTGGAGGAAATGTTATAATTTAAATCTTAAGTCTTGGTGGTCCATGGTTATGGCTCATGGCCACAAGACGTAAAGGTTCCCCTCACACATATGTACTAGTCATTCCCAACTCCAGGGGGTGGTGCTCATCTCTGTTTCAAAGCCGAAGAGCCAGCGCTATCCGAAAATGTCTCTGTAGTCATGTGACCAGCATGACTAAATGCAGAAGGCGCATGGAATGCTGTTACCTTCCCTCCAAAGGTGGTTCCTATTTTTCTACTTGCATTTTTACGTGCTTTCGAGCTGGGACAAGTCACGGGAGCTCACTCCGTTATGCAGTGCTAGGGATTCGAACCGCCGAACTGCCAACCTTTCTGATTGACAAGCTCAGTGTCTTAGGCACTGAGTCGCTTTATTTGTACAATACATTAAGCTAAAAGGAGGTTGGATTGTTGGCAGTTCCCGGTGCCTCATTGCCTTAGCATGTTGTGCGAACAAGCCACAATAAGCCAAAAGATTGGGGGGGGGGGGGAATGTGACTTAAGCGTAGTATGTTATCTGAACATATCCGTTTTATCTGCTTATCTCTGACTGAGGTTGAGCATATCGTGTGAACCTTGCCAACTGGATAGATCAAACATCTCAGGATAAGATAATTTCCTACGAGTGTAGCAGATCCCGGAAACGAAAATCCTAAAGGGCGCTGAAGCAAGGAACTGTGAAATTGGGATTCGTTTGGAAGGTGTCATAAGTGGCCCAGTGCATGGGGAACATGATTTCCTTGCCTTTTCATGTTTTTATCTAACTTGCAAGTCGGGTCTCAACAATTCTAGCAAGAGAGACAGCTTTTCAGAAAGCCAATTAGGGGAAAGAAGATTCCATTTAATTTATTTATCATTTTATTTCGTCAAGCATGTATTAGATAACATATAAAAGCATAAGCATGATTTTGAATACATGAAATGGATACGAATAAAAAGGAACATTAGGACAGGGAAGGTAGGCATGTTGGTGCACTTATGCACCCCCCCCCCCTTTACGGATCTCTTTGGAACGGGGTGAGGTCGACACTAGACAGTCTAAGGTTAAAGTTTTGGGGATTTGGGGAAGAAACCACAGAGTCAGGTAGAGGATTCCAGGCGTTGACCACTCTGTTGCTGAAGTCGTATTTTCTGCAATCGAGTTTGGGTTTTGAGTTTGTATCCATTGTGTGCTCGCGTATTGTTGTGATTGAAGCTGAAGTAGTCATTGACAGGTAGGATATTGTAGCAGATAATTTTATGTACTACACTCAGGTCAGACCGAAGGCGGCGTAGTTCTAAGTTGTTTAAGCCCAAAATTTCAAGCCTGGTGGCGTAAGGGATTCTGTTGAGAGTAGAGGAGTGGAGGACTCTTCTCGTGAAATACCTCTGGACTTGCTCGATTGTATTAATGTCCGATATGCAGTGCGGGTTCCAGACAGACAAGCTGTTTTCGAGAATTCACAGAGTGTGGATGTGGATGTTTATGTGGATGTGTCAGTGGTGGGTTTCAAATAATTTAACAACCAGTTCTCTCCCCTAATGACCAAGTGGGTGTGGCCCACTCAACATCACTCAGGTCGATGGGCGCTTCGTCTTAGCTGTTACAATGTAATCAGGGTTAACTGGAGAGGCAGTTTCTGTAAGCACGGCAATAAAGATTAGGCTGGAAACAACACCAGAGTGTTTCCTTCCTGCCTTCCTTACAGGATTAGCCCTGTAGAGTGGAAAAAAACAAAAGGAGGTTTCTTCCAACAACCGGTTCTCCAAACTGCTTAGAAAGTTAACAACCGGTTCTCCCGAATAGGTGCGAACTGCTTGAATCCCACCACTGATGTGTGTGCACCTGAACTTTTAGTGATCAGAAGTCACGGGGAGGAAAGAGACAAATTCCAAAGTATAGAACTCCCCGATATTTCAGAACAAGCCTTACCCACAAAACCTGATCCTTTAGACCCCAATGTTATGATTGTTGACCTCTCTGATAGAACCATTCCAAACTCTTTCTTGATTCCTGCATTTAATAAAGTGTATTTACAGAGTATATGAATTCCAGATTTGATTCTGGACTCAGGGGACCCATATTCCTGTCCTGGAACTGGTGCATCCGGTCTGAGGTTAGGAAAGGAGGAGGAGGAGGCCTGGAGCAGAACATTCATGGCTTGTGTATCCCTTCTGTCGCTGACACATGGCGTGGAGAGTGGGCTGACAAACAGCATCTGGTAAAAGTCAGGTATGGAGCTTGCAGAGGGAAAGAGCTTGCCGTTGGCTGCCAACTTCTACCTCCCCTCAGTCATTTTCTTTGCAGATGGATGATGAGTTCAGCAAGGGAAAGGTCTATGCAGTTCATGCTGGCAGGTGGTGATTAAGTCACTGTCCCATTGCCTTCATTCCATGGCTTGGATTTTGACTTTAACAAGGGGCATCGTATTTCTCTGGCAAAGGAGACCCTAAGAGGGAATGCCACCAGCAGGCGATCAGCCCGGGGTGTTCCAATAGGGAATGCTCTGAATCCATTTTGCTTTGTTTATTTATTAGAGCTACTCTCGCAATGTAGAACATTATTGCCCCCCCTTGGGAGAGAGAGAGTAAATGGCATTCTTATTTTTATTTTATTTTTCCATGCTGGTAAAAACGGAGGCTGTCTGAGCTGCCTCCCAGATTCTTAGTTTCAGAAGAGATTGGGCAGTCATTGGTCTGAAACGATATAGGGTTTCCTGCTTGAGCAGGGGGCTGGACTAAAAAAACCTCAAAGGTTCCTTCCAATTTTGTTTTTCTGTTATTCTGTCTTTAAGAAAACTTTATTTTTTTTTTAATTTTTTCCCCCAGAAGGAGTGAGGATTTCTTTTGAATTCCTCTTGAAGGTGTTTCTAAGGTCAAGGTAAAGGTGCCCCTCGCAGATAGTCGCGGTAGTCGTTCCTGACTCTAGGGGGCGGTGCTCATCTCTGTTTCAAAGCCGAAGAGCCAGCGCTGTCCGAAGACATCTCCGTGGTCATATGAGCGGCATGATTCAATGCCAAAGGCGCATGGAACACTGTTACCTTCCCACCAAAAGTGGCCCCTATTTTTCTACTTGCATTTTTATGTGCTTTCGAACTGCTAGGTTGGCAGAAGCTGGGACAAGTAACGGGAGTTCACTCTTGTTACGTGGTGCTAGGGATTCGAACCATCGAACTGCCGACCTTTCTGATCGACAAGCTCAGCGTCTTAGCCACTGAGCCACTGTGTCCGTCCCGTCATGTTTTAAGATGGCTTTATTGCTGGAAATAGTGGAGTGAGCTACCACAGATGCCGTATTTCTTTTACCTGGAGGTCTTCTAGGCCAACCCTCTGCTCAAGTAGGAGACCTTATAGTATTCTGGACAAATGGAGGAGGTAAAGAGAATCAAATCTCTTGAGCATGTAAAGAAAATCTGAATCTTTTAGAAACAAGGCTCTTTGTTACCGTGTTTCCCCGAAAATAAGACATGCCCTGCTAATAAGCCCAATTGGGCTTTTCAGAGCATGCACCATAATAAGCCCTCCCCTGAAAATAAGCCCGCCCCAAACTATTTAAGCGCATGGACAACCGGTCCCCGCCATTACCACTGTACCACCTACCAGTACAGCTTGCAGGGCAAAAAGAGGGCTCGCCGCAAAAACAGCGGCAGGTGAAGCAAAGTGCTTCCACCCCCGCCGTTCCCTCCCGTGCAAAAAGAGTCCATCACAAAAACAGCGGCAGGTGAAGCAAAGTGCTTCCACCTCCCGCCCTTCCCTCCCGCGCAAATAGAGCCCGCCGCAAAAAGAGCGGCAGGCCAGCAATGCACCCCCTCCCACCTGTTCCTTCTCGGGCAAAAAATCGCGAGCCCCTTGTAGAAAAAACCTCACGAGTTGAACTCATGAGGTTTTTTTTACAAGGGGATTCATTGGACAAAAGGGCAAGGAACGCAACAGACCTGGAAAGGTAAGAGGCACGCCTCGCTTCTCCCCCCCTACCTGCCACCCCTTGCTAAACGGATGGCAGGGAAGGGAACCAGGCAGGCTGCCTTTACCATTGGGGCGAGGTGGGTGTGCCATGCCTCTTACCTTTTCAGATCCGTCGCGTTCCTCGCCATTGTGTCCAGGGAAGCCCTTGGTAAAAAAAAAACCCTTCACACAACTTCAAGAAGTCTGAAAGCCTCCTAAAAGCTATGCACGACCATTTTGGTGAAGGGTTTGACACCCCTAGTCAACTTGTTTGAATGGGTCCACAACCCAGCTTCATGTTCCATTTGGTTCTGTTGCAATGCTAAATTCTAGGCTTCTTCTCTTCGTATGTTTCGAATTCCACGATCTACAAAGAAGAGAACTTCTGGCAATGCACAGCCCACAAACAGGAAGGCCTGATGTGCTGGACCTAACCAAAACGCAGCTGGGCCTTGGAGTTATGTCCACTGCTTGCTGCACTCCAAGACTCAGCCTTGGGGAGAAAGAGGTCAGCCAGTAGACCAGGATTCCATTCCAACCGAGCCAGGAGTCCATATGGATGCAAAGGAATGTTGTTGTTTTTTTGTTGTTGTTGCTATTGTGCACTCTGGCACAAGAATAATCGCTTCCAACACGTTCGTCTCCTTGGCTGGACCTGAACTCTTGTTCATTTCTCCAGAGAGCTTCCCGTGTTCGGAACCGTACTGTATCCCATTGCATTACTGTGAGCAGAGGGTAACGAGTAGATCGTTTGTGTTTATTTTCTGTGTTGTGCTAACAAATCTAACACCAGAGACACATTCCAACTGCTTGCAATCTGTTGTTTCATCCTGACAGTTTCCAGGACCGTTTCCCCCAACTGTTCCTTGTCAAAACTGAAATGGAAGATTGAATGGCCTTATGTTCTTTAGGGTTCTAGGCCAGGGATGCCATGCCCAAACTGAAAGGTGCATGAGCATGCATGGACATGTACAGACAAGCGCATGCATGAACATGCATGAATATACACAAATATGCACGAACGTGTACATCTGCAGAAATGCACAAATGTGCGTATGTCCAGCCGTGACCCGAAGACCAGCTGGTCGGTGGGAGGCGTGGCATCCCAACACCGGCGGTGTGACAAGAGGTAAGATCTTTTTCCTTCGTGAGCATCTGTTTTGTGGGTCAGGATTTTGCTGGAGAGGAATGCACTGTAAATTAAATAAAAGGGGTTTATCGGGATGAGGATTCGGCTTCGTGCTGCTGGGGAAGCCTCGGTTAGAACAGGGACATTATGTTGTCCAACTGTTCCTACACTCCAGTATCCGTTCCTTGAGAATCACTGCACTCCAGTGGTAGGTTCCAGATCCCGTTGCAACCAGTACGCTGCAACCGGGCCCGGCATCCACCACATGAACGCACACAGCATGCACGCAGCCCGTGCATGTGTACTTACTGCCTGCGATGCTCCAGCTGCTCAGCGGAGCTTTTCGTAGGCGCCGTACGCTCTGTGCATGTGCGTGAAAGCCCCAATTGGCTCAAATAGCAGTAAGGAGAGTGGCCGGGTGGGTGGGCCCTCCGGAGCACCATACTGGAACGGTACCTGGTGCTCCCAGCAGGCACTGGTACGCCCGTACCAGGGTGCACCGGTTGTATCCCACCACTGCTGCACTCCTAAGCTGCCATCCTTTGTTAGTCCACAGATTTCCCTGCTCGTGAAGATCTCATGAACTTTGGGGCTCCTGGCATTTGCTCAGGGTGCTGTACTGCACTGAGCGGGCCAACAGATTTTTGGAATAGCTCTAAATTCGTTCCGGCTCTGGGACAGGAAAACAGTAACTTTCCCTCTGAATGGAAAAGAATGACAGCTGGACTGGTTGAGGAATTTGGTCAGCTGTGAAACCCGAAAGATTTCACACTCTCTTCAGCATTTCTTTGGCAAAGCCCCAGGCCACATGTTGTACAGTTGGGGAGCGTATTGTGAACAGCAGGCGAGCAAAAGATCTTCCTTGGAGCCAAATGATGCATTACTTTAAAGAGGTAGCTGGATGCTGGGCCTGTTCTCTGATGCTGGAGCAGCCATGGGCATTAAAGAGCCTGCTAGTTGTAACGATGGAAGGTCATCCTGCTCAAACTCACCGCACTGTAGGAGCACAAGTTTCTTCCTTAAATCATTTGCCGTATTTTTCAGAGTATAAGACATGCCAAAGTATAAGACGCACCTAGTTTTTGGGGAGGAAAACAAGGTGGGGGGTAATCTGCTTCTCCCAGCAATTTGCCTCCTTGCAGCAAACAGCAAACACTACAGAGGATATACATTGTTTGTGGTGTTACATATCAGACTCTACTTGTACAGATGCTGTTAAAATTGATGTGGGTTTCTGGAAGTATACATCATTCTAGCTACTTGCGGGATCGTATTCTGCCCCATACATCCCTGCGACCAATTCGCTCGCACAGAGAGGGACTTCTCCAGGTGCCGTCCACCAGACAGTGTCGGGGGGCGGCGCCTAGGAGCAGAGCCTTCTCTGTGGCGGGCCCAGCCCTGTGGAATGACCTCCCCCCCGATATCAGGACTACCTCCGACCTCCGCTCCTTCCGTGTAAAGCTTAAGACCCACCTTTTCCAAGTAGCTGGGCTGGCTCAACCATAATTTGATCATATCGCTCCTGACGGGTTTTTAACTTTGTAATTTTACCTAGGGGATTTTAAATTACAATTTTAATTTTTGAATTTTATCTCCACTTATCTGTCTACCTCCTCCACGTACACGTATACGTCTGCATTTATGTGTGTGTATTGTCTATATTTGTATTCTATGTTTTTTATTGTACGCCGCCCCGAGTCCTTCGGGAGAGGGAGCGGCTAATCAAATAAAATATTATTATTATTATTATTATTATTATTATTATTATTATTATTATTATTATTATTATTATTATTCTCTGCTATTTAAAAGAAGATACAATAGCATTGGGCCTCTTCAGATCAAGCGTTTATTTTAAAAAGCTTCTTCATTTTGTTAAGTTGTCTAGAACAATAATAAAGCAGTCTTTAAAAATAAGTCTAATAATTTGAACATTCTGTAGGCATTTATAGTTATTGACTTACCTCCTTGCAGCAAACAGCAAACAGCCTGATTAGCATAAGAAAAAAAATCTGCCTCTGCCTCACAGCAATTTACCTCCGTGCAGCAAACAGCAAGTTTCGCTTTCAATTTCAGCACTGGCCTCTGTTTTAGGCTGCAGGGATTGCCATAGCCTATTGTAGCCTCCGCAAGCCCCATTTTCTCCGTTTGCTGCAAGGAGGAAAATTGCTGGGAGGCAGAGGCCAAAGGGTGGGGGCCAGTGTGTGGGCAGGGCTACATTCGGTGTATAAGACGCACCTAAATTTTCACCCACTTTTGAGGGGGGGGGGGAAAGGTGTGTCTTATACTCCGAAAAATATGGTAGGTGAATTAAATCTCCCATAAACTTCACATAGCTATTTTTCTTTTAACTACACCCCCACAATTGAAAAATGAAGGACAAGCAATTCATTCCTGCCCCTGTTTGTGACCCCACAATGCCCCCTCCTTAGCTGGGGCATTCTTGGAAATCAAGTTAAAACCTGAGAGAATACCAAATTTATCAGCTTGGTTACTTTTAAAAAATAGTTGAGCATGAAGCTTGATGGATACCAAGGGAGGAATCTGTGGGTTCCTTAGATCAGTGGTCACCAACTGGTGGTCCACGAGAAAATTTTAGTGATCTGCAGAAAAATTATTTGCATTTTTTATATTGCACTAAATCAGGGGTCCTCAAGCTACAGCCCCTGGGACGGATACGTGCAATGAATGTTTGTGTTGTTGAGAGAGTCTTTTTGTGGGGGTCAGAGGAGGGAGAAATTCTGACATGGGGTCCGCTTCTAGTCTCCTGGTGAGGGGCTTTGGGTGAAGGCTGGAGGGAAGCGACGCTGGTGGCGAAGAGCCGGAGGGCCTCGTTCCAGTGGGACTGCATCATGGCCTGGAATTGGCTGACCATCTCAGCCCAGTGAGCCTCCAGGTGCCAGTACCTGGCCTTGCACTCCCGCAAGTCTTCCTTCTGCTTGGAAAGTTATACTCATAGTCCTCAGTGAGGTGCTTCTGCTGAGCCTCCTTCTCAGTCAGATCCAATTTGAACTGAGCTGTTTTTCCAACTCTTTCTCCTGCTGGCTGCTTAGCTCCAGCAGCTGCTTCCTGTTGGGGCCCTAAGGAGCCTGGGCGGGCAGGCGAGGAGTGGTTGGGAGGGGAGGGGCGAATAGAGGCCGTTGAGGTGCCCCTCAATGTGAGTGACATTGAGTTGGCCACACCCACCCAGTCACATGGCCACCTAGCCATGCCCACCCAGCTGATCATTAGGCAGATCATATTAGTGGTCCGCATGATTTATAATTATGAATTTAGTAGTCCCTGATGTCCAAAAGTTTGGTGACCGCTGCCTCGGATCACTCCAATTCTAGAGGAACCAATGTTTTGGCCTCCAGACATACCCCATTTGGAAGTCAAACTTGTAGTCCAGACACTGGACTTCCACATCTCTCTCTGCCACAATTTCCTTCAAACAATCCTCATTTCCCCCATCATCTGCCTCTTTTTTTGTCCAGCCTGAGCTATAAACCTTCAGATATGACCACCAGCAAAGAATGCTATTAAAAAACTAGAAAGAATGATGAATGGATTTACATGAAATATGGACTACATGAGAAAGAAAAAATGATTAGTAAATATTTTGATGGTTATATAATTGATATCATAGTGGAAGATAGTATACTTTTCAATAACGATTGATATTATTGCAATATATGTTTACAAGTACATGTTTGCAATGATTATGATGATGTTTATATGAAAACTTTGTACATCTAGAAAACACACTGTTCAATGTAGAAATGGATGGTCATATAATTGATATCACAATGGAAGATAGTATACTTTTTAATAACGATTGTTATTATCGCATATATGCTTATGATGTTTATATTTTTAACATTTTGGACACCTAGAAAACACACCATTCAATATAGAAATGGAAATGGAATTTATGATATAAAACAATAAAAAATATTATTTAAAAAAAACTAGAAAGAAAACTCTTCTGTCATCTCACAGAGTTCTAGATTTCTTGAAAGAAGTTTTTAAATTTTATTTCTCATATATACATTCACAAATATACAATCTGATAACTATTATTAATAATGTGTCTTGTCTTTTAACATTTATAAAAAAATTCTCTCCTTACAATTAACAATATAATTGAGATTGCTTTTCTACTATCCCATACACCTGTCTTATTTTACAACAATCCTACTTCTTCTTCCTTCCTTCCCTCCCTTCTTCTCTCCTTTCTTCTTTCCTTCTCTTCTTTACCTTTTCTACTTCCCCTTCCTCTCCCCAACTCCTCCTTTCTTTTTCCCTTTCCTATCCTCCCTCCTATTCTTATTCCCCCCCCATTTCTTCCTTTCCTTTTCCCTTTCTTCTTTCCCTCTCCTTTCTCCTCTCCTTCCTATCTTTACTCCTCTCTCCATTCCCTCTTTCCATTGTTCTGTTTGTATATTTTCCTCTTCAATGTGGTGTATTTTCGGGATGGTGTACTAGCAAGCCCGGTTCTGTTTTCACTTAACAATCTTAAATTCCCTCTTTCACAATTTATTTTCATTTTAATAGTTACACATACATCATCCTTTAAACGTATATTTGTATATTAATATCTTTTTGTTTTCCCCCTCTTTCATTTGGTAGTGTGTCATCTGGATTTCTATTTCTCTTTTTCTTTGTCCTGTCCAATTATTTGATCTATATTCTTTTATTCATATTCCTTTTCTGGCCAATCATAAAATCGTCCCCATGTCTTGAAGTACACTGATTCCTCCCTATCCTTTATTCTCAGTGTCAACCTATTCATTTCTGCATAGTCTAAACTTTCCAGAATTCTAGATTTGAATGGGGACATCAAACCCTGATGATGTTCTGTGTGGTAGGAATTTAAAGTTTTCTGAGTAGACGGTTGTTGAGCTCATTACAACTCTAGCACTTGCTCTACTATCAAGATATCCCGACTTGTTAGGAAGTTTTTCCTAACGTTTATCTTCCTTCTTTTCATGATGCATTAGAGACTGTGCATTAGACAGTTTAATCTTGACTCCCTTTCAGAGGATGAGAACAGTTGTTCTACAGCTGAAGATTTCTTCAGTCTCAGAATCTGTCTGAGTGGGAGTAATTTCAGCGCCAAGGCTTGGAGCAAGTATTTGTACATCTGCATTAGTACACAAACCCACACAGAGACACTTGCAAATATATACAGCTCCCTAGACTTGGCAAGGAAGCGATGGTTCTGCCTAAAAATGACAGAGTGGAATTTTTTTTCCAGTGGTTTTTCCACATTGCCTTTACTGATGAGGTTTTGTAAAAACAAAAAAAAAAGCAAGGAAGATATTTTCCGCTGTAAGTAAGAGAAATCAAGGTTTTTGGAAGAGAATCTATTTTTGGTCTCCTTGGTAATATTGAGTAAGAATTTAGCAGAGGGTCTCTGAAGATTCCCCCCCCCTCCTTTTCCATTTCATACACATGGAAAGAAAAAATGCAATTGTGTCTCACCTTCTTGAGACACAATTTCACATCTGTTCTTTTGAATCTAAAGTCAGAGCTGTTAAAAACAAGGAAAGGAGGTTTATTCCCACAATGGAGGAACGGATTGAGAAGATGGTGGGATTGGCAGAGGTAGCTGACCGCACCACTGAAGGACAAGAATGTAGAACAGAACATCGGAGTGGGATGCACAAGAACCTTTATGCACAAGAACTTGGATTCAGTGGTCAAGATAACAGAGTGACAGAGTTGGAAGGGAACTTGCAACAATAGCAGTGAAATAGAAATAGAATAACAGAGTTGGAAGGGACCTTGGAGGTCTTCTAGTCCAACCCCCTGCTCAGGCAGGAAATCCTACACCACTTCAGACTTATGGTTATTCCAACATCTTTTAAAAAACTTCCAGTGTTGGAGCATTCACAACTTCTGGAGGCAAGTTGTTCCACTGATTAATTGTTCTAACTGTCAGGAAATTTCTCCTTAGTTCTAAGTTGCTTCTCTCCTTGATTACCATACTTTTTGGAGTATAAGATGCACCTTTTCCCCTCAATAAAGTGGCTGAAAATCTGGGTGCGTCTTATACACTGAATGCAGCATTTTTTGCCTCCTGAAACCCCGCCCACCAAAATGGCCATGCAGAGCCTTTAAGAGCATTGCAGAGTGCGCATGGGGGCTCTGGAGGGCAGGAATGAGGAGAAAACGGGCAGGTTTTTGCTCAATTTTGCTCCCCTCCCGGCTCCCAGGAGCACTCTACGAGCCTAAAGGCTATTCATGTCTTTTTTTGAAAAGAAAATGGGTCTGCAGAGTGCAAAAACCTTTTTTTAAATCTGCCTCTTCAAAATCTTGGTGTGTCATACTCTGGTGCGTCTTATACTCCCCAAAATTCAGTAGTTTCCACCCATTGCTTCTTGTCCTGCCCTCAGGTGCCTTGGAGAATAGTTTGACTCCCTCTTCTTTGTGGCAACCCCTGAGATATTGGAAGACTGCTATCATGTCTCCCCTAGTCCTTCTTTTCATTAAACTTCATTAAACATACCCAGTTCCTGCAACCGTTCTTCATATGTTTTAGTCTCCAGCCCCCTAATCCTCTTTGTTGCTCTTCTCTGCACTCTTTCTAGAGTCTCCACATCTTTTCTACATTGTGGTGACCAAAACTAGGTTGCTTCTCCTCTTGGTTAGTTTTCATCCATTGTTTCTTGCCTAGCTTTCTGATGTTTTGGAAAGTAAGCTGACCTCCTCTTCTTTGTGGCAACCTTCAAATATTGGAACACTGCTGTCTTGTCTCCCCTAGTCCTCCTTTTGGATTTGGATTTGGATTTATTGGATTTATATGCCGCCCTTCTCCCAATGGACTCAGGGCGGCGTACAACATTAAAAAACACATATCACAAAAGTTAAAAGGAAATTAGATAAGTCTCCAAAAAAACCAAGCCCAATTAATATAACAATAACATTTTAATAAATTAGATAAAATTAACAGGCTAGGCCGGCTTGCTGGAAAAGCCAACTTTTTAGGGCATGTCGGAACCGGAGATCGGGGATTATGCGAAGCTCCGGGGGCAGCTCATTCCAGAGGGAAGGTGCTCCCACAGAGAAGGCTCTCCTCCTGGGGGCCACCAGCCGATACTGTCTGGCTGACGGCACCCTGAGGAGGCCAACTCTGTGGGATCGTACTGGACGGTGGGAGGCTATTGGTGGCAGTAGGTGGTCTCGCAGGTACCCTGGGCCTAAGCCATGGAGCGCTTTAAAGGTCATAATTAGTACCTTGAATCGCACCCGGAAGACAACCGGCAACCAGTGCAGGCCGCCTAAAAGGGGTGTAACATGGGAGCACCTAGGTACCCCCATGATAACCCACGCGGCCGCATTCTTTTAATAAAACTAGACATACCCAATTCCTGCAACCGTTCTTCATATGTTTTGGCCTCCAGCCCCCTAATCATCCTTGTTGCTCTTCGCTGCACCCATCTTTTTTATATCGGGGCGACCAAAATTGGATGCAGTATTACAAGTGTTGTCTTACCAGAGTCTTGTAAAGTGATTCAGACATTTCATCCAATCTGGATTCTATCCCTCTGTTAATGCAGCCTGTGATTGTATTGGCTTTTTTTGGCAATTGTAGTAGAGGGCTCTAGTTTAAGTGCTTGTAAATAGTTTTGTGGTTATTTGGAAGTTGCTTCTGGAATTTCTGTATCAAAGAGGGAGAAAGAAAAGAAATTTTAACCCTGTGTTTTGATGATTAAGTGGGCTACTGCTCTAGAAATGGCTAATAGTTACCGTTTGGTAAAAGTAAAAAACTTGATACTATAACTTTACTAAGTATCTTACTGCACCGGAAAAATTTTTTTTTTCCCCTGTGGCTTTTATTTCTATTTTATGTTAAGGAAAAGAAACCTTCTAATAAAAATGTATTTTTCAAAAAGAGAAATTCTGAAACAGGGGTCACCAACCTTTCGGACCTCAGGGATCACTAAATTCATAATTTTAAATCCTGCGGATCACTAATGTCATCTGCCTAATGAATGGCTGGGTGGGCGTGGCTAGGTGGTCATGTGACTGGGTGGGTGTGGCCAACTCGATGTCACACCCATCCAAGGGGGCACCTTGCCAGCCTCTACTCGCCACTCTTTGCCTCCCCATCTGGGCTCCTTAGGGCCCCAACAGGAAGCAGCTGCTGGAGCTAAGAGAAAGATTTGGCAAAACAGCTCAGTTCAAATTGGATCTGACCGAGAAGGAGGCTCAGCAGAAGCACCTCACTGAGGACTAGGAGCATAGGCTTTCCAAGCAGAGGGAAGACCTGTGGGAGTGCAAGGCCAGGTACCGGCACCTGGAGGCTCAGCGGGCTGAGATGGTCAGCCAGTTCCAGGCCATGATGCAGTCCTACTTGAACGAGGCCCTCTGGCTCTTTGCCATCAGTGGTGCTTCCCTCCAGCCTTCGCCCAAAGCCACCCACCAGGAGGCTGAAGCAGATCCCAAGTTGGAATTTCTGCCCCACTCCGATCCTCACAAAAAGACCCTGAAGAGGGAGCCTCTCTGCAGCAACACAAGCGTTCATTGCACGTATCCCCCCCAGGGCCCATAGTTTGAGGACCCCTGATTTAGTGCAATATAGAAAACGCAAGTGATTTTTCTGCGGACCACCCAAATTTTCTCGCTGACCACCAGCAGTCCACGGACCACCAGTTGGCGACCGCTGCACTGGAAGGACCCATTTCTGAAAGGCGCAGAAGGGCTGATTTCTAAGCACCCAGAAAGAAGCAGGATCAGGTCAGCCTTCTTTTGCTACTTGGATGGAATGAGAAATATTCTCATCCATCCACTCTTTGCGACGGTGCTGGTAGCTTGTAAGGCTCAATTAAAGGGCAGGCAGGTTGATGTGTTCCGTAACACCCAGTGAGTGATTTTTGCAGCTCCATTGTGACTGGTTTGCTGAATCTGAAATTCTGTCAGGGAAACGTGCAACGGAATAAGGTCAACAAAAAGAGTGGATGACAAGCTCAACGTGTTATTTGTCTGAGAGAGAAAAAATCCCAGACTACGGTAAGTCATGTTACCCCCACATTTCCTCCAGCCACAATATACAATGTTTAGCTTTGACTCGAGTGAAGCCCTCCATTGTGGTTTGGAAACTATGATTAATGGCTTAGGGTGAAGGGCACACTCTAAACCATTTGGGTTCTGGGAGGGGAAGGGCACGCATGTTAAAAGTGCCGGGGTTGAGATGTGCCGCTCTAAGCAGGCCGTAACCAGGGATGGGCTTCAAAAATGTCAGCAAGGGGTTCTCTGCCCAGTTGCTGGGTGGGCGTGGCCCTGGTGGACGTAGCCTAGTCCCGCTTCCAGCCTTCCGGAACTTTCAGGAAACCCATTTCCCCCCACTCCCCTGTCCCCGAGCCCCTGCACGGGCTCTGCACTTAGCTGCATCTAAAACAGGCCGCGTGGAGACTCCTGGGAGGGATGGGGCGGGAGGGGCAGGGCCAGCCAAAGGTAGGATTTGGAGCAGTGGTGAAATCTAAATTTTACTACCAGTACTGTGGGCGTGGCTTGGTGGGCTCATGTGACAATGTAGTCATGTAACTGGGGGATTAAAAGACAGAAACTCACTTTAACGATGTCCTGCTGGAGCAGGGCTGGACTAGATGAGCTCCAGGTCCCTTCCAGCCCTGGGTTATCCTCTGAAGCTGTGTCTAGTGCCAGGTTTGTAGTCTTTCCTTCCTCTCCTTTTCCCTCCCTCCCTCCCTTTCTTTCTTTTTCTTTTTTTCTCTCTTTTTCTCTTTTTTTCTGTTCTCTCTTTTTTTCTCCTTTCTTTCTCTCTCTGTCTCTGTCTCTCCTTCCTTCCTTCCTTCCTTCCTTCCTTCCTTCCTTCCTTCCTTCCTTTCTTCCTTCCTTTCTTTCTTTCTTTCTTTCTTTCTTTCTTTCTTTCTCACCCCCCGTTTTTGGCCTAGCAGGCTTAAGGGAAGCCTTCTGGGAGCAAAAAAGGGACCCCCCAACCCCTGTTTTTGACCCCCTACCCCCGTTTTTGGCCTAGCAGGCCTCAGGAAAGCCTGCTGGGAGCTAAAAAGGGACCCCCCAACCCCCTTTTTTGGCTGTGCAACGTGTGATCATCGGAACTTTTAAAAAAACTTTTTAAAAGATTTTTTACTACCGGTTCGGGTGAACCAGCCCGAAGTGGTAGCATTTCACCTCTGATTTGGAGGTTCTTCGAACCGGCCATAACGTTAGCCCACCCCTGGCTGTAACCAACATCTCCAGATCAACCTTCTCCAACTTGGATGGTCTCCATATTGTATGGCTTCCTACAGCCAACATGAGAATACAAGTGGTCCTCGACTTACGACCACAATTAAGCCCTGAAATTTCTGGCACTAAGCGAGGCATTTGTTAAGTGAGCTTCATCCCATTTAATGACCTCTCTTGCCGCAGTTGTTAAATGGATCACTGCCATGGTTGAATTAGTAACACAGTTAAGTGAATCTGGCTTGCCCATTGACTTTACTTTATCAGAAGGTCGCAAGAGGTGACCCTGGGACACTGCAACCGTCATAAATATGAGTCCATTGCCAATTTTGACCACATGACCATGGGGATGCTGTAACGATCACATCAGAGTTTGTTGCAGCGATCAAATCCAGAAAGCACACATGGGTAACTGATTCAGCAGGATCGATTAACTTCTCTTTATATACATAATAACACATATATACAATACCAAGATTGGTTCTTCCAATGTGGTAGAGAGGAGAGATTGGTTTGAATTCCAGCAGCAGACTAGTTTTCAGCTTTTGCACAGACTCAGAGCTATAGTACAGAACTAAGCCACGCCCAGGCTCCTAGCTGTCTCCAACAAATACTATTTCAGTTTCCAAACAACCCTCCTTATCTGACCCAGTTGCTATGTCTATTCATTGGCTGACCTTGTTGACTAGGCCAGTGTATGAATATACTGACAGGTCATAAGTGTGAAAAATGCCATTGTAAATTCAACTGATCACTAAGTGAACTGTTGTAAGTTAAGGACTACGTGTGTTAGGAATGGAAATTAAAGCTACATGGAGAGTTTCCAGATTGGGTAAGGGCACTTAAATCAGGGGTGAAATCCAGCATGTTCTGACAGGTTCTGGATAACCGGTAGTGGAAATTTTGAGTAGTTTAGAGAACCAACAAATACCACCTCTGGCTGGCCCCCGAGTGGGGTGGGGAATGGAGATTTTGCAGTATCCTTCCCCTGCCACACCCACCAAGCCACACCCACCAAGTCACACTACACCCAACAAGCCATGCCACAGAACCGGTAGTTAAGAAAAATGAATTTTACCACCGACTTAGATGCAGATACAGAGTTATCTTAATAGAAATTTGGCTAGATCAGTTGACCAAAAATGTAGAATTTTGCAAGTTCTGACCAATATATTTCTCAGGGGGTTGAGTGGAAGAATCAGGAAGACATTTCCTCTATGACTTTGGTTTTTCCTTCCCTCCCCCTTTTTTCTGTTACTCTGGCTGCATAAAAATAGGTTACGTCTGGAAAGCACTTTAATTGGTCCCACCCAAAACTATTTGGTGAAGCATCCTTGGGGGGGGGGGGGGATGACACTGTGCATAGAGATGTGCTACTATCACAGACCACTTTCATGGAATAGCCACATCTCAGCGTCAATGAATGTGGGACCAAGATTGGAGCCAAGAGCAATAGCCCTTAGACTTATAGACCGCTTCACAGTGCTTTTATAGCCCTCTCTAAGCAGTTTACAGAGTCAGCCTCTTCCCCCAACAATCGGGGTCCTCATTTTACCCTCCTCGGAAGGATGGAAGGCTGAGTCAGTCAGGATTGAACTGCTGTTAGTGGGCAGAGAGAGGGAGGGAGGGAAGGAAGGAAGGAAGGAAGGAAGGAAGGAAGGAAGGAAGGAAGGAAGGAAAGACAATAGCAATAGCACTTAGACTTATATTCTGCTTTACAGTACTTTTACAGCCCTCTCTAAGTGGTTTACAGAGTCAGCATCTTGCCCCCCAACAATCTGGGTCCTCATTTTATCTACCTCGGAAGGATGGAAGGCTGAGTCAACCTTGAGCTGGTGAGACTCGAACTGCCAAACTGCAGCTAGCAGTCAGCTGAAGTAGCCTGCAGTACTGCACTCTAGCCACTGCGCCACCTCGGCTCTATGATAGCAGCGTTCCAATAATTTCAGGGCTGCCATAAAGAAAAGAGGGCCAAGTTATTTTTCCAAAACACCAGAAGGCAACACAAGAAACAATGGATGGAAACTAATCAAGGAGAGAAGCAATCTAGAAGTAAGGAGAAATTTCCTGAGAGTGAAAACAAGAAATCAATTGTTGCCTTCAGAAGGATGGAAGGCTGAGTCAGTCAGAATTGAACTGCTATCAGTGGGCAGAGGGAGGGAAGGAAGGAAGGAAGGAAGAATCGAAGGAAGGAAGGAAGGAAGGAAGGAAAGAAGGAAGGAAAGAAGGACAATAGCAATAGCACTTAGTCTTATAGACCACTTCACACTGCTTTTACAGCCCTCTCTAAGCGGTTTTCAGAGTCAGCCTCTTGCCCCCCAACAATCGGGGTCCTCATTTTACCCACCTCGGAAGGATGGAAGGCTGAGTCAGTCAGGATTGAACTGCTGTCAGTGGGCAGAGGGAGGGAGGGAGGGAAGGAAGGAAGGAAAGAAGGACAATAGCAATAGCATGTAGACTTATATACCGCTTCATAGTGCTTTTACAGCCCTCTCTAAGTGGTTTACAGAGTCAGCCTTTTGCCCCCAACAATCGAGGTCCTCATTTTACCCACCTCGGAAGGACGGAAGGCTGAGTCAACCTTGAGCCTGGTGAGATTCGAACTGCCAAATTACAGACAGCAGAAGTAGCCTTCAGAACTGCACTCTTAACCACTGTGCCACCATGGCTCATAGTGGTTAGAGTGGACCAATAGTGGCCCTCTGATTTCCAGAAGGCAAAAAGCAGCATCTATGAGACACAAATGAACCAAACCTCCTGTGCAATGACTTGTGGATATTTGCTTTGGTTTCTAAGATGAAGAAGGTCCAGGCATGTCCTTCACGTGTGCTTGAGTTTGCAGGACTCTTTTTTAAAACAGAATAGGTGGACCTCATGCATCTTTTGTTGTTGTTGTTGTTGTTGTTGTTGTTGTTGTTTTGTTTTGTTTTGTTTTGTTTTAGACTCCATCCTGATCTGTTTGGATGCCTTATTCATGTGTGCACAAAGTTCCCAAGCTTTGTTCCCAAAGCTGTTGTTGCTTCTTTGACACACAGGACCTGTTGTGGCCCACCAGTGACCAGCAGAGCTGGCAGCAGAGTCGGACATTGAGTAGGTTGGGGAGGAACATGGGCCAGTCCTGAACGCTGGAGAAGGCTAGGATGAGGGCTCTGCGTCAGAGGCAGAGATGGGGCCAAGGCCGTCTGGCAGTTTTAAACTGCCCTCGGAGCTGGATAGCAGTGAGGCAGACGAACAGCTAGAGCCTCTTCCCAGTGTGCGCATGTGAAGAGCTGCCAGAAGAAAAGATCAGTTAAGAAATCGGGCTTTACTTGGGAGTAAAGCCACGGGTGGATGTTGAATGGTCCCTCCCATAGGAAATAAAAGAGGAGCGAAAGGGGAGTGGGCTTTTGCAGGAAACAGTTTGTACATTTGTTTGTTCATTCATTTCAGGAGTGTGAAGATCTGTCCGTGAATCTCAGAGACTCTGTGCCCAGTCTTCCCTTGCACAGCACCCCATTTGGAAAATATTTACATGGCAGCTTTCCAAGCTAGATAAGGTCTGTGGTCATAAATATTCCTTTGAAAGACTGTTTGCCAGGCCTTGCTGAATGTGAACGAGAGGAATTCACATTCGTTTAATAAAAGGGGTTTTATTTCGTGCTTTTTGGGGAGCTCAGAACAGGACCACACAAATGAGAGTAGCTGAGAATACTGTACATTTGGGAGAAAGAAAGAGCAACAGCAGTAGCACCTAGACTTATATACCACTTCACAGTGCTTACAGCCGTCTCTAAGTGCTTTACAGAGTCAGTCTATTGCCCCCAACAATCTGGCTCCTCATTTTACCCACCTCGGAAGGATGGAAGGCTGAGTCAACCTTGAGCCGGTCAGGATTGAACTCCTGGCATTGGCAGAGTTAGCCTGCAATACTGCATTCCAACCACTGCGCCACCATGGCTCACCTCCCTCCTTTTACTTCCATTTTAAAGAAATTGGGTGCGATTGTACAGAGAAACAAAGTTTACAATTACTAGTTTATTTATTTACTTGGAAAATTTATATTGCCGCCTACTCACTCAAAGAGACTCAGGGTGGCTTACAGGAAATAAAAACACAATATAAAAAGAAAATAATAAATATAAATATTATATTGCCGGCAAGCAGGGACATGGTCAGATTTGATCTCCGCTCCCAGCCAGACACAAAATAGAGGCTGGGCCTTCCATTAATTTCCCTATTGAAAGACTATTTCTAATCCATTTCACTACTTGATTTACCAGACCAATCTAATCAGTTTTATCAGAGCTTCTATTCAGTTTCATAAAGTCCATAGAAAACTCTCCCGATTCTGTAAATAATGTGCATTTTCCCTAGCTGAACCTTGCAAATTACGCCGATAGCACCATAATGTTGAACTGTAGTAGGCTCCCTGCCTGAAGACACCATTGGAATGAAAGGAAGAAGGAAAGGTATTGTAAAAATAAAATAGTGTCTGGAGCACAGGTTGTGCATACATAATGGATTTCGTCAAGAAGACAGGCAGATGTCATCTAATGTCAGTGTAACTCTGCCTTCAGTTGACATTATCATCTCAAGAAGGCATCAGAAGAAAACAGAAGTTCAAGTGAATGTCAGATCAAGTTATAAGGAAAAGCATTTCTTGTACAATGGCTTTCTTTTATGTTAGATGTCTTATTCAGAAAAAACAGAGTACCTCTTCCACAGAAGATAAATTTACCATGCTATAAAAAATGTCTAGAATCATGTCATGAGATATGTTATCTATATAATATGTAGAGATGTATATACACAAAATATACATATAGATAGATTAGATAGAGCTAGATAGATTAGATAGATTAGAGATTCGATTCGATTCGATAGAATAGATAGATTAGATAGAAATTAGATTAGATTAGATATATAGATACATAGATATATAAGTATAAATATAATCTTTATTGTCATTGTACTTAAATACAACGGAATTGGTATAGATATATAGATATATAGATATATAGATATATAGATATATAGATATATAGATATATAGATATATAGATATATAGATATATAGATATATAGATATATAGATATATAGATATATAGATATATAGATATATAGATATATAGATATATAGATATATAGATATATAGATATATATCTTAACAGAATATCAGAATAATAGAATGACAAGAGTTGGAAAGGATCTTGGAGGTCTTCTAGTCTAACCCCCTGCTCAGGCAGGATACGCTACACCACTTCAGACAAATGGATATCCAATCTCTTCTTTAAAATTTCCAGTGTTGGAGCATTCTCAACTTCTGGAGGAATGTTGTTCCACTGATTAATTATTCTAATTGTCAGGAATTTTTTTTCTTAGTTCTAGGTTGCGTCTCTCCTTGATTAATTTCCAGCCATTTCTCCTTGTCATTATATATAATATATGTCAAAATTCTAAAAATAGATACGGAGCTCAGATGCCAAATAAGAATAATAACAAGTAATAATAATAAACTGTGTTAAAAGCACTTTGTCGTATGTAATCTGTCAATAACATGAATTAAAGTAATCATACTATTCACATGTATTCTATAAATTTGATTTTGTAATGTGAACATAAAATCTTTAATTTTACAAATGTAATGAAGAAAATCCAGTTTGCTGGGTGTCCACCTTTTCATTCTTCTTTGATTGAGTTCAGTCATTAACCCCAATTTATACTAATCTATAAACTAATCTATAAGGGACACGGTGGCTCAGTGGCTAAGATACTTGGTAGATCAGCTTGTCGCTCATAAAGGTCAGCAGTTTGGCGGTTTGAATCCCTAGCGCTGCATAACAGAGCGAGCTCCCGTTAATTGCCCCAGCTTCTGCCAACCTAGCAGTTCGAAA